>NC_052153.1:116273302-116612727 GCF_902713615.1 Scyliorhinus canicula | reverse complement strand
CCCCCCCCCCCCCCCCCCCCCGTGGGTGTACCAGGGAAGATCTTGCTTTTGCTCATATTGAGTTTCTAGCCCGAGCAAGCACCAAACTCTTTCAGGAGCACGATGATTCCGTCCATGCTGTTTTGTGGGTCCGAGATGTAGAGGAGCCGATCATCTGCATAGAGTGAGACTCTGTGCTCTCTGCCTCTCCCTTCGGATCCCCCTCCAATTTTTTGCTAGCGGTTCGATTGCTAGTGCGATCAGCAGTGGGGACAGTGGGCATCCTTGTCTGGTGCCCCTGTGCAGCTGGAACTATTGGGAGTTGGTATTGTTGGTCCGTACACTCGCCATGGCAGTGTTGTATAGGAGCTTTACCCAGGAGGTGAACCCTGTTCCAAGCCCGAACCGCTCCAGTACCTCTATGAGGTATTTCCATTCAACTCTGTCAAAGGCCTTTTCTGCGTCCAGGGAGACGATCACCTCTTGTGTTCTCTCCCCGGAGGGGGTCATTATCACGTTCAGCAGGCGCCTGATGTTCGAGGTAAGCTGTCTACCTTGACGAAGCCCGTCTGGTCCTCTGTGACCACCTCAGGTACACATTCTTCTAGCCTTTTGGCTAGGATTTTGGCCAGTATTTTGGCGTCTGCGTTCAGCAGAGATATGGGTCTGTCTGACCCACATTCCGTTGGGTCTTTGTCTTTCTTAGGTATCAGCGAGATTGAGGCCTGTGCTAACGTGGGTGGCAGTGTGCCCCTAGCTAGCGAGTCTGTGAACATCTCCCGCAGGTGCGGGGCCAGCGCTGTCGCAAATTTTTTGTAGAAGTCCGCCGGGAATCCGTCCGGTCCCGGCCCCGGTCCCTTCCCCGTCTGCATGGAGCTAATGCTGTCCATGATCTCTCCCAGTGCTAGTGGTACTTCCAGGTCTCGTTTTCTGCCCTCTCCCACGACTAGTATGTCCAGTCCATCAAGGAACCGGTTCATCCCAGCCTTCCCTGTTGGGGGCTCTGAGGTGTACAGCTCTTGGTAGAAGGCCTTGAAGGTTTTGTTAATCCTCTCTGGTTCTGTTTCCAACGTGCCTCCGGTACCCCTGATTTGTGCAATTTCTCTGGTGGCTGCCTGCTTTCTCAGCTAGTGTGTCAACAGGCGGCTGGCTTTGTCTCCGTGTTCGTACAGGGTCCCGCGTGCCTGGCGGAGTTGGTGCACTGCTTTCCTGGTGGAGAGCAGGTCAAAGTTCCTTTGTAGTTCTTTCCTCTCCGCCAGGAGCTCTACGGTCGGGGCCTTGGAGTATTTATGGTCTACCTCCATTATGGAGTCGACCAGCTTCTGCCTAGCCACCCTTTCCTCCCTATCTCTTCGCGCTTTGAAGGCAATGATTTCCCCTCTTAGTATGGCCTGAAGCGCTTCCCAGAACATGGAGGGTGAGACCTACCCGTTTTGGTTGTTCTCCGTGTACTCTGCTATGGCCCGCGCTATCCTTTCGCTGAAGGCCTTGTCAGCTAGTAAGGCACCGTCCAACCTCCATGTGGGGCGTTGGGCCCTTCCCGTCTCTAGCGGCACGTCCATGTAGTATGGTGCGTGGTCTGATATCACAATTGCGGAGTATTCCACTTTGTCTATCCCTGGAAGCACCGTTTTCCCCACCACAAAGAAGTCAATTCTGGTGTACACGTTGTGTACTGGGGAGAAGAAGGAGAATTCTTTCTCCCCCGGGTGGGCGAACCTCCCGGGGTCCACTGCTCCCATCTGCTCCATAAAGTGACTGAGTTCCCTTGCCATGCTTGAGGTTTTCCCCGTTTTGGGATTTGATCTGTCCGTCTTTGGATCCTGTACACAGTTGAAGTCCCCCCCATGATTAGTCGGTGCGTCGCTATGTCCGGGATTTCTGCCATGGTCTTTTTGATGAAACTCGTGTCGTCCCAGTTGGGCGCGTACACGTTGACTAGAACTACCGGTGCCCCATCCAGGGCCCCGCTGACCATGACATACCGCCCCCCTGGGTCTGTGACCGTCTTTGTCGCCCTCAACATTGTCCTCTTGCCGATCAGGATCGCCACCCCCCGGCCCTTGTCCCATAGCAGGAATGGTAGGTTTGTCCCACCCAGCCCTTTCTTACCCGCAGTCGGTCCTGCTCCCTCAGGTGCGTCTCTTGGAGGAAGACTATGTCGGCCCTCATGTTTCTGAGGTGGGTGAGGACTCTAGATCTCTTCACTGGGCCGTTAAGTCCCCTTACGTTCCAGGTGATTATCCTGGTGGGGGGCTTCTGCCCCCTCATTCCTGTGGGATTAACCATATTTATCTGGTGGACGCGCCCCTTCCCTCCGGGGTTTCCCTTTGTTAGGGGGCCGTCCAGGATGGCTGCTATCACTGCTCTCCCCATGTGGTCGGGTCTCTGCGCTCCGGGGTTTCCCCTTGTCCCTGGGGCACCCGCCATGGCCGTCCACTGTGTGTCCGCCACGCGGGTAGTCCCCTGCACACTGGGGGCCCCCTTTGCCCACAGACCGTACTGGGTGGGTGCTTGCAGCGCTTCCTTGTTTCGAGCCCTTGGTTGTGGCACTTTGTAGCCCTGTTACTTTTCTGGCCTCTTTTGTCCCTTTGTCCCTGCATTTCCCCTCCCCGGTCTCTCGCTCCCTGTGTGCCCCCCCCCCCCCCCCCCCCCCCCCCCCCCCCCCAGTCTCTCCCTTTTCCCTCCTCCCCCTCTAGCACCAGGGGAGAGGGCACCTGTCTGTCCAGCTCTTTTTGATGCGGCGATACATCCGTTCCGCTGCTTCGTGTGCTGATTCGCTGGCCTGAGCTGGCTTGCCCCTTGTCCCGTCTGCTTCTGGTGCCCCCTCTCCCTTGGCTCCCTTCTGGTGTTTTTTTTTATCTCCCTTCCCTTTCATCTTTTCTTCTCCCCTTGTTTTTCTTTCCCCCCCTTTTCCGCACCCTATTTTTATTTTATTTTTTTTATTTTTTATTTTTTTTGTCTCTTCCTTTTCCCCCTCCCCCCTTCCCTTCTTTCCTTTACCACTTTATTTTATTTATTTATTATTTCCCCCCCCCCCCTCTTTTATGCAACTCCTCTCAGGTGGGCTTACTTTGGATGGGAGAGAGTGTAAAAAGAGAGAAAATAGTATATATACCCCTCCCCCCCCCTCTCTCTTTAACAGTTTTCTTTTGTTTTTTTTAATAAAAGTCCTTTTTTTTTCTTCCTTTCCCCACTCACCCAGGAGAGAGAGAGAGAGCAAGAGGCTTTTGTCCAGTCTCTTTGGCCTTGCTCGTGGTGGTCGCTATCGGTTGGGGGTGGGTGGGGGGGGGGGGGGGGGTTGGGTCGGTCCCCGCTGCTCGGTCCCCGCTGCTCGGTCCCCGCTGCTCCGTTCGGGCTCCCGCACTTCGCATCCCACGTCCTCCCGGTGGGGGTGGTTAGGTCGCTGGTTGCTGCCGCCGGCTGTGCCCCGCTTCGGTCCTGGCCGCTACCGCTCCTGGCCTGCGTTGGGGAGGGGGGGGGGGGGGAGGTGGACCTGCCGCTGCTGCCGCCGCCGAACCGCTCCTGCTGCCGCCGCCGAGGATCCTCCGCCGACAGGTTTGTTGTGTGTGTGTGGGGGGGGGGTGGACATCGTCCCTTCCCTGCTCTTTGCCGCTGCGGAGAGAAAGGCCCTGACTTCGTTACCCTGCGGGAGCCCCTCTCCGTGTGACCGCTCCGCTTGCCGACCGGAAGTCCAATCCTGGACTGACCTGATTAACACTACAGCCCTGGACGTCCGGTGGCGACTATGCTGTGAAAAGTCACACATTTAGCAGCTCCTGCTCTTGGTGGTTTTTTGACGGCTTTTAAGCTGGATTTTTGCGGAAATTTTTTCTAACATAAGTGGATAAAAGTGGGATGAGGAGAAGGCGATCCCTATCCGATGGAATTATGCTCGAAAAATAATCGCAAAAGGAGGAATCAAAAGCTGGTTGGAAGTGAGGATCTGAGCTTGATGGTTGCAATGGCTGAGAAGTGAGATCCGGCCCTGTCGGCTGAACGGTCAATGGATCAGTTGGTTACATACCTGGCTGAGAAGTTCACCCAGCACTGTAAGGTGTGTGCGGAGGACCTGACCAAGGTGGTAACTTCGATTAAGAAGGCTGTCGACCGGATGGAGGTGACCGTGACAGCCCAGGGACAGTCGATCCAAAAGCTACAGGAGCAGGCAACGGAACAAGAGGAACAGTCCACTGGGATGGCACTGCAAATTGGCATTTTACAGGATCGGCAAAAGTGGCTGCTGGAAAAGGTGGAGGACCTGGAGAATCGTTCCCGCAGGCAGAATGTTCGGATCGTCTCCCGGAGGGAAAGGAAGGATCGGATGCCGGTGCGTATGTTGTGATGATGTTCGAGAAAATGAGGCATTCGACAGGCCGTTGGAGGTGGACTGGGCTCACAGGGCACTTATGCGCAAGCCCCAGGGTCGTGAGCTCCGAGGACATTGGTGGTGAGACTACACGGATTCCTGGACAAGGAACGCATCATGAGATGGGCTAGGGAGACAAAATGGTTCGTATGGAAAGAAGCTGAGATCCGGGTCTACCTAGACTTGGGAGCAGAACTTGCTAAGAGGAGGGCGAGTTTTTATAAAGTCAAAGCGGCCCTGTGTGCAAAGGGAATAAAATTGTGACTTCTCTACCCGGCCCGTCTTTGGGTAACCTACGAGGAACGGGAACTATATTTTGCCTTGCCGGAAGAAGTGGCGGGCTTTATGAAAGACAGCAACCTGGGGGACGCATCACACCTATCTCTGCTGCCAGTGAGGCAAACTTCTCCTCGTGATACCCCACCATCCGAATTGCCAGGCCCTTGGACTCTAGCCTCTGTTCCACATGGTCAGTGTCCCCTTTTCAACAGCTCTACCGTCCTGGCTAGGCCGTCCTGGGCTTTCCTCCTCTGCTGACCAAAAATCTCATTCAAGAAGTCCACCAGTTGCTCCGTCGACTACTGGGTGGGCAGGGGAGGCCCTTTATCCTCTGCCATCTTGACCGTTGGCACAACAAGATTCTCTTGCTCCAACTGCTCCCTTTTTGACCCACTTCTGGTCTGTAGATCCATCCACCAGCCAGACCAGTGGAGTCTCGCTTTGTCCAATCACTCTTGCACCGTTTTTCATCAAAACTTCCACCCGACGAGCGGGGAAAAGGTCAGGAAAAACCAGCCTTGAGTGTGATTTGCCAAATGTGCGGCCACTCACTCCATGGCTGCCACCAGAAGTTCTATTTTTATTTTTAAAAATACATATTCTTGTGCAGCTGTATCTCAATGTTGAATTTCCATTGAGGCCGAATGCCACATTCCCCTATTCTGGAATTTTCGCCCCCACACCATATGAGGGCTCCTCCAGATTGCCTGCCTCTCATCCCGAGAGAAGACCACGGCTGGCCATACACCAATGATTGTCACTGCAGTGAATCATGTTTGCCAGCCATTTGACCTTATGGAGGCCTTGCTGCCATTTGGTGCTCAGGCCCTTGCTCGTCCTGGGTCTGTGTCAACCTGCGATAACCTCCTTCTCCTAATGTGGGCCATTGCCAAGGCAGGGCTGTCTGCAGCATCGACGCCTCAGTGGATCTGTGAACAAGTTGAAGTGATGCATAGGTGAGTATGTCCTTTACCAGTTTCCCTCCATCTCAAAGCCAGCAGTCAAATGCTAAGCCCTTCATCTGGCCTCTGCCCAGACATGACATCCCCATCCATCCCTTCAAGGCAAAGGGAATCCTGGAGGACCACAGATGGGTGTTCCTCACGCTCATGCATAGATGTGTATGGAGACATTGCTCTTTGACCAGCATAATGAAAGCCATGTGCAAGAAGCCTCCTGTGGACACTTCTCTGCCTGTTTCCAGTGTCCTCAAAATTCTATAGAGACCATGTCGTGGCAGCTTAGAAAGATGAACTGTATGATACCTTACCAGCCATGGGTGGATGATGGTTTGGAGTTGTGAGTCGGTTGCCCTCCAACAGCTGTGCCCCTTGGAGGCATTCCACTTCCCTCCTTCCATTCATTCCTGCCTCTGACTGCAGTTGATGGCAAAGGACACAGAATTAATGGCAGCTCTACCCTTGCTGGGATCTTGATATTATGAAGCACCATGAGTTGGGAATAAACTTACTACCATGTTGGCTTCACCATAGAGAGGAAGACGCCAGTGAGCATCCTTTATATCTGGTTGCTTCATGAATATTAGGATGGCCCTTTAGTCGGACATGTGCTGACCTAGAGCACTACCCAACCAAATAGATCCTTTTCCTACCTCGAGGGGTCTCACTAGCTACATGATCAAGGTCAATTTGCAAAATAGTGACCTTCATCTTTCAGATTCCCTCCACCACCTTCCTTCCTCCTCCTATCATCCATCGTTCCCCATCACCATAGATACACCCCCTATCACCATTCCTGTCCCTCTGTCATCCTTGAATCTCCCCTCATTATCCTGGAGCCTTTGACAATCCATCTCCACATGCCTTTCCTCCCTCAGATCCAGCACGCTGTACCATCATATGCATACCCTGGCTCTGCCGCTTCCTGTAACCTGAGCCACTTGTCTTGTGCCCCTCCTTAACCCAACTGATTTGACCTTCACCTTCCAGATACTTACCCTGTACCTGCCACCGTACAGCATCCCACTCCCCCCTCCGACTGTGACTGTTCCCTTCTATCATCAGTACCCTGAAGACTCTGTACATTTTCCCTCTCCATTCTCCTGACATTCCCCTCCCATCCAGGCACACTTCGCTCCCTTACCTAGTAAGCCTGCCTCTCCTATCCAGCCTTTGCTGCACCCTTCCGCCTTCCCACACCACCCTCCTCAGCCTTCACCTTCATTCCCTTGTCCAGCCTTGGTGTAAATTTCGCTAAAGGTACTGAATATGAGTGAAATTATGCTTAGTTCTCAAGAACGAGAAAGCAACATATATGGACCTCAACGTCACAGGAGAGGCGAAGCTCACCAGGTACATGCCAATTATGTACAGTCATAAAACTTTAAAATTCTAAATTCTGGTAGGGAAGGTGGTTTGGAGGAGGAACCTAATTCTGGTGAGGTGGTCGTTTAATAAACATGCATGAGTTGCTAATATATGCAAATAGGGTTTCCTACATTGTTGTCGGGATGCTCATCCCATCTTTAACCTGTCTTGAAAGTTGGGAAAAAAAACGAACAGCTTATCCCATTGTCAGGAAACAGAGTTTTAGTTTCACACAAAATTAAGCGTCTCAGTCATAATTCTTACTGCTGGTGGGAGCAGAAAATTTCACCACTAGTTTCTGTTGCTCCACTGGCTTCCAGTTGAGTTTGAGTTCTTGGTACTGCAAAGAAAACCTTGATTATTGTACATAAATCTATTTTCAGAAACGTTAATTCCAGAAGTTGACATTCATGCTTGACCTTGTCTTTGCATTTTATTTTTTAAAATTCTCTTATTTCAAAATTTGTTGCCCCAGTGATATTCATTTGCAGTAATTTTATATTGGTGCACCAAACAGGAAGTATTACATGCTGTGTGAATGACTGGTCTTGCTGACAAAAGTATTTTTTTTATAAACTGGAAACATGTACATGCCATGAACTGTACCACACTAGCTTCAGTCTTTTTTTATTAATTAATTGTTATGGGAACCTGCACAAGCTCCAAGTTCAGGTCACATTACAGGTCTCTGACAAAAATAATGTTAAAAGTTTTTCAAATATGGAATAAAATATTTCTAAGTAAGTTTAATAATTTTCTTCCATTTTGACTATTTGACTTTAATAACTTTATATTGCTAGTCTTCCTTTCAGTTGTAAACTCACATTTAGTGAACAAAGAGGGTGGCTGAAAAATTTTCAAAGAATATTTTGAACATTTTTACTGGTTACCCTCTTTGATTTGCACATTTTTCTTGTTACATCTTTTCAATCATATATCATAAATAAGGGATGGGTAAACCTCTACTTCCTCAACATTTCTCTTCCTTTATGACACTTCTTAAAACCTACCTCTTTGATCAAGCTTTTAGTGACTTGTCTGAATATCTTTGTTTGTGGCTTACTGTCACATTTTGTTTGATAATCCTCCTGCAAAGATTTTTAGGATGTTTTACTATTTCCAAGGTGCTATATAAATTCAACTTCATGTCACTGTTGTACATTACATGTAAATTATAACAGAAGCAGGCTATTTGGTGTCTAACTTCCACTTGTACTTCAATTGTATGCGTTAATGAGGCATGAATATTCCAAGAGGGTGAGTAAAGGATCAGGGGAATTATGGATCTCTGTGTCTATTTGGAACCCTGGATATCCGTTATCCCTTCTCAGTTCCCAAATAACAGAGGTCAAGTCTGTGCTTTTTGGCAAAGTCCGCTTGTACTTTATTTGTCAGCTGTGCCACTGGAAAACTTCTTTTCAACACAACATTTAGGAAGTTCCGACTAACCCTTTAGCAAGCTAGTCAGATTGATTGTCTTTAGCGAATACAGTGGTTGAGTTTTAATTCGATTACAGATCGTGGTAATTCTTCAAGTCATAATACACAGGATAACATAACTAAATGATTTAAACAAAAGAAAGATGGTGTTTAGCAAAAGCAAGCAACAAAGAAATAGGTTTCAGAAATTTAGATAGGGTGATTCCAGAATGAGTTTTTCCATCCCGGTTAGTGATTCTTAAGGGGATTATTATCTTAAGGTCTGGCCTTCTTTTTACTTCTGATTGGCTTTAACTAATTTATAATTCACTCAATTCAGCTAACTGTCTGTCTATCAATTTATGAGATATATGTATTTAAATATATTGGTGCTAATTTCCCATTCCATCTCTTGCCAATTTAATTAGAAAAACACGGTTTTTGTTAAGAAATTATCATCCCTAGACAGGCTGTTACTATAGAAACAGAACTATTTGTACTGGACAGCTGCCCAGTTTTGACCATACGATGGGGCCTTTTAGCTAGTTGACGTCACTGGCCTTGCAGTCTCAAGCAACTTGCAAAATGTGAAACCTAGTGAAACCTTAGTGGATTCCCAGCTATTGTTGCCCTGAAGTAATGCTTAATATGATTATAGTTAATTATTCTTAATGAGTTCTCGGTCAAACCTCTATCATCTTCCCTTACTCTCATGGTTATAGCTGATTAGAAAAGTCAATTTCTACCAAAGAGGAAAAGGTAGAGCAGGTTGTGGTGAACTGGAAGGTAGAGCAGCGATAGAAGGAGGGAAGTGTAAGAAGGCAAAGAAAAGTTTGCCTGCAAGAGTATTAGGGTTTGGACATAATGGGCTGGATTCTCTGCCGTCGGGATGCTCCGTTTTGCCGGCAGTCCGGGGGTTTCCCAACAGCGTGGGGCTGCCCCACAATGGGAAACCCCATTGACCAGCCGGTGAAATGGAGCATCCCGCCAGCGTGCTGAACCAGAAAACTGGCGCGACAGGATGGAGAATCCAGCCCAATTTGCCTGGAGCTGAGAAGAGGTTGTTCTCAGTGACAGCAGTATAGCAAGGATGAAGGGGAAGTGAATGGATGGAGATCAAAAGGATAGAATAGTTTAAAATGGTGCTCAAAAAACAATTTACTAATGATGGAGAACTCAAAGCTTTTTTCTTCGTTCATGGGATGTGGGCATAACCGGCAAGGCTAGGGCGGCATGGAGTGCAGTGGTTAGCAGTATTGCCAACGGTGCTGAGGATCCGGGTTCGATTACGGCTCCGGGTCACTGTCTGTGTGGAGTTTGCACATTCTCCCCGTGTCTGTGTAGGTCTCACCCCCACAACCCAAAGATGTACAGGTTAGGTGGATGCTAAATTGCCCCCTAATTGGAAAAAAAAAGAATTGGGTATTCTAAATTAAATCTAAATTACCTGCAAATACTCGCATTCAACATATCGTCTTGCATCATTGATTTTGTCTATGTATGTGGTTGTGGAACCCCTCTTCACTCATCTGATGATGAAGTTGTGCTCCGAAACCTAGTGATTTGAAACAAACCTGTTGGACTTTAACCTGGTGTTGTAAGACCTCTTACTATGCTCACCCCAGTCCAACCCCGGCATCTCCACATCATGGCTACCATCGACATCGCAAACTGGCGGTTCAAAGTGGAGAGGATCTCCAAGAAGATCGCGCATATAGACACTGAGATCAAGTTTCTACAAGATGCAAGAAAGCAGTCAAGATTCTGAAAGGACTACAGATTACAACCCCACTCAAGTCGACCTAAAACACAGACTACGTAAAGAGACTCTGCCATCGCACCTCTCTCAAACTCCTCAACGACTTCGTACACCAGCTCTACAGCAGACGCTGCAACCTGGAAACAAAGATAGAGTCCAAATTCTCAACTTGCGCTCAGGATGCAGCAGACCAGTTGCAGGACACTTCCAAACAGACGAGACAACGGTACTACACCACCTACATGTGCACCAAGAACAGGAATCTTGAGAAACTCGGCATCACCACCAGCACCAACTAAGCCTGCCCCGGTACCACAGTAGAAAACAATACAGGGAAATCTGTTGTCCTCTTTTGGACTACACCCGTCAACCAGACAAAATCAAAGTCCTTAGCAGAGGGCTTAATTTCTGCACCACCACCAGAATGGACCCCACCAGCCTTGCGGCAGACACGGAGGAACTCATCAGGCGAATGAGGCTCCGGGAGTTCTTCCACAGACCTCAAGGGGCCGACAGCAAACCTAATGAGACAACCAATGAACTGGAACAGCAGACCGAGAGGTTTGCTGTGCAGCAACCGAAGAGGAAAGAGACGAATTAGACCCCTCCGGAAGGCCGCTGCCCTAGACTCGACATGTATGCTCAAGCTGTCAGGAGTCGCGTCAATGCCAGATTTATCAGTCGCATTCACAAGATAACCCCGAACGTCACCCAGGCACAACGCAAAGCCATCCACGAAACCAGCAGACAAAGGAGGGACCACCATCATACTGAACAGAACGGACTACTGCAAAAAAGTGTACCGACAACTCAACAACTAGGAACACTACAGACAGTTACCGACAGATCTGACCAAAGAACACACCCACCAACTCAACAGACTGATCAAGACCTTGGATCCAGACCTTAAGAGCACCCTATGTGCTCTCATCCCACGTCCTCCCCGCGTTGGAGATCTTTACTGCCTCCCGAAAATACACAAGGCCAACACACCAGGCCATCCTATCATATAAGGCAATGGGACCCTGTATGAGAACCTGTCTGGCTACATCGAGGGCATCTTGAAACCCATCGTACAAGGAACTCCCAGCTTCTATCGCGACACAACGGACTTCTAACAGAAACTCATGGACCAGTTGAATCAGGAACATTCTTCGTCACATGAACGTCTCAGCACTATACACCAGCATCCCCCATGACGATAGCATTGCTGCAACAGCGTCGGTACTCAATGCCGACAACTGCCAATCTCCAAACGCAATTCTACAACTCATCCGCTTCATCCTGGATCACAACGTTTTCACCTTCGACAACAGGTTCTTCATCCAAACACATGGAACAGCCATGGGGACCAAATGCACACCTCAATACGCTAACATCTTCACGCACAAGTTCAAACAAGACCTTCTCACCGCACAGTACCTTCAACCAACGCTATACACTAGATACATCAATGATATTTTTTTCCTTTGGACCCATGGCGAAGAATCACTGAAACGACTACACAATGACATCAATAAATTCCATCCGACCATCAGACATGGGTACCACCATTATATGTGAGAACACCACCAGGTACGTGGTACATACTCATGTGATTCGGCCAGTGTTGTCTACCTCATACACTGCAGGAAAGGATGTCCCAAGGCGTGGCACATTGCCGAGACCATGCAGATGCTGTGACAACGGATGAACGGACATCGAACGACAATCGGCAGGCAGGAATGTTCCCATCCAGTTGGGGACCACTTCAGCAGTCAAAGGCATTCAGCCTCTGATCTTCGGGTAAGCACTCTCCAAGTCAGCTTTCAGGACCCACAACAACGCAGAATCGCCGAGCAGAAACTTATAACCAAGTTCCGCACGCATGACTACCGCCTAAACTGGGACCTTGGATTCATGTTTGATTACATTCACCCCCCACCATCTGTCCTGGGCTTGCAAAATCCTACCAACTGTCCTAACTTAGTCAGAATGATGTGTTATGGGCCAGGATATAGAGAACCCCAAAGTGTATCATGGAGTTCACCTGACCCACAACTTTTAATAGATTGTGGTATGGGGAGCACACACGGCCCACTCTACAGGTGTGGTACAGCAGAAATGGAAAAGGTTTTAAGCAAAACAATGTTAATTCTATGAACTCAAGTTAACCTTTTAAAAACATGATGTGGAGATGCCAGCGTTGGACTGGGTTGAGCACAGTAAGAAGTCTTACAACGCCAGGTTAAAGTCCAACAAGTTTGTTTCAAACACTAGCTTTTGGAGCACTGCTTCTTCCTCAGGTGAATGAAGAGGTATGTTCCAGAAACATATATACAGACAAATTCAAAGATGCAAGACAATGCTTAGAATGTGAGCATTTGCAGGTAATTAAGTTATAGAATAGAACAGTACAGCACAGAACAGGCCCTTCGGCCCTCGATGTTGTGCCGAGCAATGATCACCCTACTTAACCCACGTAACCCGTATACCCGTAACCCAACAATCCCCCCATTAACCTTACACTACGGGCAATTTAGCATTGCCAATCCACCTAACCCATACATCTTTGGACTGTGGGAGGAAACCGGAGGACCCGGAGGAAACCCACGCACACACGGGGAGGACGTGCAGACTCCACACAGACAGTGACCCAGCCGGGAATCGAACCTGGGACCCTGGAGCTGTGAAGCATTGATGCTAACCACCATGCTACCGTGAGGCCCCAAAGACTCTGAGTCTTTACAGATCCAGAGATAGGGGTAACCCCAGGTTAAAGAGGTGTGAATTGTCTCAAGCCAGGACAGTTGGTAGGATTTCGCAAACCCAGGCCTGATGGTGGGGTAATGCAACATGAATCCCAGGTCCCAGTTGAGGCCGCATGCATGTGTGCGGAACTTGGCTATAAGTTTCTGCTCGGCGATTCTGCGTTGTCGCGCGTCCTGTAGGCTGCCTTGGAGAACGCTTACCCGGAGATCAGAGGCTGAATGCCCTTGACCGCTGAAGTGTTCTCCGACTGGAAGGGAACTTTCCTGCCTGGTGATTGTCACGCGATGTCCGTTCATTCGTTGTCCCAGCGTCTGCATGATCTCGCCAATTTACCACACTTCGGGACATCCTTTCCTGCAGCTTATGAGATAGACAACGTTGGCCGAATCGCACGAGTTTATACCGTGTACCTGGTGTGTGGTGTTCTCACGTGTAATGGTGGTATCCTTGTCGATGATCTGGCACGTCTTGCAGAGATTGCCATGGCAGAGTTGTGTGGTGTCGTGGTCGCTGTTCTGAAGGCTGGGTAGTTTGCTGCAAACAATGGTTTGTTTGAGGTTGCGCAGTTGTTTGAAGGCAAGCAGAAGCAGTGGGGGGGGGGGGGGGGTGAGGATGACCTTGGTAAGATGTTCATCTTCATCGATGACGTGTTGAAGGCTGCGGAGGAGATGTCGTAGTTTCTCCACTCCAGGAACATACTGGACGACGAAGGGTACTCTGTCGGTTGTGTCCCGTGTTTGTCTACTGAGGAGGTAGGTGCGGTTTTTTGCTGTGGCGCATTGGAACAGCCGATCGATGAGTCGAGCGCCATATCCCGTTTGTACGAGGGCATCTTTCAGCGTCTGTAGATGTCTGTTATGCTCCTCCTCATCTCAGCAGATCCTGTGTATACAGTGGGCTTGTCCATAGGGGATGGCTTCTTTAACGTGTTTAGGGTGGAAGCTGGAGAAGTGGAGAATCATGAGGTTATCCATGGGCTTGTGGTAAAGCGAAGTGCTGAGGTGACCATTCTTGATGGAGATGAGTGTGTCCAAGAATGCAAATGATTTTGGAGAGTAGTCCATGGTGAGTCTGATGATGGGATGGAACTTATTGATGTGATCGTGTAGTCGTTTCAGTGATTCTTCGCCGTGGGTCCAAAGGAAAAAATTATCATCGATGTATCTGGTGTATAACGTCAGTTGAAGGTCCTGTGCGGTGAGGAGGTCTTGTTCAAACTTGTGCATGAAGATGTTGGCATATTGAGGTGCGAATTTGGTCCCCATGGCTGTTCCGTGCATCTGGATGAAGAACTTGTTGTCGAAAGTGAAGACATTGTGACATTAAACCCTTCATGTCCGCACTGGTGTTCTATCACTTTCCTGGCTTGTAGATAGTGGACAGGCAGCGGGATGCAGGAGATTAGTTACTTGTAAAATTCCCTGCCTCTGACATGATCTTGTAACCACAGTATTTCATAGAATCATGGAATGGTTGCAGCACAGAATACAGCCTTCCAACCCTCTTTGTAAGAGCAACTCAGATATACACACTCCTTGCATTTTTCTTGTAGCCGTGCAAATATTTCTCATCAGGTAATTATCCGATTCCTTTTGAAAGCCATGATTGAATCTGCCGGCACACTTTAAGAAAGCGGATTCCAGCTCCTAATCATGTACTGTGTAAAATTCGTTTTGCTACATGGCGCTTATGATTCTTCTGCCAATCCTGTTAAATAAGTGTTGCTTGGTTTTTGACCCTTCAGCCAATGGGAACAGATTCTCTTCATCAACTCTGTCAGGTAGTTCAATCAAATTTTCTCTCGATCTTCTCTAAGGACAACAGCCCCAGCTTTGTCAATCCATCCATATAGCTTATGTCTCTCATCTGTGAAATCACTTTCATAAATCTTCTCTACATCCTTTCCAATGCCTTCACATGTGCTAGCCAGAAATGCACACAATACTCCATTTGAAGTTGAATCAATATTTTATAAAGTTTGCCTGCAAGCGTATCAGGGTTTGGACACAATGGGCTGGATTCTCCCAAAATTAGAGTATGTCTCCATGCCGGTGCAAAAATGTGGGGTTTTACTCTTGAAATTCCTAGAAAAAGGTTGAACGAATTCAATGCCCTGCAGGGGGCTAGCAGGGACCCAGAGTTAATCTCGCAGCTTTAGCTGTGGATACAAGCCCTCGCACTTCCGGTTCAGAGTGCACGCCGACGACCTCCAGCGGCCGCGCCGTGCACCATGGCGGACTCAGACAGCGAAGCCAGACAAAAAAAAACCCTCTATCAGACATGCGCCCGAGCCTCAAACCCTGCACGAGTACTCCCGACTCTCCGATTCACCCGCCCCTGACATGGGCGACCGCGGACTGAGTGCGCAGCCGCCCCGCCAGCATCCCGACCGGCAATAGGTGGTTAGTTCCAGGCTGTCAGGAACTCGGCCGGTCGGGAGTGGCAATTGGTCCCCGGCTGCGGGGCGTACTCCACGGTCACACCGGTTTTCGGGGCCCGGAGAAACGCCGGACCGACGACTGGCCCGATTACTGTGTGGATGTGGATACTCTGCCCCCGCGCCGGCCGCGCCTTCGGTGCGGGGCTGTGGTGAATCCAGCCCAATATGTCTGGAGCTGAGAAGAAGTTGTTCTCGGTGACAGCAGGAGTAAGGCTGAAGGGTAGGGCATGAATCTGTATGCGATCTGAAATCTCGCCTGCGTTAATCCCGTCTTTGGCCTCTTGCGAGATATAGTGGTATTTGTGCTTGTGGCTAATGTGGCCGCTAAATTGCAGGCATAGAGTTTTATAGCACTAAAGGAGGTCCTTCAGCCCATTGTGTTTGTGCCGACCATCAAGCACCTATCGTGATGGATGTGAAAAATTTCATATTTTTAAATTTTGCAGAACCACTGAAAATACAGCACAAAAGGGGCCCTTCGGCCCATTAAATCTGCACTGACACATGAAAAACACCAGACCCACCTACCTAATCTCATTTGCCGGCGCTTGGTCCATAGCCTTGAATGTTATGACGTGCCAAATGCTCATCCAAGTACTTTTAAAAGGATATGAGGCAACCTGCCTCTACCACCCTCCCAGGCAGTGCATTCAAAACTCTCACCACCTTTTGGGTAAAAATAGTTTTCCTCACATCCTCACTAAACCGCCTGCTCCTCACCTTGAACTTGTGTCCCTCGTGACTGACCCTCAGTTTTCTCTGCTCCAACGAAAACAACATAAGCCTATCCAACCTCTGTTCATAACTTAAATGTTCCATCCAGGCAGCATCCTGGACAATCTTCTCTTCACCCGCTCCAGTGCAATCACATCCTTCCTATAATGTGGCGACCAGAATTGCACACAGTACTCCAGTTGTGGCCTCACCAAAATTTTGTACAACTTCAACATAATATCCTTGCTTTTGTAATCTACGCCTCGAATGATAAAGTGTCCCATACGCCTTTTTCACCACCCTATTAACATGCCCTCCCGCTTTCAGAAATCTATGGACAAAGACGCCAAGGTCCCTATGTTCCTCAGAACTTCCCAGTGTTATGCCATTCATTGAATATTTCCTTGTCAGATTTCCCTTTCCAAAGTGTATCACCTCACATTTTCAGGGTTAAATTCCATCTGCCAGTTATCTGCCCACTTGACCATCCCATCGATATCTTCCTGTAACCCAAGATACTCAAACCTCACTGTTAACCACTTGGCCAATCTTTGTGTCAACCACTAGATACTAACTTCCAGTCACTAAAGTAGCCGTCTGTCATCACCATTTGTCTTCTGCAACTATGCCAATTTTGAATCCACCAATTCAAATTATCCTGTATCCCATTTGCATTTGCCTTCTTTATAAGTCTGCCATGTGGGACCTTGTCAAAGGCTTTGCTGGAATCCATGTAGACCACAACAACTGCACCAGCCTCATCTACACACCTGGTCAGATGCTCAAGAAATTCAATCAAATTTGTTCGACATGACCTCCCTCTGGCAAAGCCATGCTGACTATCCCCGATCAAACCTTGCCTTTCCAAGTTGGGATAGATTCTCTCCTTCAGAAATTTCTCCAATAGTTTCCCTACCACTGACGTGAGACTTGTTGGTCTGTCGTGCCCTGTTTTACTTCTGCAACCTTTCTTAAATAGTGGAGCCACATTAACTGTTCTCCGGTGCTCTAGCGACTGTGGCGACTGTGCCTGTGGCGAGAGAGGAATTAGAAATTTGGGTCAGAGCTCCTGTAATCTCCTCCATCAGTAGCATGGGACACAATTCACCCGGACCTGGATATTTGTCCACTTTTAAGCCTTCCTACACTTCCAATACCCTGCCACTCCCTATTTCAATTTTCTCCAGAATCTCACTGTCTCTCTCCCTGAGTTCCATACTTACATCCTCATCCTCTTGGGTGAAGACAGATATGAAGTATTCTACACCCTACCAATGTCCTCTGGCTCCAAATAAATTTTGTCCCATGTGACAAATTTCCCTCTTGATCCATAATGGGCCCTACTCTTTCCCTGGTTATCCTCTTGATGTACCATCAATTGGACTCGAGACATGATTAAGATCCAAACTGTGGCTTTAATCAGCTAGTTGTTAACCCGGTGGTCGACTACAGAGTAAGGCCGACCGCCGGGAACTCTGGGTACTTATACCCCACCTCGGAGGCGGGGTCTACTTGCCTCTCGACCAATTGGTGAGCAGTCACATGACTAGTCCCAGCCAATCGGACGAGAGGCACATGACCAGCTAGAGCCAATGGGAAACCCATGCTCTGCACCAATGGCAGTGCTCACATTCATACCACCACACCTCTTCCCATTGATACTTACAGAATATCTTGGGATTTTCCCTACCTTTCCCAGCCAGAGAATTTTCATATTCCCTCTCTGCTCTTCTAGTTGCTTTCTTGAGCGCCATCCTGCAATTTCTGTACTCCACCAATGCCACCGCTGATTTGCTTTTTTTGTACTTGTAAAAAGACTCTCTTTTCCTTCTCATCGTATCCTGAATATCTCTGATCATCCGTAGTTGTCAGGTCATGTTGCTCCTTCCTATCACCCTAGAGGGAATATGTTGGGTCCATACTCTCCCCATTTCCTTTTTGAATGCCCCCCCCACTGCTTTCCTGTAGATTTCCCCACAAGTAACCCTTTCCAGTACTGTGGCCAGATCCCGCCTTATTTTACTAAAATCTGCTCTCCCACAGTCCAAAACTTTTTTTTGGAACTTGTCTATTTCTTTGTCCATAATCAGCTTAAATTGTACCATGTTGTGGTCGCTATCGTTAAAATGCTCCCCTACTACCACTTTGATGTGACCATCAATTCACAAGACACGTGATTGGAAGTGAACAGTGGTTTTAATAGTCTTACAACAGAGCCTGCCTGCGACGAGATGAACTGGCAGGCAGGCTCACGACTGCAAAGCTTTATACTTCCGTTTAGTGGGAAGAGCCATGGGCAGAACCATGGGTGGAGCCAAGGGTGGAGCCCAGTACAAACTCCTCATCTCCCCCTATGGGCAGAGCCGCACAACTGCTCGTATACTGAGCTTACAAGAACACAACACACACAATATAACACAGTGTGAAGTACTAGATTGTGATTCACCACACACTTCAACCACTTTTCTGGCTTGATTCCCCAGAATTAGATCCAGCACTGCATGTCCCTTGTTAGAACCTGTACATATTGAACTAAAATGTCTATATTTGGTATTGTTTGTTGTGAATACATTGATTTTCGCAGGGGCAATATAACCTTTTGTAGCAAGGTTCAGGAATGTGGTGTGCTTTTGGATTGCAGGTGGTACACTTAATGGGAGGGGCAGGCTGGTCAGTTGCTTCTGGAACACCAAGCTGGACAGACATGCTTCAGTTTGCTCTAAGAGACTTTGTACCAATATAAGCATGTAAAACCTGGTTGTTAGCCTTATTCACGAGTGGTATTTTGAGTTGGCTTAATTGAAATGTAGAGGCAGGTTTCAGGAAGCAAGTTCAGATGATGTAACTGATAACTAAAGCTATTTCTTTGTTGCTAATGTGCTTAATTCTGTGTTTAAATTAAAGTTTTATTTTACCATAAAAGCTGTCTGCTGGTCAGTGTTATCACTCCTGTTGTGCAGTGGCATTCCCTCAAATCCAAGTTTTACCAAACCCAAATTATGGGTTCCAGTCTGGGATCTGAACAAAATAATGGGTCCTGGTTCTGGTCATAACACCAATCAAATTTTCTACGACTTGGTTCATAGCTTTGTATGCTATGGCATTTCAAATGCTTACCTAAATGCTTCTTAAATGTTGTGAGTGTTCCCTGCCTCCCATCCTTTCAGGCAGTGAATTTCAGATTCCCATCAGCCTCAGGGTGAAACATTTTTTTCTTCAATCCCCTCTAAATTTCCTGCCCCTTACCTTGCATCTATGCTCCTTGGCATTGACCCCTCCACTAAGGGAAAAACTCTTTCCTATCTGTGTCCCTCATCATTTTCTACACCTCAATCATGTCCCCCCATCAGCTTTCTCTGCTCTAAGGAAAATAATCCCAGCCTAACCAGCCTCTCTTCATTGTTGAAAGGCTCCAGGCCAGGCATTATCCTGGTGAATCTCCCTGCACCCTTTCTAGTGCAATCATATCCTTCCTATAGTGTGGCGGCCATAACTGCACACAGTACAGTTGCTTAAAAAGCATTTCATATAGTGTTAGAAAAGCAAAGATAAAAGCCCCGGGGCGGGATGGGTACCCGGTAGAATTTTATATAAAGTTCTCCGGGATATTGGGGCCGCTGCTGGTCAAGGTTTTTAATGAAGCAAGGGACAGAGGGGAGCTGTCCCAGACGATGTCGCAGGCTACCACATCCTTGATTTTAAAATGGGACAAGAACCCGGAGTCGTGTGGGTCTTATAGGCTGATCTCCCTTCTTAACGTGGATGCTAAACTGCTGGCAAAGCTTTGGCCACTAGGATTGAGGATTGTGTGCCGAGTGTTATTAGGGAGGATCAAACAGGGTTCATTAAAGGTAGGCAACTGGTGGCTATATAAGAAGATTGCTCAATGCGATCATGATGCTCCCAGAGGGAAAGAAGGTGGAGGCAGTGGTGGCAATGGACACGGAGAAAGCGTTTGACCGGGTAGAGTGGGAGTACTTATGGGAGGTGCTGGGACGGTTTGGATTTGGGGTGGGTTTCATCAACTGGATCGAAGGGGACCGGCTGAGGTCGTCCACCGGGCCCACATGACAGTGTCCCGGATGAGCAGATTCTTCGGCGTACAGGACAGGTGTGTAAAGTGTCTGAGAGGACTGGCAGAACATGTCCACAT
Source organism: Scyliorhinus canicula (assembly GCF_902713615.1). Classification (NCBI taxonomy): domain Eukaryota; kingdom Metazoa; phylum Chordata; class Chondrichthyes; order Carcharhiniformes; family Scyliorhinidae; genus Scyliorhinus; species Scyliorhinus canicula. The sequence goes on along the minus strand of NC_052153.1, from coordinate 116,592,537 downwards.
GTTTTGGGCTTGTCCAAAACTTAGGAAATACTGGCAGGAGTTTGAGGACATCATGTCTAGAGTATTGAACACGAGGGTGCTGATTTTTGGGGTTTCAGTGGCCCTGGAAGTCCAGGGGGAGAAAGAGGCTGACGTTTTGGCCTTTGATTCCCTGGTAGCCCAGAGACGGATACTTCTAGCTTAGGGGGACTCAAAGCCCCCAAAGTCAGAAGCCTGGCTGTCAGACATGGAGAGTTTCTTGGGCTTAGAGAAACTCAAGTTCGCCCTGAGAGGGTCGTTGTTGGGGTTCGCCCGGAGGTGCCAATCATTCATTGACTTCTTTGCGGAGAATTAATCGTCAGCGGTGGGGGGGGAGGGTTAGGGGAATGTAGTATAGGGGGTCAATTCGGCAGATCTGCGTGGGAAGGGCTACGGCAATTGCACTATGTACTTTGTTTACTGTGCAGTCCTTTTGTTTTCTCGTTCTGTAATTCTATTGTTTACAATGCCGAAAAATACCACAATAAAATTGTTTATTAAAAAATAAAAGCAAAGATAGTTTTAAGATATTTATATTTGTATTGATAAACATTAGAAATAAGATATAGTTCTAAGTGTATATAAAAGCAAATTATTGCGGAAGCTGGAATCTTAAACAAAAACAGAAAATACTGGACAATCTCAGCAGGTCTAATAACATCTGTCAAGAGAGAAGGGAGCTAATGTTTTGAGCCTGGATGTCTCTTTGTCAAAGCTAGAAAGAACTGGAAATATGATTAGATTTATACTTTCGTTGGGGAGGGGTGGGTGCATGGAGCAGTGGGCTGGATAGAGAATCAACAATTGTTGGAGATTGGCAGTGGTGGAAGTAATGCCTGAGAAGCATACTGATAGTTGCACATTAAGAGATCAGAATGTTAATGGCAGAAGAAAGGTGATCAGTGTGTCAAAGGACAACCTGGAACAGAGAACAGATGGCCCAAATGGTTTTGGGGGCGAGGACACACTGATGAGGTAAAAACAGATCAATGGAAGAAATGGAAATGAATTGATAGCAATAAAAATGGGGTGAAGGTTGAGGAGAGAGTTCACAGTTACAAGTTGTTGAACTTGGTGTTAAGTCCAGAAGACTCTAACGTGCCTAATCGGGAGATTTCCATTCAAGTTTGAGTGGATTTCAAGGAGCCAGCTATGAAACTAACCTCAATGTTTACAAACATCCAGCTATGATTGACAGTTCTTGGACCACATCAAAGGCAGTGTTGTGCTTTCTGCAGAGTAAAAGAGGAAACGAGAGCACTTAACTGTCTTTGATGTGGCCTAAGAACTGCCAATAGTAGCTAGATGTTTATTAGTCAAATATATACTAGGTATACTGTAAATCCTTATATTCATACCTAATTCTATTTTAGATTGTTTAGTGCATAAAAATCTATTTATACCTGTCTCTGTTATGTGTGAAGAAGCAGTATTCAAATTCTAATTGAGAAATTCTTAATTATTTTAAATTCTGGACCTGACTGTTTAAAGTGCTCCATGTGGGGAGATCTGCAATAGATTATTTTTTGTTTAAGGTCTACAATCATGTAGCTCATACATCTAGTTGTATGAGTTCGCCAGAGTTGATCTACCCCCAATCAGTGCTCTATGAATGGTGCCGCAAGGGGGAGAAATATCATTTTATTAAAAATGTAGAACAAAATTCTGATGATCATATTATTTTTCTCTATACAATAGGAAGTATTTTCAAGAAAAATTACTCATGCTACATTTGCTATGCTCTTTATTTGCATTGGATTGCAGAATATAATTGACAATTTAAGGATTACTTTGTCTTCGTAATGAAACAGTTTTAAAAGTAAAATCAAATTACATGCACTAGCTATTTTTTTGATGTTATGACGAGTATTTCTTAATCCCAAAGAAGTTGTTTTTTTAAGGTATGGCCATTGAAGCGTCATTGAATTTTATTTGAATGTGTTATTGCGGTGAAATTCTAAAGCTTTCCATTTATTTTCTTTCCAGGCTTTGTGAACTGGGCCAGTTTGAAATAACAACAGGGGGCTGGGTCATGACTGATGAGGCTAATACGCATATTTTTTCAATGATTGACCAGTTACTTGAAGGACATCAGTGGCTTGAGAGGAATTTAGGTAAGACGTTTCACAGATGTTTCTTGCATCTTTCCTGCTTTTTATAAATTGGTCATTGGTCTGTGTTTTTGTAGATATGATCCATGTCGCAGCTGGACTTCTGAAGCAGCAATCAATTCACAATCTTTTTAGTTGTAAAATGATCATCTTAATTTGTGTGCTAAAAGATCTTTTATTTTTTTTTAAATTAGAAATGTTGCTTTTGTTGCATAATGTATTTTAAGGTATAAAAAGACCTCATTTATAATTGAGAATGAGCTGGAAGAACTTTTAAGTCTGCAGCAACCCTCTTTCCCTTGCGCACTGACATTTCCTGTACCCAAGCCCTAAACACATATTTCTCTATTTTCTCTGCTGCCTTCCTCAAGCCCTCTTAGAACAAATATTGTCTATGAGACCTCTTCTTGTGCTCTTGATCCTATTCTACTAAACTACTGACCTCCCTGGCCTCCTGCTTACATTGTAAAGGGTTTCTTCTCCTCGAGCACTGTCTTGCTGCCATCACCCTCCTCCTCAAGAAAACCCACACCCCTGACACCTTTGTCCTTGAAATCCTGGAAATTTGCGACACATGTGGTCCCCAAGATACATGAAATTACCTGAAGTTCCCACATAACGCAGGAATTCCAAGCAATAGGTCCCAGCTGCCCATCCATGATTTTTTTCCCTCTTTTAAAATCCACTTAACTAGAAGCCACAGTTAACGAATGCCACTAGACCTGTTTTGCACTTGTATTATTATTTTTTTTATTGTGATAATTAGCCTGGTTTAATTTGTTGACTTCCCAACCCTTAGTATAAATGAATGCCCAAGTTTAACGAGCGAAAAATATAAATACATATCCACCAATCACTTGATTTCCCGTGATGTCACACTTCAATTTGTTTCTTCTTTTTTGAACTTGTTTAGTCTATTCTCGACCTTCACACTTTGTATTGCTCCACCAATCTCACTCACCTCAATTTTTATTGAGTGCAGCACGGTAGCATAGTGGTTAGCATCAATGCTTCACAGCTCCAGGGTCCCAGGTTCGGTTCCCGGCTGGGTCACTGTCTGTGCGGAGTCTGCACGTCCTCCCCGTGTGTGCGTGGGTTTCCTCCGGGTGCTCCGGTTTCCTCCCACAGTCCAAAGATGTGCGGGTTAGGTGGATTGGTCATGCTAAATTGCCCGTAGTGTCCTAAAAAGTAAGGTTAAGGGGGAGTTGTTGGGTTACGGGTATAGGGTGGATACGTGAGTTTGAGTAGGGTGATCATTGCTCGGCACAACATCGAGGGCCGAAGGGCCTGTTCTGTGCTGTACTGTTCTAAATTCTAAACCTCTCTCTTTTCCTGGTGGTCTCAGGCTCTGCCTCCCGATCCTTAGCTCCCTGCTGATCTCACTCAGTTCTCCACCTCACTGTATCTAGAACTTGCTCATTCATTTCAAGAGGAAATGGGCACATTAAGAAGGGAGCCCATTCTTCTGTAACAGTATTGCATCAGGAGGGTCAGTTTTCTGGATGAAATGATCTGAAATGCCTTCATCAGGATACAAGCCTGCCTTGTGATCTTAAGCGACACATCCATGTTTATATGTTTATACGCAGTGTAAATAGTTATGCATAAGAGCTACTAGTCAAAAAGTAAACACTTATTGTGTGTTCTACAGAATAGTTTGCAGAGTAAGCTAATGGCCAATTGATAAGGTGTCCAATAAAGTAGAACAGTTTCACTCTGTTGACTTCTTGTTGTTCAGTCCTAAACTGACAACTTGGAAACAACAAACATTTGGAAAGAGGAAACTGAAACTGTATTAATCTGTAACAGAGAGAGCTGGCTGATATGGATATCGTGTGCCAAAAGCAATAGAAACACACTAGAATGACTAGAAATATGAGACGTGGCTTTCATAGGATGATTGAATCATACTTTGTTGGTAGTTTGAAGTGGTAATTGAAAACAATGAGCGGGATTTTTTGGCCTTTCCCACTGACTGGATCTTCCAATCCCGCTGAAGTCGACCCTGCCACTGGTTCCCCAGCCACGGTATGGGTGAGCCGTGCAAATTGCTATTGACTTCATTGGGACTGGAAGACAGTGGCCAATGGTGAGCTGCCTCCACCATGGGAAAACCTGCTGTGCGGGCGGTTGCAAAGTTCTGGCCAATGTTTTCAGTGCGCTGAGTATTTTTATTGGAGGAAATTTCAGCTCATCCAGTAGTGGATGTCGAATAAGCCTTTTGATAATTTTACAACAGTGGAGGATCACATTATAACTTAGGCTTGGTAGTTATTTTAAGAAATGTTTCAGTTAATTTATAGTGATACCCCACTTTAAGGGAATAGTCCATTAATCCTTACTATGCTATATATAAAAGGTCGTTCTCTACATGTTTTAAATGTTGTTCATTCCCAAATCTAAGCATGTGTTTACAAACTTTGAAATAAAAACAAATGTACTTAACCAACACTGTACTTTGTATAACTGAGCTGTGAAATTTGTTTCTGAAAGAACATTGAAATATATTTTTGTCCTTCTGTCATTTCCCTCTCCCTTGGAATGCCAGTTTAATAACTTATATAATGTATTTTTGTTCACTATGACAGGAATAAAACCTAGATCAGGGTGGGCGATTGATCCATTTGGACACACACCAACAATGGCATACCTGTTAAAACAAACTGGTATTTCAAATATGCTCATTCAAAGAGTACACTATTCTGTGAAGAAATACTTGGCCAAACAAAGGAACTTGGAATTCTTTTGGCGACAGAATTGGGGTATGTGAATTTGGTATATTGTATTCGCTACAGTTCTTAAATTTCTAATGCAATAAGTATTAAGTACAATTTTAAACCTGCCAATACCAATGTTAATTTAAACACCAGTTAAAAAGTATCTTGCATGGTTGCACACCAGCCTTCAGTGTAGTAAATTTTCTATTATTTTCATGATTTCTATGACATCATTATCTATGTTGGTTAGAGGACTAAATGTAAATAAATGCAAATAAACTTGAGTATCGCTGAAAAAGAGACATGTTGTTGAAGCGTTTTGTCTTGCACACATCAGGATAGATGCTTGAATGCCAAATTTCAAACTCATGCCGTATAAATTGATGTTCCCTTTGAAATTTGCCATGTTGATGGTGCTGGAGGAGGGACTGAGGTGTGAGGTGCTGCAGAGGTTGAATGCTTCAACATAGTATGCAAGGCTGGAGTTGGTACAATCAAAGGTACAATGCAGGGCGCATTTGACTAAGTCAAGGATGAGCCAGCGGTTTAGGGGGTAGAGGTTACTTGCGAATAGTATGGGAAAGGCCCAGCTAATCAAGTGCACATGTTGTGGTCCTGCCTGAAGTTGTAGGAAATTTGGAAGTCGTTTTTCAGCACCAGTTCGGTGAGCCTGCATGTGGATTTGGAGCCGGGTCCCCTGAGGGCCACATTCGGAGTGTCGGACCTGCCCATATTACAGATGGGAGCGGGGCAGATGTTTTGGCCATTGACTTATTGATTGCTCGCAGATGGGTTCTGTTGGGGTGGAGGTCAGCTCCTCCACCCTGTGCCTCAGCGTGGCTGGGGAATCTAATGGAGTTCTTACATCTTGAAAAGGTGTAATTCGCCCTAAGGGAAGCAAATGAGGGGCTCCACAGGAGATGGGGTTTATTTATTTTGCATTTTGGAGAGCTAGTTACTGTCAACTGTTATTGGGGAGGGTGGAGGTTTGTTCAGGGTTTATTGTATTTGGGGTGAAATGTTTTGTTTTGTAAAACATTAAAATGCTAAAAATTTGAATAAAAATACTTCTTAAAAAAAAATTGGCATGCTTGCATCTGTGTTAAGTGCAAGATGGAAAACATGTACACCTCAATTAGGTTACCCCCTCAGCCTTATGTGTTCTAAGGAAAACAACCCTAGTCTGGCTAATCTTTCCTCAGAGCTGCATTTTTAAAGCTCTGGCAACATTCTTGTAAATCTCCTCTGTATTCTCTCCAGAGCAATTATGTCCTTTCTGTAATGTGACCAGAACATTACACAAAATTCCAGCTGTGGCTGAACCAACGTTTCACAGAGTTCCAACGTTTCACAGAGTTCCAACGTTACATTCCTGCCTTGTATTAAATACCTTGTCCAGTAAAGGAAAGCATTCCATATGTTTACTTTACTACCTTATTTACCTGTGGACATGCACTCCAAGGTCTCTCATTTCCTCAACCACTCTCAATATCTTCTTGTTTATTGAGTATTCCCTTGCTTTGTTTGGTCTCCACAAATGCATTACCTCACACTTTTCCGGATTGAATTTCATTTTCCACTTTCCGTCCACTCAACCAAACCATTGATATAATTCTGGAGTCGACAGCTATCCTCTTTACGATCAACTACATGGCCAATGTTTTGCAAATTTCCCGATCATACCTCCCACATTTAAGTCCAAATTATTAATATATACAACAAACAGAAAAGGCCCCAACACTGATTCCTGTGAAATGCCACTGGAATCTGCTTTGCAGTCTCAAAAACATCCATCGACCATTACCCTTTTTTTCCAATGAGCCGATTTTGGATCCAGCTTGCCAACCTTCCCTGTATCCCATGCGGCCTCACTTTTCTGACCAGTTGCCACGTAGGAACTTGTCAGATGCCTTACTAAAATCCATGCAGACATCATTCGTTGCACCATCATCATCAATCCTCATTGTTACTTCCTCAAGCTAGTAAGACACGATCTTGCCCTCACAAAACCATCCTGACGACCCCTGATCAATCCATGCCTTTCTAAGTGATGGTTTATCCTGTCTCTCAGAATTGATTCCAATGATTTGCCCACGATTGAAGTCAGACTGACCGACCTGTAACTTCCTGGCCTATCTCCCGCACTCTTTTTAAATAATGGTACAACTTTCACAGGCCTCCAGCCCTCTGGTACCTCATCTGTATCTAGTGAGGATTGGAAAATGATCCACTGAGCATCAATCTGCACATTGATGTTCAGTTTTTGTTCCACCAGGGCCACTCACCTCCTGACCTCATTGCAGCCTTGATCCAAACATGGATGAATGAGCAAAGTCAAGAGGTGAGGTGAGATGTGACTGCCCTTGACATCAAGGCATCATTTGACCGAGTGTGGCATCAGGAAAACTGAAGTCAATGGAAATCAGGGGGAAATCTCTCCAAAGGTGGAGTCATACCTATCACAATCGATAATGTTCATGGTAGTTAGAGATCAATCATCTCAGTGCCGGGACATTGCTGCAGGGATTCCTCAGGGTAGTGTCCTATGTGCAGCCTTCATCATAAGATCAGACCTACCATCATAACATCAGAAGTGGGGATGTTCGCTGATGACTGCACAATATCCAGCACCATTTGTGACTTCTTAGATACTGAAGTACTCTGTGTCCAATTGACTTGGACAATATTCTGACTGATAAGTGGCAAGTAATATGCAAGTCACAAAAGTGCCAAGTAATAATCCTCTCCTACAAGAGAAAATGTAACTATCTCCTCATGATATTCAGTGGCACTGTCATCACTGTATCCACCTTTATCAACATCCTGGGGGTTACCATTGACCAGAAACAGAACTGGACCAGCCATATTATTATGGTGTCTAAAAGAATAGGTGAGAGGCTAGGAATTCTGCAAGAAATAACTCATCTCTTACTCTCCAAAGATGTCCACCATCTACAAAGCTAAAGCCAGAAGCGTAATGTAATGCTCTCCAATTGCCTTAATGAGTGCAAGCTAACAATGTTCAAGAATTTTGGCACCATCAAGGACAAAGCAGCCCACTAGATTGACAACCCATATCCACCTTCAACATTCACTCCCTGCAGCACTGACAGATTATGTCAACAGTGTGTACCATCCACAAGATGCACTGCAGCAACTCACCAAAGATCCCTCGAAAGCACCTTCCAAACCCATAAGCTCTACCAAATTGAAGGGAAGATCATCAGATGCATGGAAACAATGCCACCTGCAAGTTCCCCCCCCCAAAAACCGCACACAATTGTGACTTGGAACTATGTTCCTTTACTGTCACTGGGTCAAAATCCTGAAACTTTCACCATAACAGCTTGTGGGTGTACCTAAACCACACAAAATGCAGCAGGTTTAGGAAGGGGCTCACCACCACCAATAAATGCTGGTGTGCCCCAGAGTTGCCCACACCCTGTGAAAGAAATGCTTCTCTCTGGAGTAGCCCCAGGATCTATCCTTGGCCACTTCCCCTTCCATGTCTATATGCTGTTCCTTGTAACAATATCTGAGAAATTTGTTAAGATTTCATATCACGGGCAGCACGGTGGCCTAGTGGTTAGCACAACCGCCTCACGGCACTGAGGTCCCAGGTTCGATCCCGGCTCTGGGTCACTGTCCGTGTGGAGTTTGCACATTCTCCCCGTGTCTGCGTGGGTTTCGCTCCCACAATCCAAAAAAATGTGCAGAGTAGGTGGATTGGCCACACTAAATTGCCCTTTAATTGGAAAAATAATTGGGTAATCTAAATTTATAAAAAAAAAAGATTTCATATCATAGAATCATTGAATAATATAACAGAGAAGGAGACGATTTGGCCCATCAAGCCTCTGATGGTTCTTTGAAAGAGCTAAAAATTACAGTTTATCTCTATTACAAAACAGAGCTCCTCTTTTGGCATGGTGCTGAGCTCTATTGAAACTGAGCTATACACCTTTGGTACCTTTCTTGATTGTTCCACTGCCTTTGAACAATTGGGCGGAATTCTCCCACAAACAGACTAGGGCTGTGTAAATGATAGGAGACCCTGCTCCCGGGATCTACCCAGCTTGCTACACCTCGTGATAACGCGATCTTGCAAGACGTGGCAGTGTGAAACCCGCGCGTTGTGGGCGAGATCACCTTTTGGCAAATCTGCATATTAGACAGCTCGTCTCACTCAGATATGTAGTTCCCTATTGTAGCCAAGGCGTCGGGATCTATTCCTTCTCCTTGAAGAAGTCAGGCGAGTGCCGTTCATGGCTGGTCTCCACAGACGGGGACCAGATGGAAAGGCCTTAGTGGGAGTGTTTGGAGGCCCCCAAGCGCTTGCCCTCTGGGCAGGATGGCACTTTGGCACTGCTAGTGCCAGCCTGGCACCCTGGCAGTGCCACCTGGGTGCCAACCTGGCACTGCCAAGGGGCCCAGGTGGCATTTTCTATGCGGCGATGATCGGGCTTGGGGGGGGGGGGGGGGGGGGGGGGGTGGTGCACTGCACGGTTGGGGGATGTGGGGAGCTGCACTGAGGAGATCTGGCGAGCAGAGCTCCTCAGTGCTGAAAACAGGGCTGAGTATGGCTTTGGGCCTGTGTTCCCCTTCGATCAGGCCCTAAGTATAATTTTAGGTTAGAAACCAATGCAAATCCCATCCGCTGTTCCAGTACAATTCCCATCGCAATTCTCCCACTCTTAGATTTTTTTTGGAGCCTGGTATGAAACCCGCCGAGAAAATGATGTGTCGGACTCAATGACGCCAGCAGGCCCGACCTCACAGAGATCGGGGCGCCCTTGATCTTAAAGTGAGAGTGCAGGCCTGCCCCATCCCCAAGATTCGCTGGCATCAGCCCCCCCCCTCTCAATCATCAGCACCAGCCCAGGTGAGAGACATCCCGCCATGGGGTTGCCAAATGCTTCCCCTTCTTGGGCTGAGCATATTTAAATGCCCATTTAAATATGCTCATCTGGTTCACAGCGAACGATGGCATAAACCAAATTGTGTCCGTTGCCATGTCACTTTGTGCGAACCCCATTTATGGGCTCCTCCACTATTCTCTGAGAATAGCGGGATGTGCGCCAAGTGCAACGCAGGTGGAGAATCATCCCCATTGTTCAACTTCCAGTTGTAATGTTCTGCTAAATCCTTACTCATACCTTTTTCACATCCAGGCTCAATTATTCTAATGATCTATTGGATAAATTGGGGAGACGGTGGCATAGTGGTATTATTGTCTGGATTATTGACGAATAGTCCAGAGACCCTGGGAACATGTGTTCAAATCCCACCAGGCAGATAGTGAAATTTGAATTCAATAAAAAAAATCTGGAATTAAAGGTCTAATGATGACCATGAAACTATCGTTGATTGTTGTAAAAACTCATCTGGTTCATTACTGTCCTTCAGGGAAGGAAATCTGCCGTCCTCACTCAGTTTGGACTACGTGTGATTCCAGACCCACCCAGTGATGCGGTTGACTCTTAACTGCCCCCATTGAAATGGCTCAGCAAATCACTCAGTTCAAGGACAATTACTGCTGGGCAGCCAATGCTATTTCAGGAGCGCCACCCACTTCCCAAGAACAAATTTTTCAAAATTTTTTTAAAAAATGAATTAAAAAAGGTTGATACAAAACTTTGCTATCTGTATCCTATCTCATATCAAATTTCACTCAGCTGTTGGATCTGTGTTTGGTGAACTATATTTAAAAGGACAAAGAAAATTGGTGGAGTGGGCAGATAGGTGGCAGATGAAATGTGAGATGGTGCATTTTGTTAGGAAGAACATAGAGAGACAATATGAAATAAAGGGTAAAATTCTAAACGGTATGCAGGAGCAGATAGACCTGGGTGCATATGTGCCTAGATCGGGGCGGCATGGTGGCACTGCTGCCTCACAGCGGCAGAGGCCCATGTTCAATTCTGGCCTTGGTGGCTGTCTGTGTGGAGTTTGCACTTTCTCCCTGTGTCTGCGTGAGTTTCCTCCGGGTGCTTCAGTTTCCTCCCACAGTACAAAGATGTGCAGGTTAGGTGGATTAGCCATGCTAAAAAGAAATTGCCCCTTAGTGTCTAAAGGGTTACATGGTGAGCGAGTGGGCCTTGATAGAGTGCTCTTGCAGAGGGTCAGTGCAGACTCGATGGGCTGAATCTATTGTAGCAATTCTATGATCATTGAAGGTTGTAAGACAGGGGGAAAGAGCAGTTAATAAAGTATATTCAGGGCATTATTGATAGGGGCATAAAATACAAGAGCAAGGAAGTTGTGTAGAATGTATACAAGATACAAGTTAGGCCTCAGCTGAAATATTGTGTACAATTCTGGGTACCACACTGCAGGAAGGATGTGAACACATTGGAAAGAATGCAGAAGAGGTTTACAAAAATGGTTCCAGGGACAAGAAACTTCAGTTATGAAGTCAGATTGGAGAGGTTGAGACTGTTCTCCTTGAAGAGAAGAAAACCGAGAAGAGATTTCATAGAGATATTCAAAATCATGAGCGGGTTGGACAGAGTAGATAGGGAGAAATTGCTTCCCCCTCGTAAAAGGATCAAGAATGAGAGGGCACAGATTTACAGTGATTTGCAAAAACAACAAATATGATGTGAGAAAAAAACGTTTTCATAAATCGAGTGGTTCGGGTCTGGAATGCACTGCCTGGATTTGTGGTGAAGACAGGTTCAATTGAGGTATTCAAGAGCGTATTAGATGCTTACTTGAATAGAAACAATATGCAGGGGTAGAAGGAAAAGGCACTCAGCCATAAGGCTCGTTTGGAGAGCAAGTGCAGACGCAGTGTGCCAAATGCACTCCATCTGCGCCGTAACAATTCTGTGACTCTGTGGTCCATAATGCCTACAACTTAGAACCCTCCCACCAGATTCTCCATCATCTCTCTTCCTTTATGCTGGGACGATCCTTTTAAACGGAGATGAGGAGGAATTTCTTCAGCCAGAGGGTGGTGAATCTGTGGAACTCTTTGCCACAGGAGGCTGTGGAGGCCAATTCATTGAGTGTCTTTAAGACAGAGATAGATAGGTTCTTGATTAATAAGGGGATCAGGGGTTATGGGGAGAAGGCAGGAGAATGGGGATGAGAAAATATCAGCTATGATTGAATGACGGAACAGACTCGATGGTCCAAGTGGCCTAAGTCTGCTCCTATGTTTTATGGTCCTATGCTATTTTCTAAAATGCACCTCTTTGGCCAAGAATTTACCTTTGAAAGTTTCCTTTGGTTCAGTAATACGAGCAATGAAATATTTTCATGTTTAAATTTTCTCTTTCCCAGTATCACAGTTTATGTGATTCACTTTAGTTAATTGGGATATTCCTCAATGCTAGAAGTTTAACATAGCTGCGAGATGTTGCTTAAAATTTAAGGCAGTGAGATATTAGCAGGAGCCAATGTACGTCAGAATGAAATATATGGTAACAGTTTGCTGTGGCAGAACATGTAATGGTGTCTGCTATTAATTTAAGCTTGTTGTTGCACATTAGCTTTTAATTTCTATTTTGCTTGGCAAATTGTTGAAAGTGCAAGCTAATCATGTCACATTGAGAGACTTGGGTGAACAAGCAAGCAACTGTATTTCCTTAACCAATCAGATTGAAGGATAGTGAAATGAACAGTATGAGAACTGATAAGGAAGTGTAAATTAGAATGGCTGAATTCAATATCAAAGCAGATACAGCTGAAGAAACAATGAGAAGAAAAGATTGATTTTAGAGAGGAAGCTAAAGTGGCAAAGGCCAAGTTCGAAAAACATTAAAATCTCCGACAGTTAAAACCTGAAGGATTGAGACTGCAAATGTATAAGGGAGGGTGAGTGGCAGTAATTAACACTTACTACATGTTAAAGGGATATTTAAAGGTTTCAGGACAGTGCAGTGCAACTTAGGCAGCGACTTTTCAATCTTTGAATTTAACTGTGCAACTGTCCCTTGAAGTCGCTGCATTGTTTGCTCTTAAATGACAATGTTTCATTGGTAGGAAAAATTTGGGCCGTAATATAAAAGAAAAGGTAAAAATGAAAAATGTTTCCCTGTTGGTATTACTGATACTGAAAAGTTTTGTAAACACACCTGTTATCACCTTTTTCGTCGTTATGAAAATCTTTACATATAGGCAGTCCACTTATTAATATATTACCTTTGAACACTCATACCCCGTTTTCATTTTAACTTCAGATCAGAATGGAAACACAGACATCTTTTGTCAAATGATGCCCTTCTATAGCTATGATGTTCCTCATACTTGTGGCCCAGATCCTAAAATCTGCTGTCAGTTTGACTTCAAGCGTCTTCCTGGAGGCAGAATTAGCTGTCCTTGGAGGATACCTCCAGTTGAAATACACGATGACAATGTTCAGGAAAGGTAACTTATTTAAAATCTTCTATCATCAAATTCAAGAATTATTTATTTGGCTTGGAGTTATGGGAAATAAATTTTTGCACAACACATAATTAAGAGGGGGCTAATGACATATTGGCTGTAATTCTACGATCCTTGGGATTTACTTTTCCCACCGGCAGTACAGCCCTGCCAGCGGGTTTACCAGCGGCGCTGGGTGGTTTCAATGGGAAATCTCATTGACAAGTGGGGGGAGGACAGAATCCCACCACAGGCGAACAGTACACCACCAAGAAACATGTGGCTCGGAAATCGGAGAATCCCGCCTATTGTTTCCTATTGTATCTGCTTCAGGAAAATTATTATACCCACCAAATATTGCAAGTGTGATCTCACCAGGGGCCTGGAGAAATCAAGGAGTAAAACTTATTCGAGATATTTTGATATCAAATCATATCGCTGCCTCGGGAAAGCAGGCAGCATAATCAAAGACCCCTCCCACCCGGCTTACTCACTCTTCCAACTTCTTCCATCGGGCAGGAGTTACAGAAGTCTGAGAATACACACTCCTAAATCACCCTCTTATGGACTGACCTCATTAACACTACACCCCTTTATGCTTCATCCGATGCCAGTGCTTATGTAGTTACATTGTGTACCTTGTGTTTCCCTATTATGTATTTTCTTTTATTTCCTTTTCTTTTCATTTACTTAATGATCTGTTGAGCTGCGCACAGAAAAATATGTTTCACTGTACCGCGGTACATGTGACAATAAACAAATCCAATCTAATCCAAATGGAATTATGATATTGGAACATCAACTATATAGGGCACCTCCTTCCTCTGTGTTGCAAAAACACCTATTTCCTTCTCCTAGCACGTTGGACAGGGAGGGGTCCCTCAATTTATTTTAATTGAACCATAGAATTTACAGTGCAGAAGGATGCCATTTGGCCCATTGGGTCTGCACTGGCCCTTGGAAAGAGCACCCTAACTAAGCCCACACCTCCACCCCATCCCTATAACCCAGCAATTCTGTCCAACCTTCTTTTTTGGACACTAAAGGCAATTTAGCATGGCCAATCCACCTAACCTGCACATCTTTGGACTGTGAGAGGAAACCAGAGCACCCGGAGGAAACCCACGCACACACTGGGGGAACGTGCAGACTTCGCACAGATAGTGACCCAAGTCGGAATCGAACCTGGGACCCTGGAGCTGTGAAGCAACTGTGCAAACCACTGCGCTACCATGCTACCCAAGTTGAGGCAGATATGAGTGACATTTAAGACTTACCTGGATAGGCACATGAACAGACGGGGTATAGAAGGATACAGGTGGTTGGTCTAGATAGGACATGTGATCGGCGCAGGCTTGGATGCCGAAGGGTTGTTTCTGTGCTGTACTGTTCTTTGTTCTTTTAAAGGAGGTTTACACTGCTATTAGTAATTTTCCAGTGCATTTTTAAAAATGAAAAGAACACTATATGATGTTAAGATACATTGTGCAAGATACAATCAAGTTCTCAGCATCATGATCTTGTGTACTGAGTTCAGGGCAGGATTCTCCAGGCCCCCGGCCGTGTTTTTTTCGGTGGCGCGCCGTTCACTGGCGGCGGGATTTTCTATTCCTGATTGTCAATGGGATTTCCCATTTAAACTACCCCACGATGCCAGGAAACCCACGGGCGGGGTGCTCTGCCAGTGGGAATAGAGAATCCAACAGTTGGAGAATTCCAGCCCCCTTTACTACTAATCTACCTGAGATGAACTTAATGGATCTATTAGGAGGCGTATGTGACTTGGCTCCTTCGTGCCATAACCAGCTGAATTATTGAACTGTATTGTCTTTCGAATACCCTTGATGACAGATGACTTTTCCGAATTATGGACAGCTGGGACTTTTGTCTACTTGAGTGTCTACAAAATAGTATTGCCAATCTTGATTACTGATGATGGCAAGTAATTTTCTAAAACTGTCAGTACAATTCCAGGAGTATATATTGATTCTATCTCTTTGAAACTGTTTTAGAACACAGTATAGGAGTATACAGGAAATATCGTTGTGTGACATAAGGTTATCCATTTTTCCCAAATGGTAGATATCACCTTGCAGCATTTTCTTATTATTATTGTAGAACTGACTGGCACCAACTTGGAAAACAAGGTAGGTCTCCACAGTGCCAGCGACCCGGGTTCAATTCCAGCCTTGGGTGACTGTCAATATGGAGTTTTCACTTTCTCCCCATGTCTGCATGGGTTTCCTCCAGGTGCTCCAGTTTCCTCCCACAGTCCGAAGAAGTGCAGGTTAGGTGAATTGCCCATGCTAAATTGCTCCTTAGTGTCCAAAGGTGTGTACACTAGTTGGGGATATAGGGTTATGGGGATAGGGTGGCGGAGTGGTCCGAGGTAGGGTACTCTTTCCGAGTATCGGCACAGACTCGATAGCCAAATGGCGTCTTTCTGAACTATAGCGTGGGTTTCCTCTGGATGTTCTGGTTTCCTCCCACAGTGCAAAGATGTGCAGGTTAGGTGGATTGGCCATGCTAAATTGCTACGAAGTAGGATTACAGGGATTGGACCAGGGATTGGGCCTGGGTGTGGGTTCTCTTTCGGAGGGTCAGTGCAGACTCGATGGGCCAAATGGCGACCTTCTGCACTGTAGGGATTCTACGACATCGGAATTCTATGATTCTAAGGCCCAGTATGATTCTCTGAATCTTTCCGGCTGGAACCCCGTGTGGACTGTCATTTACCCTCCCCTTTTTCCATGCGAGAGGAGGGACCAGAAATTGAATTCCTATCCTCGCTACGCTCTTTATATTGAGGATTAGCTTCCAAAGTAGCCAATCAAAGCTAGCACTTTGAATCAGAAACCTGCCACTTGACTGCACTCCCCAACCTTTCCCTCCTCAAGTCATTCTTGCATCACATGTGTGGTTGTCTCAGAAACATATGAATAACCTCACAAAATTAAGGATGAGCTGGCTGTTCTTGGGGATGAAACGTCTGTGAGTGGTGTGGGAGAGGCCCCGTGTACCATGTACATATGTTTTGGTCCTGCCTGAAGCTGGAACGGTTTTGGAGGATGGTTTTGGAGTACAATCTCAAGGGTCTTGAGTGTGGATGTGGAGCCTGGTCCCCTAGAAGACATATTTGGGGTGTTGGATTGGCCGGAGTTGCAGGCGGGAGCGGATGTCTTAGCCTTCGCCTCGCTGATGGCTCATAGGCGGGTCTTTTGAGGTGGAGGTCAGCTTCTCTACCCTCTGCCTCGGTGTGACGGGGGGACCTGCTGGAGTTTTTGACCCTGGAGAAGGTGAAATTCGAACTGAGGGAGGCAAAGGAGGGGTTTCTACAATTCTTGGGGTTTGTTCACCACGCACTTTGGCAGTTGGTTACTGTTGATTGTTGAGGGAAGGGATCGGGGAGGGGGGTTGGGGGTTTTCCTGTGTTTGGGTGGGATTGTTTTGTGTTGTTGGGGTTGTTTCTTTCTTTGTTTGGCGAAAATTGGGAAAATTGTCAAATAAAAATATTTTAAAAGTAAAGAAATATATCCTGGAGGAGGAGGGCAACCCCTCCCTGTGGCCATGAAGGTCACAGCAGCCTTCATCCTTTGTGCCACAGGAACATTCCAGGGCTCAATGGGAGACCTTTGTGGCATCTCGCAGTCACCCATCCACAAGTGCATCTGTGACATAATGGATGTTCTGTCCGCCTGGCTCTTGGACTACATAACTTCCAACCTGAACCACGCCCATCTGAACAAGAGGGCTGAGGGACTCGTTGCCTACACTGGTGTGCCACAGATGCAGGGGCAGTCGATGGCATTCATGTGGCTCTGGGCACTTTGTGCATCAGGGAGTCTAGAAGGGAGAATGAGGCCAGAAGGTTGTAAGAGCATAAGAACAAGGAGCAGGAGTAGGCCATCTGGCATCTCGAGCCTGCTCCGCCATTCAATTATATCATGGCTGATCTTTTGTGGACTCAGCTCCACTTTCCGGCCCAAACACCATAACCCTTAATCCCTTTATTCTTCAAAAAACTATCTATCTTTACCTTAAAAATATTTAATGAAGGAGCCTCAACTGCTTCACTGGGCATGGAATTCCATAGATTCACAACCCTTTGGGTGAAGAGGTTCCTCCTAAACTCAGTCCTAAATCAACTTCCCCTTATTTTGAGGCTATGCCCCCTAGTTCTGCTTTCACCTGTCAGTGGAAACAACCTGCCCGCATCTATCCTATCTATTCCCTTCATAATATTATATGTTTCTATAAGATCCCCCCTCATCCTTCTAAATTCCAACGAGTACAATCCCAGTCTACTCAACATCTCCTCGTAATCCAACCCCTTCAGCTCTGGGATTAACCTAGTGAATCTCCTCTGCACACCCTCCAGTGCCAGTACGTCTTTTCTCAAGTAAGGAGACCAAAACTGAACACAATACTCCAGGTGTGGCCTCACTAACACCTTATACAATTGCAGCATAACCTCCCTAGTCTTAAACTCCATCCCTCTAGCAATGGAGGACAAAATTCCATTTGCCTTCTTAATCACCTGTTGCACCTGTAAACCAACTTTCTGTGACTCATGCATGAGCACACCCAGGTCTCTCTGCACAGCAGCATGCTTTAATATTTTATCATTTAAATAATAATCCCGTTTGCTGTTATTCCTACCAAAATGGATAACCTCACATTTGTCAACATTGTCTTCCATCTGCCAGACCCTAGCCCATTCACTTAACCTATCCAAATCCCTCTGCAGACTTCCAGTATCCTCTGCACTTTTCGCTTTACCTCTCATCTTAGTGTCATCTGCAAACTTGGACACATTGCCCGTGGTCCCCTACTCCAAATCATCTATGTAAATTGTGAACAATTGTGGGCCCAACACGGATCCCTGAGGGACACCACTAGCTACTGATTGCCAACCAGAGAAACACCCATTAATCCCCACTCTTTGCTTTCTATTAATTAACCAATCCTCTATCCATGCTACTACTTTACTCTTAATGCCATGCATCTTTATCTCATGCAGCAACCTTTTGTGTGGCACCTTGTCAAAGGCTTTCTGGAAATCCAGATATACCACATCCATTGGCTCCCCGTTATCTACTGCACTGGTAACGTCCTCAAAAAATTCCACTAAATTAGTTAGGCACGACCTGCCCTTTATGAACCCATGCTGCATCTGCCCAATGGGACAATTTCTATCCAGATGCCTCGCTATTTCTTCCTTGATGATAGATTCCAGTATCTTCCCTACTACCGAAGTTAAGCTCACTGGCCTATAATTACCTGCTCTCTGCCTACCTCCTTTTTTAAACAGTGGTATCACATTTGCTAATTTCCAATCCACCGGGACCACCCCAGAGTCTAGTGAATTTTGGTAAATTATCACTAGTGCATTTGCAATTTCCCTAGCCATCTCTTTCAGCACTCTGGGATGCATTCCATCAGGGCCAGGAGACTTGTCTACCTTTAGCCCCATTAGCTTGCCCATAACTACCTCCTTAGTGATAACAATCCTCTCAAGGTCCTCACCTGTCATAGCCTCATTTCTATCAGTGACTGGGATGTTATTTGTGTCTTCCACTGTGAAGACCGACCCAAAAAACCTGTTCAATTGTGAATAATAAGTTTTTCTAAGGTGACATGTAGTTTAGTGACAATTTATTTTGACCCACAACTGTCAGTGCCTAACTTCACCTGTGCCCACTCTGTGGCCGGGATTCTCCCCTACCCGGCGGGGGGGGGGGGGGGGGGCGTGTGTTGGAGTGGCGTGAACCACTCCGGCGTCGGGCCACCCCAAAGATGCGGAGGTCTCTGCACGTTTAGGGGCCAAGCCCTCACATTGAGGGGCTCGGCCCACGCCGGAGTGGTTCCCGCTCCGCCGGCTGGCGTGAACGGCCTTTGGCGCCATGCCAGCCGGGGCCGAAAGGACTTCGCCGGCCAGCGTAAGCCCACGCATGCGCCGGAGCATCAGCGGCTGCTGACGTCATACCGCCGCATGCACAGGGGAGGAGATCTCTTCCGCCTCCGCCATGGTGAAGACCATGGCGAAGGCGGAAGAAAAATAGTGCCCCCACGGCACAGGCCCGACTGCCGATTGGTGAGCCCCGATCGCGGGCCAGGCAACCGTGGCAGCACCCCCCAGGGTCAGATCGCACCGCGCCCCCCCAGGGCCCTGGCGCCTGCCCGCGCCGCCAATCCCGCCGGTAAGGTAGGTGGTTTAATCCACACCAGCGGGAGTGGCTTGTCAGCAGCAGGACTTCGGCCCATTGAGGGCCGTAGAATCACCACGGGGGGCCCGCCGACCGGTGCGGCGCAATTCCCGCCCCCGCCGAATCTCGTGTGGCGGAGAATTCGGGACACGCGTGGGCGGGATTGACGCCGGCCCTGGGCGATTCTCCGACCCGGCGGAGGGTCGGAGAATCCCACCCTGTGTCTCCAAGACTTCTTCATCTGGTGAGCCTTCCCACAATGTCTGGGTATATTCCCAGGATGCACATCAGAAGTGGAGGTCGCCTGCTGCCTTCCATACCCTATTGCCTGAGATGGCCTAGGTGGACATCCTCTGGAGGGCCCGGGCTAAATCTCGAGTGGCACAGCTGTGTCACCCTGTTCTGCCCGCTGCCCCTGAGAGGCGATGATATCAGGAAGAGGGGGAAGGAGTTTTGCTGGTGATTTCTAGGGTCTCCTGGATGGAAATCCCCAGAATGTGCATCAGCGCTGCCTCCTCCCTCCAGGTATTCGTGTGCGCCTGGATAACCCCATGGGAGGGGCAACTGGAGTGAGCTCCAGAAGCCTCAACGTCATCTGGCTCTGCCAGTCCTGGAGGTCCACCAATGTCTGCACCATGTTATCAAACCCCTCAGCAATGGTCCTCTGTGTCTGCACTGTGGTCTCAAAGCCCTCAGCCATGCTCCTCAGGGACTGAGCCACACTTTGGAGTTCACCAGTCATGGCTCTGACATCATGCCCCAGACGTTCTGCTGCGGACGCCATCCTTTCAGTGTTGGCCTGGGTGCCACTCAATGCCAGCAACATCTCCAGCGACTGAAGATTTTTCAAGTCCTACATTCGGCCTCGCAGTCGCAGGAATGTCGTTGACAACCCCTTCAGTGATTTCCGGCTCTGCCTTTGCATCTCAAGCAGCTGAGGGTTGAACATGTCCAGAGGGACAGCACCTGGCTGGGATCCAGCAGATCTCCAACTGTCCGATCTCTGGGATGCTCCTGTCTCCACCTGATATGCATCAGAAACTGTGCGGTTCTCTCCAAATAATGAGCCAGAAGCCTTTCTGCTAAGTTAGCCCACCAAGGTGCTTGTCTCTGTTAATGGTGGTGCGAGGGATAGCCGTGAGGCGTCATCTGCATCTTCCTCGGAGATCTCTCTGAGGTGCTTTTGTGGATGGGCGGTGGGGCACTGCTGGTTGATGGGCTATGCTCTTTGTTTGATGTTCCTGCAAGGCAAGGGACATGGTTTAGTACATGGCCTGGTCTACGGTCTCAATAATAAATATCTCACTTGAGACTGGTCATCTGGGTGCTTCACTCTCTCACTCTGTGGTTCTGGGCTATCCTCTCCTGCAGGGACATGAAAGGGAGTGTTATGAGTTGGACGCCAAGCGGGTGAGATGTCGAGGACAACTGGCATATGTTGGCACTGTGCAGGGAGGGTTCTGATGAGGACTGGTGGGGCAGGTTTGAGGATGATGCTGGGAACCTGTGAGGTGCCGGGATGTGGGTTCAAAGAACAAAGATAACAAAGAACAGTACAGCACAGGAATAGGCCCTCCAAGCCTGTACCAGTCATGATACACCCTTGGCCAAAACCCTCAGCACTTCTTAGTGCTATATCCCTCTATACCCATCCTATCCATGTATTTGTTGAGATGCCTTTTGAACGCAGTTAATGTATCTGCTTCAACAATCTCCCCTGGCAGCGGGTTCCAGGCACTCACCACCCTCTGTGTAAAAAAAAAAAAAACCTGCCACGCACATCTCCTCTAAACTTTGCCCCACGGACTTTAAACCTATGCCCCCTAGTGACTGACCCTTCCACCCTGGGAAAGAATGCCTGCCCATCCACTCTATCCATGCCTCTCTTAATCTTGGTAAGAAGTCTTACAACACCAGGTTAAAGTCCAACAGGTTTGTTTCAAACACGAGCTTTCGGAGCACGGCTCCTTCTTCAGGTGAATCACCTGAAGAAGGAGCCGTGCTCCGAAAGCTCGTGTTTGAAACAAACCTGTTGGACTTTAACCTGGTGTTGTAAGACTTCTTACTGTACTCACCCCAGTCCAACGCCGGCATCTCCACATCATGTCTCTTAATCTTGTAGACCTCATTCAGGTTCTGTATGCATCTTGCCACCTCACCTCTGATCCTGTGTGACTTCACCTTTTGTACTAGTCTGCCATGAGGCGCCTTGTCAAAGGTTTTTTCTGAAGTCCATGTAAACAACATCCACCACTCTCCCCTCATCAATCATCTTTTTCACCTCTGCAAAAAACTCAATCAAGTTAGTGAGGCACGACCTCTCCTTCACAAAACCCATGCTGTCTATCGCTAATGAGTCTATTTGTTTCCAAATGGGTATAAAACCTGTACCTGAGAATTCTCTCCAATAATTTATCTACTACCGACGTGAGGCTCACCGACCTAGTTTCCTGGATTATCCCTGCTACCGTAAACTGATGACTGATCTCCCCTTGGTCGAATGCCAAGGGGAGACAAGGGGCAATTACCCCTGTAGATCGCAGTAGGTCATCCATTTTATTCTCGTCCTTTTGGTGAGGCTGCTGTCACTGGCCAGTGCTGCCAATGTATCCCAGGCGGGATTGCTGACTTTGCTGGAGGGCCTCCTGCCAACATACGGGTAAATAGCGGCACACCTCTCCTCCACAGCATCCAGCAATCGGGTCAGTGCCCCCTCGGTGAATCTTGGACCTGGTCTTCTAGTGGCCATCTTCCTGGCTTGACTGTGCGCTAATGCTGTAGAGCCATCTAAATGTAGCCCCCTTGATTGAAGTGATCAGATGACACCTGGGGGTGGAAGAATGAGGTGCTCCACGCCTTAGGCGCAGTGTTTTCACGTGGGGGAAACACTTTTTAATAAAAGTGCCAAAAGATTGCACTCCAGATTGTGCCACCGAGGAAAATGGGATTCCTCTCAATTTTTGCGCTGAAAATGGCACTTTGTAATTTTTGGGGGAAAATTGCTCCCACTATATAAATATAAGCTCTTAGAATCTCCTCATCTTGTCCTAGAAATTCTTCTCCAGTAGTAGTTGCAGCTATTTGTTTTTTATTTGTGTGCTCTTTTGACTCACAAACCTCTGAGGGATGATAGAAGAAAAACGAAAGTAAAAATGAACAAAAGAAAAGGTGAGAATATAAGTTACTTCTCTCATACTTAATGCTGGTTCAACCTTTCAGGTGTACAAATTTGGGAACACAATAAAATTTACCTTATGGAGAAGAATAAAATATTTTGGAAACAAAGAAAATAGACTAAAATAAATAAATGTATGTTTAAAACACAGCACAAGCCCAAACTTAACTCAAAATTGGCTTTCAGTCAGGAAGTTGTAAGTTTGAATCTCATTCTGACTTTTGCTGAAACACCAAAGTAAATAAGAGACCAAAGCAACTCATTGCAGATAAGACACTGAATAAATGCTTCCTCTACATTTGTATTTGCTAAAAGAACACATTGTACACTTCTTTAATGATCACTGTAAACTTAGTACATCAAATATTGTGTCTGTTTTCTTTATTTTGAAGAGCCAAACTCATCTTGGACCAGTACAGGAAAAAGTCCAAACTTTTCCGCACCAAAGTTGTCCTGATTCCTCTGGGGGATGATTTTCGCTACGACCAATGGTCAGAATGGGACCAACAGTTTCAAAATTATCAAAAGCTGTTTGATTATATGAATTCCCATCCAGAGCTCCATGTTAAGGTATGTTAACCATGATGTGGAGATGCCGGCGTTGGACTGGGGTGAGCACAGTAAGAAGTATTACAACACCAGGTTAAAGTCCAACAGGTTTGTTTCAAACACGAGCTTTCGGAGCACGGCTCCTTCTTCACCTGAAGAAGGAGCCGTGCTCCGAAAGCTCGTGTTTGAAACAAACCTGTTGGACTTTAACCTGGTGTTGTAAGACTTCTTACTAAGGTATGTTAAAACCTAGAATACAGTACAAGCACAAGTATATATTTTAATGTAAAGAAATACATTTATATTACCATTTTGTTTTCTGTATAAGATAGATTGCGAAGTGATTTGAAATTCTTATGTTAAGGTTTGCCTCATATAAACTGATGGTTTATATAAAAAGCAAGCATACAAAAATGATAAACAGGAAAAGACCAGTTGTCCCATGCAGTCACACTGCAAACAAGCATCTTTTTTCTTCTATGATAAAAGCAAAATACCGCTGATGCTGGAATCTGAAACAACAGAAAATGCTGGAAAAACTAAGCAGGTCTGTGGAGAGACAAAATGGAGTTAATGTTTCGAATCCTTATGACTCTCCAGAGCTTTTTTCTTCTGTTTTGGTAATTTAACCATGAGTAGACTCGCTCAGTCAACCTAATTCAAATCCCCTACCATCCTTTTATATCTATCTCTTTTGAAATGCATATATCAACATGTAAAACAAATGTGCTATCAAATTTGGTTAACATATATTGAGGAGAAAAATATCATGGCAGTTGGAATGGGTGACAATGACGTTCACAAGCTGACCAAAGAAGGCAACTTCATCTAGCATGGGCAGGTGGTATTTGGGATTGTAAGATATGGAAAGTATGTGGAGTTGGCTAAAGTCTTTAGGGCTTTGAACAACTAGAGTAACATCTGGTTAACTAACATTTCTCCAAAACTATCAATTATACAAGAGAAACATTTTTTTAAATTAAAAAAAAAATTTAGAGTACACAATTATTTAATTTTTTTCCCAATTAAGGGGCAATTTAGCATGGCCAATCCACCTAACCTGCACATCTTTGGGTTGTGGGGGTGAAACCCACGCAGACACGGAGAGAATGTGCAAAATCGGACACATGGACAGTGATCCAGGGCCGGGATTCGAACCTGGGTCCTCAGCGCCGTAGTCCCAGTGCTAACCACTGCGCCACATGCAAGAGAAATATGACTCATGTATTCATAGAATTTACAGTGCAGAAGGAAACCATTCGGCCCATCGAGTCTGCACCGGCCCTCGGAAAGAGCACCCTGTCCCGGTAACCCAGTAACCCCATCCAACTTTTCTGCTCCAGTAGTGGAGGAAGTGGCAAGCCCAGCCTCAAGATTCATTCTGCTCCGTGTGCATATATGTCTAATGAGTTGACCAGTGCAAAATTGTACGTGCTCAGCTGGCCCGTCCCTGAGTGGAAATCACTCCTTTCCACTCCCGTCTCCCAAAGTATATCCAGACCAGGAGATTCCACCCATAATCAATCCAACTCGTCCTGTATTTTCTGAAGACATTTGACATTAAAAGGTAAACATAAATTTCTATACCTTGTCTTTGCAAGAATAGGGGCAGCACGGTAACACAGTGGTTAGCACAATTGCTTCACAGCTCCAGGGTCCCAGGTTCAATTCCTGACTTGGGTCACTGTCTGTGTGGAGTCTGCACATTCTCTCTGTGTCTGCGTGGGTTTCCTCCGGGTGCTCCGGTTTCCTCCTACGGTACAAAGATGTGCAGGTTAGGTAGATTGGCCATGCCAGGTTTGGGTTTGGGCTTAGGTAGGGTGCTCTTTCCAAGGGCAGGTGCAGACTCGATGGGCTGAATGGCTTCCTTCTGAACTGTAAATTCTATGATTCTGTTCCTGGGCTCTCCCCATATTGCCTCGATGTATGAGCCCTCCGAGATGTCCTCCCGCCGTACAGCTGTGATATTCTCCTTCACCAGTAGTGCAGCTCCCCACCACTTTTACATCCTCCTCTATCCCGCCTGAAACATCTATATCCTGGAACATTTAGCTGCCAATCCTGTCCCTCCCTCAACCAAGTCTCTGTAATGGCAACAACATCATAGTTCCAAGTACTAATCCAAGCTCTAAATTCATCTGCATTACCTGTTACACTTCTCGCATTGAAACAAATGCACTTTAGTCCACCAGACCTTCTTTGATCAGCAACCACATCCTGTCTGCTCTTCCTCTCGGTCTTACTGGCCCTACTCTCTAGTTCCCCTTGCTTTGGTTCCCAAGCCCCTGCCAAATTAGTTTAAATCCTTCCGTGTGACACAAGCAAACCTCCCAGCCAGGATATTTATGGCCCAGGCAGTTTAGATGCAACCCATCCTTCTTGTAGCAGTCCCACCTGTCTTGGAAGAGAGTCCAATGGTCTAGATATCTGAAACTCTCCCTCCTTACTCCAGCTGTTTAGCCATGTGTCGAGCTGTACTATCTCCCTATTTCTAGCCTCAGTGGCACGTTGCATAGGGAGTAATCCTGAGATTACAACCCCAGAGGTTCTGCTTTTTAACTTTCTACCTAACTCCCTAAACTGCTGCTGCAGGACCTCATCACTCTTCCTACCTATGTCATTAGTACAAATATGTACCATGACCTCTGTTTTTTCGTCCCCCCCCTTCAGAATGCTTTCTGCCCATTCAGAGACATCCTGGACCCTGGCACTAGGGGGAGGCAATATACTATCCTGGAAGCTCTTTCACGTCCACAGAAGCGCCTATCTGTACCCCTAACTATAGAGGCCCTATAACTATTGCTCTAGTGGTCTTTGTCCCTCCCTGCTTAACAACAGAGCCAGTCGTGGTGCCACCGCTCTGGCTGCTGCTGCTGTTATCCCTTGTTAGGCCATCCCCTCAACAGTATCCAAAATGGTATACTTGTTAGAGAGGTAGGCGACCACGTGGATTCCTGCACTGATTGCCAGCCTCTTCTAGCGGTCACCCATCTGTCTGCCTGCACCTTGGGTGTCACCACATTACTAATAACTCCTGCCTATGACGCTTTCCACTCCTTAATGCTCCTAAGTGCATCCAACTGCTGCTCCAACCTATCCATGTGGTCTGTGAGGAGCTGCAATTTGGTGCACTCTCTGCAGATGTAGTTATCCAAGATGCTGGAAGCATCACGAATCTCCCACATCTCACAAGTGCAACACTTAACCCCACTGACCGACATTTCTATCACCAATTAAATTATTTAAGAAAATTTATTCAACCCTTACCTTCACTTGTCGCTGCAGATACCCGAGGTAGGTCCTCATATCAATTACCTTCCCA
Organism: Scyliorhinus canicula; assembly: GCF_902713615.1. NCBI lineage: Eukaryota > Metazoa > Chordata > Chondrichthyes > Carcharhiniformes > Scyliorhinidae > Scyliorhinus > Scyliorhinus canicula. Next base: position 116,566,069 of record NC_052153.1, on the reverse strand, counting down.
GGATGCTCTCTCGATCTCTCCCTGCAGATTAACATTTACAAAGCAAGAAGAAAGAAAACAAAAGAAAAAAGCACCTCCTCCCACTCTGCACCAAATTACCACGCTGCTCCAAATTATCAAGTGTCAATCCCACTCTGGCTGCCTCAGTCAGACTATCTCCCACTTCACGTGTGCAACGCTTAACACTGCGCAGAACGCTGTCTCTTGCAAACCCACCAGATGCCAGTTGGCCAATTGAACCAACTTCCTCCAAGATTCCCAAGATTCACTCGGTGCCAACGAGTCTGTTTTCTCCACTCCAAAGTGCAAAGTGCAGGAACATGCTGTCCTGGCAAGCACTCTTCCGCTTAAAGGGACATCCCAATCATGCATCCTCTAACCAAAAATAATAAAATAAAAGAAATGAGAGCAAAGGAAATATCAGGAAGGACTCTTACACCTTGGTCTCCCCATACCCCACATGGTGAAGTCCATCCTGGAGGGCCACAGATGAGTTCTCCTCTTGTCCATATATCCATGTGCACGGGGAACGCCAGCATTGAATAAGGTAATGAAGGACATGTTGATGCACACTCCCTTGAATACTATTGGGCTTCTCTCGATAAACATTTGAAAGATCCTTGCGTACTATGATAGATGTACCAACAACCCCAATATCAGCCATGACCATCTACATGCAAATTTCCATTTTGAGGTTGGAGTGGCAGAGGGTAATAGATGAGATGCTGGAGGTAGATAGGAGATATGCAGAAGATGGGGATCCAGCGAAGTTGGAAAAGAGGAAGGAACTACAGGCGATCTTTGACCGACTATCTACCAGGAAGGCGGTGCGCCAACTGAGGCAAGCAAGAGGTGCAGTTTACGAGCATGGAGAGAAGACAGGGTGCATGTTAGCGGGTTTTGTTTCAGAGGGAGGCGACAGCAAGGAAAATTGTTCATGTGCGGGACAGAGCAAGGAAGTTGGTGGATCAGATTAACAAGGTCTTTGAGGAATTCTATGAGAGGTTGTACAGGTCAGAGCAACCTGGGGGAGACGGGAGATGCAGGAATTTCTAGATGTGCTGGAGTACCAAAGGTTAGGGGAGGGGGACAGGGTTACATTAGAAGGAGCGATAGTGAAGCAGGAGATAAAAGATATGATTGGGAGGATGCAGTCGGGGAAGGTGGCAGGGCCGGATGGGTTTCCGGTGGAATATTATAAAAAATTCAAGGATAAGCTGGCACCTCTGATGTGGGGGGTGTTTGAGGAGGCGATAGGGAAGGGGGTGTTACCACAAACTTTGGGGCAGGCATCAATTTCCCTGTTACTTAAAAAAGATAATTATCCGACAAAGTGTGGGATGCATAGACCCATATCACTTTTAAACGTGGATGCAAAGGTATTGGCGAAGGTACTGGCAGGTAGTCTGTAGTAGTGCCTCCCGAAGGTGATAGGTGAAGATCACAAGGGGTTTGTGAGAGGGAGGCAGCTCTTTTCGAATGTTAGGAGGGTATTGAATGTGGTTATGGCACCGGCGGAGGGGAAGGCAACAGAGGTGGTTGAGGCATTGGACGCCGAGAAAGCGTTTGACCGAGTAGAATGGGGTACTTGATGGCAGTTCTGGAGCAGTTTGGGATTGGTCCATGATTTGTGGACTGGGTAAAGCTACTGTATAAGGAGCCGAGGGAGAGTGTCCGCACAAAGAACATCAGCTCAAGATCCTTTTCTCTCCACCGTGGGACTAAGCAGGGATGTCCTATGTCCCCCCTACTGTTTGCACTTCCGATTGAGCCGTTGGCCATCATGTTAAGAATTTTGGGGGTATGGAAGGGGATAGTGCGGGGGGGGGGGGGGGGGGGGGGGGGGGGGGGGGGGGGGTAGAGCAAAGAGTGCCCTTATGTGCCGATGACTTATTATATGTGTCGGAACCAAGTGTGTCAAGAGGGGGAATATTGGAACTGCTTCGAGTGTTTGGGTCTTTCTCGGGATACAAATCTAGACAAGAGCGAGTATTTAGTGATGTCTCGACCGGGGGTGGGGGTGCTGCCATTCCGTAGGATAGGGACTCACTTTAGATATCTGGGGGTACAGGTTGCTCGGTGTGGGGGGGGGGGGGGGGGGGGGGGGGGGCTCCGTAGGTACACCGTTTCTAGTTTGGTGGGGCGGGTGAAAACTGATCTGGCAAGGTGGGATGGTCTTCCTCTGTCACTGGCGGGTCGGGTAGAGGCGGTTAAAATGAACGTGTTGCCACGATTTCTGTTTATTTTCCAATGCCTGCCGATTTTCCTGCCAAAGGCATTTTTTAGAGAGATTGAAGGAATGAATACCTCGTTTCATATGGGGAGGGAAGGTGGCCAGAGATAGAAAGGTGCCGCTACAGAGGGGAAGGCAGGCAGGGAGTTTGGGTCTTCCGAACCTGATGTATTATTACTGGGCGGCGAATGTGGAGAAGGTGAGGAGCTGGATCAGAGGGGGTGATTCCCAGTGGGTCAGAATGAAAAAGAGTTTCTGTATGGGGTCGGGCTTAAAGGCACTAGCAACAGCACCGCTCCCGATGGCCCTGGGGAAAAAGTCAGGGAGTCCGGTAGTAATAGCTTCATTGAGAATTTGGAGGCAGTTTCGCCAACACTTCAGGTTGGGGCAGGGTCAAGGGAAATGCCGATTCGGGACAACCACAGATTTGAGCCAGGGTAGTGGGACGGAAATTTTCGGAAATGGGAGGAGAAGGGGATTAAGACACTTAAAGATTTGTTTCTTGGAGGTTGGTTTTCAGGATTGAAGGAGCTCGGAGTGAAGTATGGGCTGGAGCAGAGGGAAATGTTTAGATACATGCAGGTTCAAGATTTTGCCAAGAAGGAGACACAGAGCTTCCCGATGGAGCCGGCCTCCACATTGCTGGAGGAGGTGCTTACAACAGGAGGACGGTGTACGGGCTTTTTGAAAGAGGAGAAAGCACCACTGGAAGGGATCAAAGCAAAGTGGGAGAAAGAGTTGGGAGAGGGTCTGGAGGAGAGGTTCTGGTTTGAGATGCACCGGAGAGTGAATGCCTCCACCTCGTGTGTGTGGTTGGGGCTGATACAGCTGAAGGTGGTATATAAGAACATAAGAACTAGGAGCAGGAGTAGGCCATCTGGCCCCTCGAGCCTGCTCCGCCATTCAATTAGATCATGGCTGATCTTTTGTGGACTCAGCTCCACTTTCCGGCCCGAACACCATAACCCTTAATCCCTTTATTCTTCAAAAAACTATCTATCTTTACCTTAAAAACATGTAATGAAGGAGCCTCAACTGCTTCACTGGGCAAGGAATTCCATAGATTCACAACCCTTTGGGTGAAGAAGTTCCTCCTAAACTCAGTCCTAAATCTACTTCCCCTTATTTTGAGGCTATGTCCCCTAGTTCTGCTGTCACCCGCCAGTGGAAACAACCTGCCCGCATCTATCCTATCTATTCCCTTCATAATTTTAAATGTTTCTATAAGATCCCCCCTCATCCTTCTAAATTCCAACGAGTACAGTCCCAGTCTACTCAACCTCTCCTCATAATCCAATCCCTTCAGCTCTGGGATTAACCTAGTGAATCTCCTCTGCACACCCTCCAGCGCCAGTACGTCCAGTGAGGTGAGCACACCTCACAAGGGCGAGGATGAGCCGGCTCTTTGAGGGGGTAGAACATGTGTGTGAAGGTTGCGGAGGGAGCCCCGCGAATCACATTCACACGTTTTGGTCCTGTCCAATGCTGGAGGATTACTGGAAGGAGGTTTTTAGGGTAATCTCTAAAGTGGTGCACGTGAAACTGGACCAGGCCCTCGGGAAGCCATATTCGGAGTGTTGGACTAGCCAGGGTTGGAAACGGGCACGGAGGCAGATGTTGTAGCCTTCGCCTCGTTGATCGCCCGAAGGTGGATCCTGTTGGGATGGAGAGCAACCTCTCCACCCTGTGCCCTGGCGTGGCGGAGGGACCTGTTGGAATTCCTGACTCTTGAGAAGGTACAGTTTGAACTGAGGAGAAGGATGGAGGGGTTCAACAATTGATTGGCATTATTCATTCTGCACTTTCAAGAATTGGATAACATCAAACATTAGGGGGGGGGGGGTTGGAAGGGTTGGGGGGGGGTACTGTATGTGTTAATGGTGACTATGGGTGATTCCTTTTTGTCATTTGTTTATGATAACATGCGGGCTGCTGTCTGGGGGTTGGTGGGAGGATGGGATTGTTGTTGATATGGGGATTGACATTGTTCGTTACCGCTTATTGTTTATTGTTGGTGGGTGTAAATTTGGGAGAAAATGTGTAAAAAGGAGGAAACGAAAATATTTAAAAAAATATATTAATAAATTTAAGACACCGGGTGCAGCACATATGGAATATGGTGCTAAAAATGCAGAGAAGACACGTAGTATCAGTTCAGTCCATGAGAGGGCAATTCAGGAGTTTGGCAACAGCTTGGAAGAAGCTGTTTTTGAATCTATTGGTGTGTGATGGACTGGTCCGTGTTCACAACTCTCTATAGTTTCTCATGGTCTTGGGCCGAGCAGTTGCCATACCAAGCTGTGATGCAGCCAGATAGGATGTTTTATGATACGTCTATAAAAATTGATAAGAGTTATTCTGGACATGCTGAATTTCCTGAGGAAGTATAGGCGTTGTTGTGCTTTCTTGGTTGTAGCATCGATGTGGGTGGACCAGGACAGATTGTTAGTGATGTTTACACCTAGGAACTTAAAGCTGTCAACCATCTCCACCTTGGTACGATTGATACAGACAGGGGGGTGTACGACACTTCACTTTCTGAAGCCAATGACCATCTCCTTTATTTTGTTGAAATTGAGGGAGAGATTGTTGTCATTGCACCATGCCACTAAGTTCTCTATCTCCGTCCTATACTCTGACTCGTCGTGTTTGGGATTCGACCCATTAGCAAACTTGCAGATGGAGTTTTGCCACACAGTCGTGTGTATAAGGAGTATAGTCAGGGGCTAATTACGCAGCCTTGCAAGGCCCTGGCATTGGGGACTATCGCAGAGGAGGTGTTGTTGTTTACTGATTGTGGTCTGTGTGTAAGGAAGTCGAGAATCCATGTGCAGAGAGAAGAACCGAGTCCTAGGTTTTGGAGTTTGGATATGGGTTGGCTTGGAATATGGTGTTGAAGGCGAAGCTGTAGTCAATGAACAGGAATTTGACATAGGTGTCATGACTTCCAAGAAGAGTTTAGGGCCAGGAAGATAGCATCTGCTGTGGACCAGTTGTGGCAGTAGGCAAATTGCAGAGGATCAAGGCAATCTGGAAGGTTGGAGGTGATGTGTTTCATGGCTAACCTCTCGAAGCACTTCATAATAATAGGTGTCAGGGCAACCGGGCGGTAGTCGTTAAGGCATGTGTATGGTTCTTCTTTGGCATTGGTATGATATTGGTCTTCCTGAAGTAGGTGGGAACCTCGGAAAGGAGTATGAAAAGGTTAAAGATGTCTGTGAACACACATGCCAGCTGGTCCTCACAGGGTCTGAGTGCACAACTCAGGACTTGGTTAGGACCCATTGCTTTCCGTGGATTCACTTTCGAGAAGGTCCATCTAACTTCTGAGGCTGTGACGGTAGGTATGGCCGAGTCCGAGGTTGTTGGGGCAGGTATCATTTGTTCATTGTCTTCCTGCTCAAAACGAGCATAGAATGCATGGAGATCATCGGGGAGGGGTTCTCTTTTGCCAGAGATTCTACTCAGCTTTGCTTTGTAGCTCATTACATTGTGTACGCCTTGCCACAATGGACGAGAGTTCATATCATTAGTCTGGGACTCTAGCTTAATCTGATATTGTCTCTTTGCATCCCTGATGGCCTTGCAGAAGTCGTACCTAGATTTCTTGCATAGGTCAAAGTCACCTATCTTGAACGCCTCAGACCTGGACTTCAGTAGGAAGTGGATTCTGCTCCTATGTCTTACAGTCTTATGGATCGCCTGGTTAAACCATGGTTTCCGTTGGGGAACGCTCGTACTACCTTCTTTGGGCACGCAGTCCTCGACACAGTTAGTGATGAAATCTGTGATGGTCGTGGCATACTCTTCTAGGTTGGCCACTGAGTCCTTCCATTGCCTCGTACAGGCATTGCACGATCTTCTTACCGGATCCTCCCACTTAAGTTTCTGCTTCTTTGCCAGGGGAAGGACCACCTTCTTGTGGTCCAATTTTATGAAATAGGCCGGTGAATGGAGCGCCCTTGATATTTGTGTAGCAGTGGCCAAGGATGTTAGGACCTTGGTGGGACAGAAGATGTGTTAGTGGAATTTTGGCAGTGCACTCTTGAGATTGGCCTGGTTAAAGTCACCGACCATAATGAACAAGGCCTCCGGGTATTTCATTTAATTTCAAGGTTGTTTATAGCGGTGTACAATTCACAAAGCACCTTTTTCACGTCCGCCTGGGGTGGCATGTAGACCACTGTAATGATGGCAGAAGTGAATTCCCGTGGAAGGTAGTACTTCACAGTCAGGTATTCCAGGTCTGGGGAGCGGTAACACATCAGGATCACCATGTCTGAGCACAAATCCCTCCACGTTTCGCCTTGCCTGAGGAAAGCCGTGCGGTTCATCCGATAAATTGAGAAGCCCACAGGTTATATGGCACAGTGCGGTGAGGCAGGGATGAGTCACATCTCTGTGAAACAGAGCACACAACAGTCTCTCACTTCCCTCTGAGAGGTAAGTCTAGGGTTAAGCTCATCCAGCTTGTTGTCGATCACTTGGACGTTTGCCAGGTGTATGCTGGGGAGAGGAGACTTGAAACTGCGTTGTTTTAGTCTGACCTGTAGATCGGCACGTTTCTCTCACTTCCTAGGTCAGTGGTTGCTTCTGGGTCGTCCCGGGTATCCAATGAGAGAAGCCTGACCTTATGAAAGGTAAGTAGTTGCGTCTGGAGGGGTCCTAGGTTGTTGCGATTTTGGGGTCACCAGGGTTCACAGTCCGGTCGGGACCCTGGGTCACTGGTAGAGTCTGTGAGGGTTGGGTCGGGGCGGGTTACGTGGTTGGATTCGGCACCAGCGATCGGGTCGGGCACTCCTGAAATCAGGCCTCAATCTATACCTACTTGTGGGTCCACGTCTGTTTCCCGATCAGTTGGGCCAGGACAATGGGCGGTCCTCTCTTGGTCGGGTCGGACCGAGTCGCGTGGATGGATGCCGGGTCGGGAATCTTGCATTTGAACAAAAACAGCACTGCTTTTTGATGCTTCCTTCAAAAGTTTTAAAAAAGAGGTAGATTTTAAGTCGGATGTAAAGAGGTGAGGGAAAGATAAAGAGGTGCAAAGGTTTAATGAGAAAAATCCAGAGCACATGACTTGGGTCTCGAAGAAATGTGATTTCTGTAACATCTCTCCCAAGTGTTTAATCCAGTTACTGTACTGAAATGCTGAGATAATAGATGCACATGTAGAAAGCTACCAAGGTCTGCACCAGAGCTGCAAATAATCTGAGAGCTAACAATTATCTCTGTATAGACCTTGAATTACCTTGTAGCTACTTGAGTGAAATACAATATATATTTGCTGCAACGTTAATTGCATGCATACCCAATTGTTGTAACTGCACGGGACACATCCAGCTGGGGATGATTGTTCCCCATGCTCATTGGTGCTGCAACTTCCATGCTCCGTGGGCACTGCAGGGGCTGGATTGTTTTATAGACCCTCTTAATCATATTTTGATTTGATGTTTGTCAACTTTCCGTTGCTCTTTGTTTTGTTTAGGCAGTGCCCACCCAGGAGACCCTTTTAATTAGTCCCTGAGTTTGTTTCTGTTAATATATTAAGTTGATTGGACCCTATAAAAGTTCATTGGTGCTGCAAGCTCTCCCACTATGGGGGGAGAGGGGGTAGCTTATTAACACTGATGTAAAGTTCAGCCAGTGTGGGATTCAGCAGGAAGGAGAGAGGACCTGGTGAAATGTCCTGGGCCTTGTGTAGGAAATGTTGTGCCAGAGTGGTCCACTAAGGAGTCCGTTCTTGAGTTTGATGTTGCCCTTGTTTGGGTTGTGAGTGTGGCGTTTTGTTGCCTGGACTGTTCTGGGATTAGTTGGTCATAGGGTTGTGGTACAGTGATTCTGCCTGAGAGCTGACAGTTGCCTGCAGCTGATAATTGACAACTAGAGACACTGGCAGATTGTACGCTTTGGACACAGTGCGGATGTGCATGTTGGTGACTCCGTTGTGTTGGCTGGAGTTTCTGTACGGGATTGCTGGTCCTGTTGTGGGGGCAAGGGCCCCTGCTGTTTTTTTAAAAATGTTGTTTTATGTAATTGTGTGAGATGTGCAGGAAGAACTTAGTGGTGACACCACCACTGGCATTTCGGACAGTACTGTAAGTCTGCTTTTTTCCATGCTGGTGCTGTGCAGAATGTTGGGGTGCTACGGGCTGTAGAGCTGGTCATTGTTGCCACCCTTACTTGGCCCCTCTGCGGCTGTAAGGACCACTGAGCTGATTGGGCCTTGGGTCGATGGGTCAGACACCATGAACACGCCGTCCCGAGGTTCGGCTGCTGGTGACATCGCCTCATGTGTGACTAGTGGGAGTGTCAGCCCAAACCTTATGATGCGGCGGTGTGTACACCAGCCTGTCCTGCTCCCTGCTCCCCCGTTTGATAATGTCTTGTTGGAACCAAAATGCTATTTGTTTTTTTTCCTTTGGCGTCCGTACAATCGTGACCCTAATGACCAATGGTGCCGCCCACCCGCTAGTGCCCTCTCAGTGATCCTCAAGTGTCTTAGCTCTCCGTCCTCTGCCATCATCTCTAGGTGTGTCCCCAGGATACACATCAGAGGTGGAGGCAGCCTGTTGCTTATCGTGCCCTGTGGTCTTTGGTGCCCTTGGCGAGCATCCTCTGGAAGGCCTGGGGCGGCAGGGCCCTGGTCAACTTACCAGTGGCACAGCCTCATTGTGCCATCCTGTTTCACCTGCTGAGCCTGAGACGCGCCATTGTCAGGTGGGGGGCGACTCAGGAGAGCAGGTGATCGCTGTCGTCTCCTGTAGTGAGGCTCCGGGTTGGCCTCCAGCGCTCTCTCCTCACAGTCAGTGCCCATAGGGCCCTAGGGGTCACCTTGGGATGGAGGGGCAGCTTGATTGAGCTCTAAAGGCCCCTGCATTATCTAGCTCTGCCAACACTAGTGGCTCCCCATTTGTCTGCACCATGGTTTCGATGCCCTCAGCGATGCCCCTATAAGACATAGGTGCAGAATTATGCCACTCGGCCAACCGAGTCTGCTCCGCCATTCAATCATGGCTGATATTTATCTCATCCACATTCTCTTGCCTTCTCCCCATAATCCTTGAACCTAGAAGCTGTGAAGTACTCACACTACTCGCATTTCTAATTCCCTATTAGTGATAGCCTTCAGCTGTGTGGCCAAAGGCCAGCACAGTCAGTGGCAATATAATGACCTTCACTATATTACCATGGACAGGAATTTGTCCTGGGGATGTTCAATGGGACGGACAGGCAGCAGCTGACTTTGCTCCCGTAATGGGTATATATGATCCGGGGGGGGGGTGGCATGTCAGACCCAAGAGCACTGAGCCCCTCACCTCCCAGCCGAGGGGCGACCCTCCTACTGATGGCTTACATTAACACTGCAATGAAGTTACCGTGAAAATCCCCTAGTCGCCACACTCCGGCGCCTGTTCGGGTACACTGAGGGAGAATTCTGAATGTCCAATTCACCTAACAAGCATGTGTTTTGGGACTTTTGGGAAGAAACCGGAGCACCCGGAGGAAACCCCACACAGACACGGGGAGAACGTGCAGACGCCACACAGACAGTGACCCAAGCCGGGAATTAAACCCGGGTCTCTGGCGCTGTGAAGCAATAGTACTAACTTCTGTGCTACCATGCCTCTCATCAGAACATAAAAAGTCAACCACATTGCTGAGGGTCTGGAGTAACTATAAGCATGGCTGGGTTAGGATGGAAGATTTCTTTCCTGAAAGGACATTAGTGAACCAGACATTGTTACAAAATTAATTTTGTTATTGTTTTATTTGAATGTATTTAATTATCTGAATTTGGATTCCCCAGCTATTGTGATGAGAATGACCTTGTGTCTCCAAGTCATTAGTCCTGGCATCAGGATTACTAATTCAGTGACATAACTACAATGCTACTGTTCCTGGTAAATTTGATACAAAGAAGTACGACATGCATGAAGTGCTCCTGCACTCTATCACCATAAACATATTAGATTATGTTTTTGAGATGCAGGACTGTTTCAGCTTTTCTTGTATTCAGAAAGTAGCCCGCTCTTACCTGAGGAATACTGATTGTAATTTTGAAACATGTATTGCGGTCATATACATCACTGCAGACCAAAGACTGTAATTCCCATTTATCATTTGTTTTAAATGGGTGTCATTGGCAGACAAGCATTTACTGCCCACCCCTAGATGCCCTTGAGGAGGTGGTGGTGAGCTGCCTTCTTGAACCGCTGCAGTCCCTGAGGTGTAGGTACATCCACAATGCTGTTAAAGAGGTAGTTCCAGGATTTTGACCCAATGACAAAAAGGAATGGTGAAATACTTCAAAGTCAGATGGTGAGTGATTTGGACGGGAACTTCCAGGTAGTGGGGTTACCAGGTATCTGCTGCTCTTGTCCTTCTAGATGGTAGTCGTCATGTGTTTGAAAGGTGCTGCCTAAGGAACCTTGGTGAGTTCCTGCAGTGCATCTTGTAGATGGTACTGTTACACGACTGCTGGTTCGGCGGTGGTGGAAGATGTAAATATTTGTGGAAGGGGTAGCAATCAAGTGGACTGACTTGTCCTGGAGGGTGTCAAGCTTCTTGAAATGAAATGAAATGAGTGTTGTTGGAGCTGTACTCATCCAGACAAGTGGAGAATATTCCATCACACTCCTGACTTGTGCCTTGGACAGGCTTTGGGGAGTTAGAATGTGAGTTACCCACCGCAGGATTCCTAGCCTTTGACCTGTTTTGGTACCGAAGTATTTATATGGCTAGTCCAGTTTAGTTTCTAATGAACCCCCAGGATGTTGATAGTGGGGGATTCAGCGATGGTAATGCCATTAAATGTCAAGAGGCGGTGGCTAAAACGTCTCTTGTTGGAGGTGATCATTGCTTGACACTTTTGTGGCGCGAATATTACTTGCCACATGTCAACCCAAGCCTGGATATTTTCGAGGTCTTGCTGCATTTAGACTTGGACTGCTTCGTGGAGTCATGAATGGTACTGAACATTGTGCAGTCATCAGCGAACATACCCTCTTCTGATCTTCTGATGGAAGGAAGGTCATTGATGAAGCAGCTGAAGATGGTTGAGCCTTGGACACTCCAAAAGAACCTCTCCAGCAATGTCCTGCGACAGATGATTTCCCTTCAGAATGTGATTGGGGAGCCGCCTTCTTGAATCGCGTAGTCCACCTTGTATAAGTACACCCCCAGTGCTATTAGGAAGGGAATTCCAGGATTTCTACTCTATGATAGTGAAGGAACGGGGATTATAGTTCCAACACAGGATAGTAAATGGCTTCACAGAAATATCTCTAACAACTGCAACTATATTCCTTTTTGCAAGGTGGAAATGCCAGTTCTGAATTTTACTGAGGAATTTCACTGATGGCAGATGGCATTCTGCCGCTGGGACACCCAATGCTGCCAGGGGTCCTCCGCATATGAATGGGTGCACAAAATGAGTCCAGGTGTAGCTGTATTTTGACATGAACTGCTTCAGTATCTGTGGAGTTGCCAATAGTTCTAAACATTGTGCGGTCATCTGTGAATATCCCCACTTCTGACCTTGTGATGGAAGGAAGGTAATTGATGAAGGAGCTGAAGATGTTTGGGCCTAGGACCTATCCTGAGGAACTCCTGGAGCTGAGATGATTGACTTCCAACCACCACAACATTCTTCCTTTGTGCCAGGTATCACTCCAACCAGTGGAGGCTTTGCCCCCTGATTCCCATTGAATCAAGTTTTGCTAAGGCTCCTTGGCGCCATACTCGGTCAGTTGATGTCAAGGCCAGTCACTCTCACCACCCCTCTGACATTCAGCTCTTCTGTCCATCTATGAACCTGTAATGAGGTCAGGAGTTGAGTGACTCTGGCAGAACCCAAACTGAGCATCCGTGAGCAGATTATTACTAGGGAAGTGCCGCTTGATCACACTGTTGATGACCCCTTCCACCACTTTACTGATGATTGAGAGTAGACCGATGGCCGGCAACTTTCCACAATGCCGGGTAGAGGACAGTGTTGTAGCTATACTTGAACAGCTTGGCTATGGGTGCGGCAAGTTCTGGAGCACAAGTCTTCAGTACTATTGCCGGATTATTGTCAGGGCCTTTGCAGTATCCAGTGCCTTCCGCCGTTTCTTGGTATCACCTAAGTGAATCGAATTGGCTGAATACTGACATCTGTGATGCTAGGGTTTTTCAGAGGAGGCCGAGTTGAATTATCCACTCAGTATTTCTACCTGAAGATTGCTGCACACCTTTTGCACTGATGTCCTGGGCTCCTCCATCATTGAGGATAGGGATATTTGTGGAACCATCACCTCCAGTGGGTTGTTTAATTGTCCACCACCATTCACGGCTGGATGTGGCAGGACTGCCGAGCATAAATGTGATCAGTTGGTTGTTCGATCGCCTTGGCTCTATTTAATATTTTGCCATTGTCATTTCTGGTGCCTAGGTCGATGTCAGGTGGTCTGTCCAGTTTCATTCCTTTTTGTAGCAGTTGATTACAACTGAGTAGCTTGCTAGGCCATTTCTGAGGGTGTTAAGAATCAACCACATTGCTGGTGTCACATGCAGGTATCCCTCCCTAAAGGACATTAGTGAACCAGACAATTGACTATCTTTCCTAGTCTGAACCGGTTATTAGTTAATCATGTGGAACCTTTTGCCATCTAACAGTTGTTCTTCCAACATTTAATAACTCAACATTGATTCTTCTTTACCTTCCTTTATAAGTTTGTATAACACTACAACATTCTGTTACACCAATTGGACAGTTAATTTTGAAAGCTGATTTTGAAGACCGAGGCATATTTCCAAAACATATGTAACTACTGGCCATATTTTACACAACTCCTGCTCCTCCTACCTCTGTTTCTATTTGTGATATTGCTGTCCATCCATTATATATTGCAACCAAGATATATTGTTGTCCAAGGAACATTTCAGTAACTACGCCTTGTACATTAAGACCACTCAGATTATTAGATGAAGCTATAAAGCAAAAGCTTTGACACATATTTTAAAAAACATATGGAAAATAATCCATCTATGTGTATGATAGGAGATAGAAGTTACTTTTAAATTTGCAATTATTAACCGAATGGATGATTAGTAGTTTGATACTCTGTTTCTAGGCTCAATTTGGAACATTGTCAGATTATTTTGATGCTCTCCATAAAGCTGCTGATTCAGGAAATTCCCCATCATCATTTCCTGTCTTGAGTGGGGACTTCTTTACCTATGCAGACAGAGATGACCATTATTGGAGTGGATATTTTACCTCTCGGCCCTTCTATAAGCGAATGGACAGAGTTTTAGAATCATACCTGAGGTAAATACTTGCAAAGTTTATATATTAGTTATATATATTTAACAGCAGTACCAATTTAGTTTTTTGTTCTCTAGTCTTATTGATAATATGGATGAAATAGTGAAAAGCATTCAATATCAATATTTTGACATTCTACATGAGTCATTCTACATGAGTATTTATCGTAAGTACTCTTTAAATGGCAGCACGGTGGCGCAGTGGTTAATACTGCTGCCTCACTGGGCTGAAGACCCGGCTTACTGTCCATGTGGAGGTTGTACATTCTTCCCGTGGTTGTGTGGGTCTCACCCCCACAACTCAAATATGTGCATGGTAGGTGGATTGGCCATGCTAAATTTCCCGTTAATTTGGAAAAAACGATTGGGTACTTTAAATTTAAAGAAAAAAAAGTACTCTTTTCAAATAACTGCAGGGCTAACTTTTTAACAATAATAATCTTTATTATTGTCATGCACAGGCTTACATTAACACTGCAATGAAGTTACTGTGAAAATCCCCTCGTCGCCACACTCCGGCACCTGTCCGGGTACACTGAGGGAGATTTCAGAATGTCCAATTCACCTAACAAGCACGTCTTTAGGGACTTGCGGGGAGAACCGGAGCACCCGGAGGATACCCACGCATGGGGAGAATGGGCAGACTCCGCACAGACAGTGACCTAAGCCGGTAATCGAACCCGGGTCCTTGGCGCTGTGAAGCAACAGTGCTTACCACTGTGATACCGTGCCGCCTTAATAAATATAGGATATAATAAATAAATAATAAAGGACTTAAATATAGGACCTAAAATTCTTACCACATTCACCCCCACTTAGAAAAGCTTCTGCAGATCAAAGTCTAGTCAGTGCATTTGTTGCAAAATGCTGATCTCAATTATTTTAACTACCACTTAACTCTCATGTTGAAGGTAATTGATATTTCAGGAATTCATGTCAGACATCCACTAAAATGGATGTCTGACATGAAATTGGATATTTCTTCAGTTCCATTTGTACAATCTTCAACCAAGGGGGAGGTTTTCCCTTAGTTTGATTGCTGCAGAGGTCATTATTTTGTCTCTGACATGTGCATCCCTTTGCACTGTGAAACAGGAACTGATAAGGTAAACTCCTTGTTGCTGACGACCTTACTCTCTCCCTATTTTCATCTTTTGGCAAAGTACTATGACAACAGGTTCTTTAAGATTTTGTGCACTCTTAAGTAACATCTTTTAGTATCATTATGAAGAACTTTGGCTCTTGATGAAGCATAGAATATAATTCTCCAGTTGTTTGTTGAGCAGTAAACATATACAAGTTAAATATATCCCATTATCTACATTGGTCTAATGCTGCACTTTAGCCACAGTTCAGAAGATCACCTCCTCAGCACAAAATAACATTTATACTTCAAGCCTTGATAAATTAGTGTAACGTTTTTGACAGTTTTGTGCTGTTGTAGCACAGCTATGTGCTTATTCTACCTGTTTCTTTCAGGTTAGAGAAAATAAAATGAAATTAGCTGTCAGTGAATGAAGAGCCTAAGTGATGCCATTCTGTAACAGTGGATGGTATGCTGCAAGTATCAGAGCATTCACCCTCACAACCAATGGCAGTGTGACCCTTGCCTGATCTGAGGTTGCTGTTGTGGCGACTGGCAGATGCTTACAGAAGCTCAAGTCTCTCACGCATTGTTCCTTGTTAAGGTTCAGGTAGCAGAAGTTCTCATTGAACACCATGCGTGGCTTTGGCCTCTTGTTGACAGTGCTTCTCCACTTTCTCTTTCCCTGTTCTACATGGTCTCTGTGCATTCCCCAAGTCATACTGTATTCCAAGGGGAATGCCTACATATACCCATGACTGGGAGCAACTCCTGCGTATCTACCTTCAAAGTCATCAAAAAGTCCTTCAGCACTTGGCAGCAACATTAAACAACTAAAGAATGTACTAAATACGTGTAAAAAGCAAAGAACATAAGATTGTACGAAATAGGAGCAGAAGTAGGCCATTTGACCCAGCAAGCCTGTTCTGCTATTCAATAGGATAATAACTGATGTAATTGTGGCCTTAATGCCAATTCCTGTTTCCCCCCCCCCCCCCCCCCCCCCCCCAAGCTCTTCATTCTCTTGTCAATCAAAGATCTGTCTAACTTTGCCTTAAATATATATTCAATGACCCAATCTCCACTTCTGTCTGTGGAAGAGAATTCCAAAGACTAATGACCTCCTGAGAGAAGTAATTCCTCCTTCTCTCCATCTTAAATGGGGATCTTGTCTTTAAGTTGTACTCCCTAGTTCTAGATTTCCCCCAAGAGAGGAAACATCCTTTCAGCATCTAAAAAGAAAATGCTGGAAAATCTCAGCAGGTCTGGCAGCATCTGTAGGGAGAGAAAAGAGCTAACGTTTCAAGTCCAATGACTCTTTGTCAAAGCTAGCAGACAGAGAAAGTGGGAAATATTTATACTGCACAGTGAGAATGAAAGATGAGTCATAGCCACAGAAACCCAGGGAAACCAGGTGCGAATGGCCACAGAAACCATGGGGAAAGAGTGCTGACGGCAGGCCCCAGAGAGAACAAAAGATGTGAAAGGCCAAACATCATCTGAAGTTGACGCAAACTGGAGGAACAACATCTCATCTTCTGGTTAGGCATCGAATTCAACAACTTCAGATGATTGGCTCGACCCCACCTCGACCCATTTGTTTTATCCCATTTCATTTTAACTGTCTTTTACCATTTCCTTCTTTCATAATATATACAACCCCCCCCCCCACCCACCCACCATCTTATCCACCTTTCCTTACCCTTTCACCATTTTGCTTCCCCCTTCCCCCCCCCCCCCCCCCCCCCCCCCCACATCTACATCTGTCAGAGTTTACCCTCTGATGCCAGTTTCTCTGCTGTTTGGCCTTTCCGCAGTAATTTGCTTATGTCCTTTCAGCATCTACTCTGTCAAGCCCTTATCAGGATCTTGTATGTTTTAATATGATCGCCTTTCATTCTTCTAAACTCCAATGAGTGTAGGCCCAACCTGTTCAATCTTTCCTCATAAGACAACTCAATCATCCCTGGAATCAGCCTGTTGAACCATCTCTGTACCACTTTCAAGGCAATTATATCCTTCCTTAAATAAGGAGACCAAAACTGTACACAGTACTCCAGGCACGGTCTCACCGATGTCCTGTACAGGTTGTAGCAAGACTTCACAAGTTGTATACTCCACCCCCTCACAATAAAGTCCTATATTCCATTTGTCTTGCTAATTACTTATTCTACCTTTTTGTGCTTCATAAACAAGGACACCCAGAATTTCAGTACTGCAGCATTCTGCGGTCTCTTTCATAAGATCATGGAATTTACAGTGCAGAAGAAGGCCATTCGGCCCATCGAGTCTGCACCAGCCCTTGGAAAGAGCACCCTACTTAAGACCACACCTCCGCTGTTACCCCATAACCCAGTAACCCCACCTAACCTTTTTGGACACTAAGGTGCAATTTAGCATGGCCAATCCACCTAACCTGCTCATCTTTGGACTGTGGGAGGAAACCGGAGAACCCGGAGGAAACCCATGCAGACACGGGGAGAATGTGCAGATTCCACACAGAGAGTGACCCAAGCCGGGAATTGAACCAAATCCCTGGCGCTGTGAAGCAACAGTGCTACCTTTTCATTTAAATAATATTTTGCTTTTCTATTCTTCCAAAGTGGACAACCTCATATTTTTCCACATTTATACTTTTTCCGCCCTGTCCACTCACTTAACCTATTTATGTCCCTTTGCAGATTCTTTAACATCATCACAATTTGCATTCCTATCTATCTTTGTATCATCAGCAAATTTTGCTACAATATAGTCAGCTCTTATTCCAAGCCAGTAGTATAGATCATCAATAGATGAAGCCCAGCACTGATTCCTGTGGTACTCGACTAGTTACAGTTTGCCAACAATGGGTCGACTGGAGATGGGCAAAAGACAATGCTGCACGTGTCTGCATTGGTCAAGACATATGGTGGATCATATCCGCTACATTCTGCAGGAGGATAGGCAGCAAAATGGCACAGTGGTTAATAGCACCCAATCCCTGCACCAACTCCTCGTCCACCCTGGGAAACTCAAGCCCGTTCAGGAACCGCTATATTCCCTATCCCCGGCCGGCTGCTCTGACTCAAACAATTTCCAATAAAAAGCCTCAAACATTCCATTCATCCCTACCAGGTCCAGCACCACCCTTCCCATCCACTCTACCTATCTCTGAATACCTCCTACCCACCCTCAGCAACTCTCCCACCAGCCTCACAATCTCTGCCAATTCCACCTTCTCCCTACGTGCCTGAATTGAAATAAACTCCCCCTGAATCACTGTCTTGAGTGCCTCCACAGCGTGGTGGCTGTGACCTCTCCCGTGCCATTGAGCTCTACATACCCCCGGATGGCAGCCCTCCCCTCTTCACGCACCTTCTCATCCGCCAACAATTCCACAACCAACATCCACTGCGGCGCTGGACCGCACCCACCCCCCCCCCCCCCCCCCCCCCACCTCCTGTCTACTCATAAATCCACCCAGTGTGGCATGTTGCCGAATACTCCGAGTCGACCACCCCCGCCAGCAATGCCTTATCCACCACAAAAATGTCAATCCGAGAGTGTACTTGGAAGAAATATGAAAATTCCTTTGACCTTGGCCTTTCAAACCGCCATGGGTCCACCCCCCCCCCCCCCCCCCCCCCCCCCCCCGCCCATACTCTCCATAAATGCCTTCAGCTCCATTGTCACCACCGTCGGCCACCATGTTCCCCACTTTGAACGCTACCTACTTATTCACCAGCACCACCATCCCCCTCATCTTCATGCCCAGCCCTGAGTATAACACCTGCCCAACCCATCCTTTCCTCAACGTTGGTGTCTGGTTGGGCAACACGGTAGCACAAGTGGATAGCAGTGTGGCTTCACAGCGCCAGGGTCCCAGGTTCAATTCCATGCTGGGGCACTGTCTGTGCAGAGTCTGCATGTTCTACCAGTGTCTGCGTGGGTTTCCTTCGGGTGCTCTGGTTTCCTCCCACTGTCCAAAGACATGCAGGTTAGGTGGATTGGCCATGATAAATTGCCCTTTGTGACCAAAAAAGGTTAGATGGGGTTATGGGGATATGGGGATAGGGTGGAAGTGAGGGTTTAAGTGGGTTGGTGCACATTTGATGGCCGAATGGCCTCCTTCTGCACTGTATGTTCTATGGTTCCCTATCTTTAAGTGCATCTCTTGTAAAATGGCCCTTTTTGGGCCAGTCCCCGGCCCATCTCACGCAGCCCTCCAGGCCCACCTTCAGATGTCACGATCATAACTGCCTTTCCAACTGCGCCACAACAACCACACCCTTGTCAGCAACCCCCCCCCCCCCCCAAAACAAAACAACAACTCCATCCCTCGCCTCCTGAACACCCTCCACTTCAGTCCTGTTAACTAGCCCGCACAGCTAGCATGGCAATCCCTGCCAAGGCTGCTAAACCCCCCCCCGCACCCCGATGTCTACAGTCTCCCGAACAACCAAGAAACAGAAGAAGGTCGATCTCCAGTGGTTGGCCGAAGGCCCCCACCTCATCAGCTTCTCCAACATTTCGGCCATATACGTGCCGGCCTCCGCTCCCTCAGTGCCTTCGGGCCCACCATTCCGGAGCAAAAGATGAACCAGGCAACATGCCTCAATGACTACTGTCCAGTGGCCTTGACGTCGATCATCGTGACGTGCTTCGAGAGATTGATGATGAGACACATCAACTCAAGACTCCCAGAATGCCTTGATCCACTGCAATTTGCCTACCGCCACAACCAGAACACTGCAGACACCATCTCCCTGGACCTACACGTATCCCTGGAGCATCTTGACTACAAGGACTCCTATGTCAGATTCCTATTTGTTGATTACAGCTCCGCAATCAACACCATAATCCCAGCCAAGCTCGTATCAAAGCTCCAAAACCTGGGATATGGCTCTTCCCTCTGCAACTGGATCCTCGACTTCCTGACCCATAGACCACAATCAGTAAAGATAAACAAGAACACCTCCTCCATGGTAGTCCCCAAACTGGGACTGCGTACTTAGCCGCCTACTATACTCCCTGTATACACACGACTATGTGGCAAAATTTGGCTCCAACTCCATCTACAAGTTTGCTGATGACACAACACGAACAATGATGAGTCAGAGTACAGGAGGGAGATAGAGAACCTAGTGTAGTGGTGTAACGATAACAATCTCTCCCTCAATGTCAGCAAAACTAAAGAGCTGGTCATTGACTTCAGGGGTACACACCCTTGTCTGCATCAATGGTGCCGAGGTGGAGATGGTTGACAGCTTCAAATTCCGAGGTGTGCACATCACCAACACTCTGTCCACCCACGTTGAAGCTACGACCATGAAAGCACAACAGCGCCGAGACTTTAAGGAAATTCGGCATGACCACATTGACTCTTACCAACTTTTACAGATACATAGAATTTCATAGAATTTACAGTGCAGAAGGCCATTCGGCCCATCGAGTCTGCACCGGCTCTTTGAAAGAGCACCCTACCCAAACCCATACCTCCACCCTATCCCATAACCCAGTAACCCAGCTCAAGACTAAGGACAATTTTGGACACGAAGGGCAATTTAGAATGACCAATCCACCTAACCTGCACATCTTTGGACTGTGGGAGGAAACCGGAGCACCCGGAGGAAACCCACGCACACACTGGGAGAACGTGCAGACTCCACACAGACAATGAACCAAGCCGGGAATCGAACTTGGGACCCTGGAGCTGTGAAGCAATTGTGCTAACTACCGTGCTATACCATAGAAAACACCATAGAATGCATCCTATCTGGCTGCATCACAGCCTGGTATAGCAATTGCTCTGCCCAAGACCGTAAGAAACTACAGAGTCACGAACACAGCCCAATCCATCATGCAAACCCGCCTCCCAACCATTGACTCTGTCTACACCTGCTGCTGCCTTGGGAAAGTAGGCAGCATAATTAAAGACTCCTCCCACCTGGCTTATTCACTCTTCCAACTTCTTTCATCGGGCAAGAGATACAAAAGTCTGAGAACGCGCACTAACAAATTCAAAAACAGCTTCTGCTCCGCTATTACCAGAATGACCCTCCTATGGACTGATCTGATCTCTTCACACGTCTTCTCTACTGAGTAGTACTGCACTCCTGTATGCTTCACCCGATGCCTGTGTCTGTGTATTTACATTGTTTATTTATATTTGGCCTACGTTTTTTTTCATTTTTAGAATGATCTGTCTGGACTGTACGCAGAACAGTACTTTTATTGTACTTCGGTACACTTGACAATAAACAAATCCAAATCCCCACGATCCTCAAATTTTGCCTTCTGGAACGTTTATCCAGATCCTCCACCTTCTCCTTCAACCTGTTTTCGGTCTACCGCATCACTCCCACCTCGGCCACCAACAGGACGAGCTGCTCCTCACGCTGCCCCACCTCCTCCTCCACTTTCTGGATCGCCCTGCTCTAGGACTCCAGCCTCTGTTCTACTCTCTCAATACCTGCTTTGAGTGGCTCCATACCTTGAGCCTGGTCCTCCAGCGCCCCCCTCATCTGCTGGCTGAACTTAGCGTTTAAAAAATCCACCAGCTGCTCCGTTGACCACAGGACTGGCAGAACACGCCTTTGCCCTCCGCCATCGTATCCTGTGTTACACCACAAAGACTCTCCTGTTCCAACAGCTCCCTTCTTCTCAACCCACTCCTAGTTTGTGGATCCCATCCACCAGCTGCACTAGAGGAGTTGCATCTTCTCCTGGCACTCCTATATCTCTTTCCAACCAAAAGCTTCACCCCTCAGACGGGGAAAGACCGAAAAATACCTCTTGTGCAGGAGCATCTTGTACCTCAACCCTCATGATTCACCAGGCCTTAATCTTTGAAACGGTCAGCATTGAACTTTATATTCATGTGCTCTGGGAAGTGAAAGCTGACACATGAGTGCAAACACTGCATCAAAGGACTTGATGCTGTTATCATCACCTTAATGAGAAACTTTTAGCAGACACAGAGGTGTGTGCATGGTTAGAGAGACCATCACGGCAGCAGAACCTGTGCTTTGGCACTACCAATGAAGACAACCATCTCATTTGAGAAACAATTAAAGCTAACCCAAGGCTATTAAGTGTACCTAACTCAATGTTATCATGTAAGGGGTAGAGGTTACTAACACATTTTGCAAACACTTCCAGTAACGGGTTTGACACATCTCCCTGACAAAAGGGTGGGGTAACTATCATGACTCAGCTACACGTCACATGAATGTGCTTACCTGCTCTTGTGTGCTGATCTGGGGCTGGTTTAACACAGTGGGCTAAACAACTGGCTTGTAATGCAAAACAAGCCCAGCAACGCGAGTTCAATTCCCGTACCGGCCTCCCCGAACAGGCGCCGGGATGTGGCGACTAGGGGCTTTTCACAGTAATTTCATTGAAGCCTACTTGTGACAATAAGTTATTATTATTATCATCATCATCTCTTCCCAGTTGGAGCTGAGGCCTCACTCCATAGTCCAGCTTCGAATGCCGCTCCCAGCTCTTCCCATTTCTGCTTTATTTCCTCCACCATTGATTCCACACTACGAGGATTGAGACCACCACTGGGATCGTGGAGTACCTGGCTGGCAAGAACGGAAGAGGTGCCAAAAGCAATGCCCTTAAATTTGTCACCCTGCACGGGGCTTCCTCAATCCGACCCTCCCCCACTGCCCACATCCTGACCTTTTTAACGCTCGCTGCAGAGTACTAATTCAACAAGCTCGGCAGTGGCAATCCCCCACTCCGCCTGTCCCTCTCCAAAACGCCCTCCTAATCTGGGGTACCTTACCCAACCATATGAACTCTGAGATCATCTAAATCATCCTATCACAATTGATATGGGCACAAAAATCAGGAGGCTTTGAAAAACAAATAGAAACTTAGGCAGCACCATCATTTTTACTGACCCAGCCAACAAGAGGGCAGGGCATCCCACTCCCTAAAGTCTTCACCCCCTCCACCATGTTTGCCAAATTTAACTTTTACAACTCGGCCTAACTATGCGCCACCCGTATCCTCAGGTATCAGAACTTAACTCACCCAGCCGAAACTGCAACTTCTCCAAGCCCTTTCCCTGCACCCAAACAATTACCGGGAACACCTTGCGCTTTCCCACATTGAGCTTGTACCCCGAGAATGACCCAGATTCTGCCAACATCAGCATAATACTGTCAACGCTTTCCACCAGATTCATAATATACAGCAACAGGTCGTCTGCGTACAGGGATATCCGGTGCTCCACCCCCCCCCCCCCCCCCCCCCCCCCCCCCCCCCCCCCCTCACAATACTCCTCCACCCCCCAGAAGCTCTTAGCGCCATTGCCAAGGGTTCAATCTCCAGAGCGAAAAGCAGTGGAGAAAGCGGACACACCCGAGTTGTTCCCCGATGCAGACCAAAATACCTTGAGCTAACATTGTTCATGTGAATGTTCATCGTCGGGGCCCTCTACAACAACCTAACCTAAACTACAAACCCGTGCCCAACCCAAATCGTCCCAACACCTCAGTTATGCCCTGTTGGTCAAATTCTTTCTCCGCATCCATAGACACTATTACCTCAGTTTCCCGGCCCCCCAATGGCATTGTGTTCACATTCCAGAGCCTTCTAATATTAGCCGACAGCTGCCGTCCCTTCAGGAACACCGCCTATCACTCCCAGCATGCAGTCTTCAATGCGTGTTGCCAGCACCTTAACCAACAACTTTGTGTCAACGTTCAGCAATGATATCGGGCGGTACGATCCACACTCCTCTGGACTCTTGTCCTTCTTTGAAATAAGTCAAATGGAAGCCTGAGACAATGTGTGCGGAAGCTCCACTTTGCCCGCCAACTCGTTGTACATTTCAACTGGTAGGGGTCCCAATTCCATGCCAAATCTTTCCGGAACTCTGCTTGGAGCCCGCCTGGACCCGGGGTCTTCCAAGCCTGCATCGGAGCCCCCAACCCCTTCCCTGTGGACATAAGCTCAAACGCCATTAGGAGCTTCTTCCTCTCCTTCAGCAATCCCTCCTCGGGGCTGCCGAGTACCTCCGATCCACCTCCAGAATGGCCTCCATCAATCTTTCCCTGCGCTCGGTCCACCTTCTCCTTGTGCACCCTGATCAACATAAACTCTCCCCTGATCATCATCTTCTGCGGCTCCCATAACACAGAGGCAGAGACCTCATCACCCTTATTGAACTCCACATAGTTACGTATAGCACCCCCTATCTCTTCGCAGACCCTCTATCAGCCAGCAGCCCCACATCCAACCTCCACTGGGAATCCCTCCTTTCCACATGCAGGTCCACAAGGTGCAGTGCGTGATCTGACACCACAATCGCCGGATATTTTGTTCTGCTCGCAACGTTTTGCGCAGGACAACAATATCAATCTGGGAATATACACAGGGCATGTGCGAAAAAAAACGAAAATTCCTTCGCCCTCGGCCCACCAAACTGCCATGGGTCTACCCCTCCCATCTACTCCACAAATCCCAACAACTCCCTCGTCATCGGCGTCATCTTCAGAGACTTTGGACACGACCGATCTACCCTAGGATTAAGAGCCGTATTGAAATCTCTCTCTCTCTCTCTCTCTATATATATATATATATATATATATATATATATATATATCTCTCTCTCTCTATATATAGTATACATATATATATTCACCAGCACCATGAGTCTCTTGCATCGCATCTGCATCATGACATCATGTCTACCTTCAAACTCTTTTGAGTGCGCAAAGACACGTGACCTCTTGAGCGACCCATTCAATCCCCTAATATTCCAAGAGATCAGCCTGGTCGGAGGGCTCCAGGCCCTCCCACCCCGATCGGCCATACCTACTTTTTAATGAGTTCCACCAGACCCACGCCCTGCCGCCCCCTCCCCTCACCCCCCCAGGCCTATTCAAGGTGATGACCGCCACCCCCCCTTAACCAACGGTGCCATAGCAATACCCACCACCCATCGCTGCAAACAACGGAAACCATACGATCTAATCACCCCCCCCCCCCCAGACTTTCCCTTCCTCCATGTCTCTGGCCCCCCACCTCACCTCCATTAACTAGCCTACCTGCTAGCGGGTGACCCCCACCCAAGGCCAACTATTTCTACCCCACTGTAGAGCATTTCCAGCCCCTACACCATCCCAAACTCCCCTGATGGCACCCTCCTCGCTAGCCCCCCACCCCACGCAACCCACCAACACCCCCACACTCCATTGTACATCCAACACTGCTCCCAATGCTGGGAGGATGAAAAATAGCAAAAACTCCACTTGAACAAAAAACGAAACAAAGTGGGTAATATACACAGAGCCAAGGAATTATACCACGACGCACATGTATAGATCCCGATTTCCCCATCCTCCCTGAGTACAGCACCTCCATTCTGCTTCACGGTGAATCTCCCCAAAATCCAATGTTCTCAAAAGTCCCCCAGTTTATGGTCTCTTAAGAACTTGCTTGCCTTCTCCGGCGTATGAAAGTCGTGTTCCTGTCCCCCATGTGTGACCCACAACCGAGCAGGGTACAACACCGAACTGCACCTTGTTCCTAAATAGGGCTGCCTTGACCCTATTGAACCCGGCCCACCACTTGGCCTGCTCCACTCCCAAGTTCTGGCAGATGTGAACCACATGTCCCTCCCAGATACACATTTTTGTCCCTTTTGGCCACTATAGGATCTTCTCTTATTCAAGTACCGAACAATCATCCTCAGAGACGTGTGCACCCGATCAACTTCAGGAGTTCGGTCATATACTCCTTCCCCCACCAACTTCTCGAACATCCTTGCCACATATTTCATGGCCTGCGTTCTTTGGATCCCTACAAGCAGCCTCACAATCCTTTAGATCCTGCTCCTCGAGCGGTTTTGCAAGTCATCCACCTCTCTGTTTCTTTTGGCCCTCCACCATCATGAGCATTTCTGCCTCTTATGCGGCCAGCTGATCTTCATGATCAACCAACGACTCCTTCACCTTCGGGAGTGTCGCATTTTGTACCTCCAGCCTCTGCTCCAATCTCTCCGGGGCTGCCCGAATCAGCTCTGCCACCCTCACCAAATCCTCTGAGGCCGCCTTCCTCTGCTGCTGAAACTCAGCCATCAGAAACTCCACCAGTGTCTCCTTGACCATTGTGCGGGCAACAACGCCACGGATCTCTCTGCCATCTTTCCCTATGCTGCGCCGTGCGAGTCCTCTTGGCCTGACTGTGGACCTTTGCTCTTGAACTCCTCGTTTGATAGGATTGAGACATTCCTGGCCAAAAGAGAATCACCAGTTATTTCTTATTCTCACACTTTTCATAGAATCACTACAGTACAGAAGGAGGCCATTCGGCCCATCGAGTCTGCACCGAACCTCTGAAAAACCCACCGACCCTCATCTAGTTCTGCTATCGTATCTTTTCATCTATATACACCCCGCAAAACTGGAAGAAACGGCCAAAGAAATAAACCTCAGGCAGGAGCTACCTTGTGTACGACCGCTTACTCCATGGCCGCCACCGCAAGTCCCAATGGTTCCAATCTTCATATCATCAGCAAATTTTGAAATCATGCCCTGAACATCACAGCCTAGGTCATTAATATATATCAGGAAGAGCTAGGATCCCAACATTGACTCCTGGGGAACTCCACTAAAACCTTCCTCCAATCTGAAAAACAACCATTTATTACTACTCTCTGTTTTTCTGATTCTCAGCCAATTTCTTATCCAAATGCCTACTTTCCCTTTTATTCAATGAGCTAGGATTTTGATCACAAGTCTGTTGTGTGTCACTGTATAAAATGCTTTATGAAAATCCATATAAATCACACAGCGTTACACTTATCAACCTTCTTTGGTACTTCCTCAAAAAACTCCAGCAAATTAGTTAAATATGATTTTCCCTCAATTAATCCATGTTGGCATTCCATAAGTACATGTCTAAGTGACTATTTATTTTGCCCCAAACTATAGTTTCCAGAAGTTTCCCTACCACTGAAGCCACACTCATTGGTTTATAGTTGCCGACTTCATCCTTGCATACCTTTCACAATTCCACAGTCATTTGGCACCAGCCCTGTGTTTAAGGAAGACTTTCAGATTATCACTAGTGCCTCTGCAGTTTCTACCTTCATTTCCCTCAGCATCCTTGGATGCATATCATCCGATCCTGCTATCTTATCTTTTTTTAAATGCACCACGGCAACTGAGGCAATCCACAAAATTCTTAAACAAACTACAGCATTCTAAATAAAACACACAACATTATAAAAATAGGTCAGTTTATCCTATCACTCAATGTTAATGGATACTTTAAAAAGAAATCCAAGATCCAGACATTTGCCAACATCTAATCAGTTCTTCCTTGAGCGTACCCTATCTGTGTACCAAGTTTTATTGAAATTGTTTGTTCGTTTTTACAAGCAGACGAGCGAACAGGCAAAAACATTATCTCTGCTATCTTCAGTGACGGAGGCAATTAGGAAGGCAGGAAGGGAAGTAGGCTGTTAACCTTTATGGTAAAATAGATGGATATAAAAGTAGGCAAGTCTTGTTGCAATGCACAGGGCATTGGTGAGACCACACGTACAATACTATATACAGTATTTGTCTCTTAAGGTGGTCGGGGTCCACCACTATGTGAGCTTTAGCCTGACCACAGGTATATTGTAAGCAGTGCACCCATCTACAGATCAGCAAAAGGCACTGCTGAGGTGGCTTAGAATGTGCCAGGATGTGGTTGTACACATCTGCCAGTTTCCCCACAATGACCTGCAGTGACAAGAACTTGGAAGCAATTCTGTGACTGTGGCATTATAATAATAATAATAATCTTTATTGTCACGAGTAGGCTTATATTAACACTGCAGTGAAGTTACTGTGAAACACCCCTAGTCGCCACATTCCGGCGCCTGTTCGGGTACACCGAGGGAGATTTCAGAATGTCCAATTTACCTAACAAGCATGTCTTTCGGGACCTGTGGGAGGAAACTGGAGCACCCGGAGGAAACCCATGCAGACACAGGGAGAACGTGCAGACTCCACATAGACAGTGACCCATGCTGGGAATAAGTGCTAACCACATGCTACCGTGCTGCCCTTTTTGCCAAGCCTCCTTCCAGGCACCACTGGGGACTTGTGTGGTATTTCCCAGTAAGTGATATGTAAGTACATCTGGGAGGTGACAGGTGCCCAGTTCAGTTCAGTTCAGTTCAGGAGAGTGCACCAATTTGTCCTATTCCATCTGGATCTCAAAACCGAGGCTGCAGAGGTGTTGGGTTTTGCAGCAGTCTTAGGTTTCCTGCAAGTGCAGGGCACTAATGACTGCACACATATGGCCTTGAGAGCTCCCTGGCAACAGCCAGTCACATTTATCAATAGGAAAGGTTTCCATTCTTTGAACCTTCACATGTGATCACAGAAGGTAAATCCTGCGTGTTTGTGCTCGGTTCCCAGGGAGCACTCACAATGCCTATATTCTGATCCACTCCCAGGTGTCACAAGGTTTTGAAGGACCTTGATGATTTCAGGCCTAGCTCCTTGGGGACAAGAGACACCTTGAGAAAATCTGGCCAGTGATGCCAGTTCACCGTCTGCTGAGTGCTGCTGAAGAAAGCGACAATGCCACACATTCCACCACTAGGTCCATTTTTGAGTAGACGGCAGGCCTCATAAAGAATAGGTTCAGATATTTAGACAGCTCAGGCAGGGCTCTCCAATACTCCCCACAGCGAGTGTCGTTGTCTGCTGAGCTGTATACAACCTTGCACTACAAAGAAACAATATCTTGGCTGAGGACCGAAATAAATCCTCCAACGAAGAGGACAGTGAAGTGGATGTAGAGGCCATAACAGCAGTTAGATGGGGTGGACAGGCCCATGACAATCTGATAACAGATTCCACACAGGGTAATAAGCTGACGCATTTCCTTTACTATTTGGTTTTCTATCCTCTTCTTGCTAGAAGGTCACAGCTTTGTTTTGGTAACAAACATAACAGTTTGCTCTAATGTACCTTCATTTATGGTAGCTGAATTAAATTGCACTACTGTATTTAATGTCTGCCCTGCTGGTGGTTTGATTCTTTGTATATGCCCAAATGTACTAATGTACAGAGCTCTGGCGCTAAATGCATGCATTTCTCCTGTTCTCCTGTGACCTCGGACACTTGTAAGTAGAATTGAGATTTTTCCCATGCCCTCGGAGAATGGCAACTTGGAAGCAATACCAAAACAAACTCCGGCATGGATCCACTCAAGTCACACTCACACCTTCTCCCAAAGGTGGGAATAGAGGGATACGGACCCCGGAAGTGTAGAAGAGCTTAGTTTAGACGGGCAGCATGGTCGCCGCAGGCTTGGAGGGCCGAAGGGCCTGTTCCTGTGCTGTATTTTTCTTTGTTCTTTGACGGGAAGTAGACCTGTCAGAGAGCTCTTTCAAATAGATGGATTCACAGGCAGGAGCAGCATGAGAACACTATTTGGCCCCTTGAGATCACTCCATCATGTAGATTGATCAAGGAAGATCATGTCCCTGCCCCTCGATCACCACTCGCCCGCCACTCGCCCATAATAAATACACATCCCTTGACATCTTTATCATGCTGAAAAGTTTTGAGGTTACTTTGGAGTCCACTCACTGAATCTGCCTCACCTGCACTATGAGTTGCTGAGTAGTAACCCCTCCGGACTTTCCAGTTACAGAGACTCCTTCAGGTTTCACCCTAGTTGGCCTTAGTAGTAGTGTGAGGCTGTGATCAGTCATTGTGAACACTCAAGCCAAGGTCAACATCTTTCTTGCATGGATCCTGCAGAATGCTGTTGGAACTGCTGATGCTTCACCCGCGTAGCTTCACAGTCTTCGGCGCGGTGCAGCACGCAGGCCCATTGTATTCTCTCTCACCTCCTGGACTATGACCCGGTCCTTCAATTATGTCCAGTGCACTTTGGTTGCAAACCGTTGTAGCAAGGTTTACTGGAACCCCTGGTAAGGAGACAAGCAAGCCAAACAAATCTCCCATGTGAGGTCTTACAGAAGTTTTAGTCAAGTTCCCACACACCTCTTTAATCCTACTATCAATTCCTCAGTTGAGGCTAACTTGCCCATTGCCTCCTAACTTGCAGCCTTCACCTGCATATTCACTCAAAATAACAAATCACCAAGGAAAGTCATTAATGATTGGTTGTGTCCGCCATAGGTTTCTCCAGACATGTAGGACAGCCTCTGGTTTTCTACTGTTAAGAAGAGTGTAGAACATCACTCTCTCAGCCTTGAAACTGCATCTACAGTGTTCTTTCCCACTCACATAGCAAATGTACCTCCCCTTGAGTACTGATGGCATCACACATCAGGGCAACGGCAACAGGGGCTTCAGCGACTCACTGAATACATTTTCAGACGTCAGAACATGGTGAGCTACAAGTAATGGTTTGTATAATGTATGGCCAGCAGCATACTCTCAAATGATGGCCAGTGCTTAATCAAGTACTTCTGGGATTGTTGAGTAATCACAATGTTGATAATGGAAGAGGACCTATAGGAGTTCATAATCAGACTCTTGATGGGTGCCCAAATTCCCCATCTTTAAATCCCTGAGACTATTGAATTAACTAGCAACAAGATGGAATAGATGAAATTTCAACAGTACAAGTGAATACATATTTATAAGTGTCAGACCACTACACATTGATTGTATATGTGTGTACCCTCAAAACATCTTAATCTTTGCTTACCGTTACATAGTTTCATAGAATTTACAGTGCAGAAGGAGGCCATTCAGCCCATCAAGTCTGCACCGGCTCTTGGAAAGAGCACCCTACCCAAGGTCAACAACTCCACCCTATCCCCATAACCCAGTAACCCCATAACCCAGTAACCCCACCCAACACGAAGGGCAATTTTGGACACTAAGGGCAATTTATCATGGCCAATCCACCTAACCTGCACATCTTTGGACTGTGGGAGGAAACCGGAGCACCCGGAGGAAACCCACGCAGACACGGGGAGGATGTGCAGACTCCGCACAGACAGTGACCCAAGCCGGAATCGAACCTGGGACCCTGGAGCTGTGAAGCAATTGTGCTATCCACAATGCTACCGTGCTGATGGTACATCTCCTGATGCCTCGGAGGTATCATCCTGAGCAGTGGGTTGGGGTTGGTTCTGAGGGTGCTCGGTGCTAATACCTGGAATAAAGAAAAATAAAGATTCAATGAATGCCTGTGTTAACACATTAAGCCAATGTGTTACTCTGTGAATGCAGCTGACAACTGCAGACTGAAGGCATCCTCACTGGCTTGTTGGGGGAGTCCTATCTCATATTCATCACAGATGCAGTCCTGCTTCCTCCCAGCTGCATCGGTGGCCTGCTGTTCATGTGAGGTGAAGCTTGAATGTCCAGAATGTCACCTTTGGTCTGAGACTGCTCCCACTCATTGTGGGCATGCTTGTCGTGTAGAAAGACAAAAGGATTGATCAGTAAGTGATTAACAAGCCAAATGTTCTGCAACTGATAAAAATAAATAGAAAATATGAAATGGCTGACACACATTCTGTGCATCAGCTAGTTATTGCTGCAACCTAAACTCCTGTCTGATATTCCTGTGCAATTGCACACTTTGTCTGTTTGATGCCCTCCTCAGTGTCAGTTTTCAGTGAGTAGATGGTGCCACTTACCCTGGTAGAGCGCAGCAGTTCTTTTGTCCTCATCCTGCACTGCTCGGCATTCCTTTGGAAGGACCCAAGGGTGCTAATCACCACTGCGACATTGGGCCAAGCTGCTGTGGTCAGATGGGTGGGCCTCCTGCTGCCAGCCTGTGAAGCCACAACTACCTGACTTGGACTGCCTGACGAAGAATCTCCAGTGATGCTTGGAATACAACTTGTCCCACCCTGCCATGAAATTCAGTCAGGTCCTCACAGATACATAGATAATGTGCTAAACAGCACCAGATCATGCATGGTCAGCCGGCCCGCACCCCCCAAACAAAATCATTCCCACTTCTGCATACGCCACCAAACGTAGGCTCCAGAATGGAAGATTCCAGTCTTGAGCACAGAAATCTAGGCTGATACTCCAGTGCAGTCCTGAGGAACTACTGCAATATTGGAGGAACTGACTTTCAGATAAGATGTTATACCAAGGCCCCATATGTTCTGTCAGTTGGATGTGAAAGATCCCATGGCACTATTTTGAAGAGGAGCAGGCAAGTTATCCCCAGTGTTCTGGCCAATATCTATCACTTAATTGCCATTGCAAAAACAGATTTCCTGGTCGTTATCACATTGCAGTTTGTGAGAATTAATGTACAAAAATTATCCATCATCCATCATGTTTCCTGCACTATGACGACCACTATACTCCAAATTACTTAATTGGCTGTATTGCATATACTTCTGTTTTTACATGATCTCTATGATGCATAAAAAGTGAAGGGATAGGACAAATTCAATCTGGCTAGATTCAAAGTTTTTAATATTATTAAAATGTAGCAATCCCAATATATTTTGATGGGATTACACTAATATGCCGAAACCACATATTAACTCAGTTGGAGACTGTTAAATTGTGTTAGTATTGGTTGGGTTATGACAATCAACAGAACCTACCTTGCCAACCTAATTAAGGTCTTGAAGCAATAAAAATGCTCCTCGGGGTTCAGTTAAACATTTGTGTTGAAATTAATTTAATACATTAAAATGGAGCAATGAACAATTTTTTTTAGCTTGCTGTGGTATCATATTAAGTTGGTACATAAAAGGCCATTTTTCCCCCTTTATTCTTTCATGAGATGTGGGGATCATTGAAATGTGGGGACCATTGACAAGGCCAGCATTTGTTGCTCATCCTTAATTGCCTCTAAACTAAGTGAGGCCATTTCAGAGTTCTTTGCTGTCATTCACATGTCAGACCAGGTAAGAAAGGCAAATTTCCTTCCCTAAAGGGCATTAGTAGGTTTTTAACAAAACTCGATGATTGTTATCATAGTCAGCATTACTGACAATAGCTCTACATTCCAGATTTATGAATTAAATTCAAATTCTACCAGCTGCCATCTTGAGATTTAAACCTATGTCCCTAAAGCCTTTGGCCTCCGGATTACTGGTCCAGTGACATTACCACTCCATCTCATCTGGACGTTTTTATTTTGAGTAAATAAAGATGAATAATATGCTTGGCACTCATTGAATTGAAAAAAAGCTGTTGGACCTTTTTAATTAAAAGTGAATGTTATGCATTTTGTTTCCCGTGTAGGGCAGCGGAAATCCTTTACTATTTAGCATTGGTGGGGGCTCAGAAATCCAATAAAATGGCAATGTTTCCTTCATCTGAAAATTATAAACTGCTCATAGAATCAAGACGAAATCTTGGCCTGTTCCAACATCATGATGCGATCACTGGAACTGCTAAAGAGTGGGTTGTTGTGGACTATGGAACCAGGTAAATATTAATTTGTTCAATTAATTTAAATTATCATCCTCTATATTCAGTTTTTATTTTTTTCTTTCCAGTAAGCAGATCTGATAGGATTCCATGTGTGTCTGTTAAACTTGTCATAAATGGACTTAATGTTTTTAATATAAAGTTTTGAAGATAGTTCAGTCAATCCAACTTGCTCTACCACTCAGGCTTTAATCTGAATTGTTTTCATATTTATTACATTACTTTATTGCTTGCATATATTTTATAGTGGAAAGAGAGATTAACATCTCTAGCTATTTTAGTATTGCATAAAACAGTGTTTAGTGCAATGGGTTTTTGAGCCCGAGTCCCATGCAACTGAATGTGTATTTGCTAAATGTCATTACAACTGACAACGCAGAAAAGCCATTGAAAACAGAGTTTACCAAATGCAGGCTTTAGTAAATCCTAACACTTTTACATTTTGCTGCTCAAACCCAGTACATTTGGAAATTGCAAGTACTAGTGCAGATTTTGCACAGCTTTAGGTTACAAAAGTAGGTGCATGATGAGGCTTTCCCATTCTTTATGTTTAATGGCAGCTTCTTTGATGGGAAATTGGGGTATTTCCTGAAACACACTCATAATATCATGGTTTAGGAATTCTTTGAAGTGTACTCTTTATCAAAGGCTGATGTTTTCTCTGTCTCAAGAGGGCTCCATCCTTATTCTGCACCGGTTTCAGGCCTAGGGTGTTGGGTCCATATATTGCCTTGGTGGTACTGAAGAATCCCGCGTAGTATGTTTGTCAGCGAGGAGTTGCACTCCTTAGCTTTCTCATTGGCTCTCGATTTCTCTAGTTCTTCTTTGTACCTCCACCTTGGCTAATTGCTGAGATCTTCTCATTGCCTTGCTGGTTGTGTCATTTTGCCAACTACGGAGAGCTTTTCTCTTCTTGTCGGTGAGGTCTTGGATGGTGTGGTCATTCTCGTTGAACCAGCCTTGGTGTTTCCTGGTCTTGTAGCTGATGTTTTTTCACAGCTCGAGAAGATGACTGACTTCAGCTGTTTCCACTTTTTCCCCACTCCATTAGATTGGACACTTCAGAGATTTTGGACAAGACATTGTTGGAAGTGCACTAGCCTTAATGTTGGTGAATGAAAGTGAGATGGGGAAGGTGGCCTTGGGAGTTGACCAAGTTGGTGGGGGGGATGAAGGGGGAGGGAGGGGTTGATGCAGGGGGGGTAGGTGGACGCAAAGTGGCAATGTTGGAGTCAGAGCGGGGTCCTGGATTGAGAAGGGGGCCATCTTGGATGGACCCGGTTAAGGGCACAATTAGAGGGGACAGAACCGGAAGGGGAGGATGGCGGACAATAGAGGGGAGTGGAGGTGCAAGCCTCCAGTAATGTTGGTAACATGGAATGTACGGGGCTGAACGGGCCGGTGAAGAAGTCTCTGGTCTTTGCGCACTTGAGGAGCTTGAAGTCAGGCGTGGTCTTTTTCCAGGAGGAGCACCTCCGGGTAAAGAATCAGGTTAGGCGTTATAATAATCGCTTATTGCCACAAGTAGGCTTCAATGAAGTTACTGTGAAAAGCCCCAAGTCGCCACATTCCGGCGCCTGTTTGGGGAGGCTGGTATGGGAATTGAACCCATGCTGCTGGCATTGTTCCGCATCACAAGCCAGCTATTTAGCCCACTGTGCACTTGAGGTTCGATTCAAAGACGCGGGGGAGGGCCATCCCGCTGAGCAAAAAGACAGGGTTTGTCGGGCCAAGGAAGTATGGGACCCGGGAGGGAGATATGTGGTAGTGGTGCTAGTGAATGTTTATGCACTGAATTGGGAAGATGCGGGTTTGTGAAAGGGTTGGTTGGAGAGATTCCAGACCTGGACACTCATCAGTTGATCTAGGGAGATGATTTTAATTGGGTACTGGAGTCGAGGGTGGACAGGTCGAGCCCGAACTAAATAGGAGGGTTGAGGACAGGGAAGAGGCTGGGAGGGTTTATGGAAAGGATCGGAATGGTGGATCTGTGGTGGTTTAGGAACCTGGGGGAAAGGGAGTACTCCTTTTTCTTGCACGTGTACAAGGTATACTCCAGAACAGATTTTTTTTGTGGTGAGCAGAGAGATGCTGGTGGGGCTGGGGGAGGAGGCGGAGTATGCGTGAATTTTAATCTCGGACCACGCGTCGCACTGGCTGGAGGTTAGACGTAGCTCGACAGGAGCAGAGGCCGGGATGGAGGTTAGACTCGGGACTTTTAGCGGACAAGGGGTTCTGTGACAAGGTGCTGTCGGTGATCAGTGACTATGAGGAGCTGAATCAGAATGGGGAGGGATTGGCGGCCACATTTTGGGAGGCATTGAAGGTGATGGTTCGGGGAGAGATTATCTCGTTCAAGGCGCACAGAGATAGGAGAAGGAGGGAGGAGTATGGATGATTATTGGATGAGATACTCGAGGTGGACAGGAAATATTCGAGGGCCCCCACCAAGGAATGATTGGCGAAAAGAAAGAAGTTGCAGGGGCAGTACGACAGGCTGACGACAAGGAACGCTTTGGGGCAGTTACGGAAGCGGGGAGGTGCAGTATGAATATGGAGAGAAGGTGAGCCGTATGCCAGTCCCTCAGCTACAGAGGCAGGCAGTGTCTAGAGAAATTCTGAAAGAAAAGACAGGGAAGGAGCAGGTAGAGTCGGAGCCGGGGAAGATAAATGAGGATTAGGCTATTGAGTTGGATGATTAGCCATGATCGTGATCAATGGCGAAGCAGACTCAAAGGGCCAAAAGACCTTCTCCTGCTCCTATCTTCTACGTATCTATGTTTCTATGAGGCGTTCAGGGGGTACTATGGGAAGTTGTATAGGGCCGATCTGGATGGTGAGGAAAGGGACACGGGACGGTTTTTGGACGGGCTGGAATTCCCACGGCTGGATGAAGAGAGGAGGCAGGCGCTGGAGGAGCCCTTAGGGTTGAGAGAGGTGATGGATAGAATAAAAGAAATGAAGTCAGGGTAGCGCCGGGGGCAGACGGTTGCCGGCGGAGTTCTGTAAGGAGTTTGCGATGGAGTTGGCACCACATTTATTGGGGATGTTTTTTTTTTTTTTTAAAATTTAGATTACCCAATTATTTTTTCCAATTAAGGGGCAATTTAGCGTGGCCAATCCACCTACTCTGCACATTTTTGGGTTGTGGGGGCGAAACCCACGCAGACACGGGGAGAATGTGCAAACTCCACACAGACAGTGACCCAGAGCCGGGATCGAACCTGGGACCTCAGCGCCGTGAGGCGGTTGTGCTAACCACTTGGCCACCGTGCTGCCCCTTATTGGGGATGTTTAACAAGACGCTGGAGAAGGGGGAGCTGACGGAGACACTGAACCAGGCTTCGATCATGCTAATCCCGAAGAAGGGGAAGGACCCGCTAGAGTGTGGGTCATCTAGGCCCACATCATTATGAAATACAGATGTGAAAGTGTTGGCTAAGTTAGTGGAGGGGAGGATGGAATGATGCGTTCCGGGGGGTTGTTGCAGAGGCCCAAACGGGTTTCATGAAGGGCAGGCAGCTTTCCAGTAATATTAGACGGTTATTATGTTGAGAGGGCTAGAATACAGAACCAGGGGTGTACTTCTGAGGCTATACAAGGTCTGGTCAAACCCCAACTGTGAGCAGTTTTGGACCCCGTATCTAAGGAAGGATGTGCTGGCCTTGGAAAGGGTCGAGAGGAAGTTCACAAGAATGATCCCTGGAATAAAGAGCTTGTCGTTTGAGGAACGGTTGAGGACTCTGGGTCTGTACTCGTTGGAGTTTAGAAGGATGACGGGGGGAATCATATTGAAACTTACAGGATACTGCGAGGCCTGGATAGAGTGGATGTGGAGAGGATGTTTCCACTTGTAGGAAAAACTAGAAGCAGAGGACACAATCTCAGAATTAAGGGACGATCCTTTAAAACAGAGATGAGGAGGAATTTCTTCAGCCAGAGGGTGGTGAATCTGTGGAACTCTTTGCCACAGAAGGCTGTGTAGGCCAAATCACTGAGTGTCTTTAAGACAGAGATAGATAGGTTCTTGATTAATAAGGGGATCAGGGGTTATGGGGGAAGGCAGGAGAACGGGGATGAGAAAAATATCAGCCATGATTGAATGACGGAGCAGACTTGATGGGTCGAGTGGCCTAATTCTGCTCCTATGTCTTATGGTCTTAAATGTTATCATGACCCCGTCAAAGGGACGGATACTGGATATCGTCGTCTGTACCTACGTGGGGAAGGCTTTCGACCGAATGGAGTGGCGGTACCTGTTTGAGGTTGTAGGAAGGTTTGGGTTTGGGCTGATGTTTGAGGCATGGGTGCATCTGCCATATGTGGCTCCGGTGGCGATAGATCCCTTGCGATAGCCCACAGAGTGGCAGGGGATTACGAGGAGGAGTAGGGAACACCGGATGTTGTTGACCTGCTGCTGTTCGTATCAAACTCACTGAAGAGTATGGGGAGAATGAAGGGCTTATTAGAGAGGTTTGGGGCCTGCACAGGCTATAAGCTGAATGTCAGAAAACGTGAGGTGTTTCCAATGAATGAGGTGGGTCTAGGAGCCAATTTGGGAGTAGCCATTTCGGGTAGCCAGGGATAGGTTTTGGTATTTGGGGGTTCAGGTGACGGGAGAGTGGGCGACGATGCACAACTGGAACCTGCCAAAGTTGGTGTTGAGATAAGGGAAGGCTTTAGGAGATGGGATACATAACACCTGACACTGGCGGGGAGGGTCCAGGTGGTAGAAATGATAGTTCTGATAAGGTTCCTATGTGTATTCCAAACCCACCCGATCTTCATTCTGAAGGCCTTCTTCCGGGAATTGGATGCAGCGATTTTGGAGTTTATATGGGTAGGGAAGGTACTTAGGGTGAAGAAGGCCCTGCTACAAGGGTTGGTGCTCCCAAATATGCTGCACTACTACTGGGCAGCAAATGTGGAGAAGGCAAGGCGGTGGTGGGAAGGAGAGGGGTCAGAATGAGTCAGGATAGAGGAGGAGTCCTGTAAAGGGTCCAGCCTGAGGGCGATGGTGACAGCGGCAGTGACACTGGCATCGAGGTATGCGGAGAGCCCAGTTCTACAGTCCACGATTAGGGTGTGAAACCAGTTGAGGAGACACTTCAAGATGGAAGGGATGCCTGTGCTATCACTGCTGTGTGAGAACCACAGGTTTAAGCTGGGGGAGACGGATGGCATGTATAGGAGGTGAGGGAGGTGGGGCTGGTGAGGGTGAGGAGGAGAGGTTTTTAAGTCTAGAAGAGTTGCAGTAGCGAGTGCAGCTTCCGAACGGAAGCAAAGTCAGGTATATGCAAGTGAGAGACTTTGCGCGGAAGGAATGGAGAGGGTTTCCCAAGCTGCAGGACTATACCTTATTGGAGCGGTTGCTGCTCCTGGACGTGGAAGGGGAGGGGACATATACGGGTGGCTGGGAGAGCAGTGGGGAGCACAGGTGGTGAAGATTAAGGAGAAATGGGAGAAGGAGTTGGGGGGAGGGAGACAGGATGGGGACTGAGGCTGAGCAGGGTGAATTCGACCTCCTCGTGTGCGAAGATGAGTTTGATTCAGTTTAAGGTGGTGCACAGGGTGCACATGACTTAGGCGAGGATGAGTGAGTTCTTCCAGGGGGTGGCAGTCAAGTGTGAGAAGTGTGGGCGAGGACCAGCAAACCACGCACATATGTTCTGGGGCTGTGAGAAGTTGAAGAAATACTGGGAGGGGGTTGTTGTATCCATCCAATTCAGATACTTTAACCAGCTCCTTAATTAAAGTTTACCCAGATGTCTTTATTTATGAGGAGAACAAAGCAGAACACAGATATAATGCAACACACTTTATTAACTATGGTTAACCCGTAAATTACCCACTATACATACAAGAAACGCCCAGGATTTGACTATACTACCCGCAAAGGTGATTTGGTATGGTGTAGATCTGATCCCTGAGTCCCTATGGTTCCTCTTTGCAAAAGTGATTCTCGCTGACTGTTGCTTGCTTCCTTCCTTCTGGTCTGGTCAAGGTCACCTCACTCCCTGAGTCTTTGCTTCCTAGAAGTCTGGAATGGCTATTTTTATCCCACCTCCTTTTCCACTTGCCCTTGGCCTTCAGCCAATGGAGTCTCAGGAGGCAGGGTCTCAGCGGCCAGTGGTCTTGTTGATGACCTGTTGACAGGGCACCTGAGCCCGCCCTAGGAGGAGCAATGATTGCTTGATGGGTTACCAGGAACTGTGGACATTAGGCCAATGCATCTCAAGTAGGAGCGATAATCACTTGATGGGTTATCAAGGGCTGCTCCATATAGCCTGAGTTCTGGATATTCAGATTCTGTAGGCTTCTTGTTGGAGCAGACTGTGGTTTTAATTTAAAGTGCCCAATTCTTTAAGATATCTAATTTAATCGGCCTTGAAACTAGGCACTGATTATATTACCCCAGGGTGTTTGGGACGTGATCAAAGATTGTGGGGGTAGAGGCCGGGCCGGACCCAGTGATAGCAATTTTTGAAGTATCAGAAGTGCCGGAGCTGATGGAGGGGAGGATGGCTGATGTTGTGGCCTTCGCCTCTCTAGTTGCCCGGTGAAGGATTTTGCTGGAATGGCGGTCGATAACACCGCCATGAGTGGCGGCTTGGCTGAGGGACCTATACAACTCTCCGACGGGAGAAGATTCAGTTTGAATTGAGGGATCAGCGGAGGGCTTTGAGACACAGTGGGGACTGTTCATGACCATGTTTGAGGATTTGTTCGTCGGGATGTGAAAAGGGGGAAAAATTTGTACAAACTGTGGGATGTGGAGAATGTTATCCGATTTATGTATGTTTTTGTACTTTTGATTGTTTGGAATAAAATACATTAAAAAAAGGAAATGCACTTGCATGCTTGGCACATGAAGCCACTCAACGTTGATCTTTTTTCTGAGCTGTTTCTTCATCTTCTACTGCTCCTGGTGAAGTTTGGTGGACATAGAAGAGCGAATGAACTGGTGGTCTGTCCAGCACTGGCCATTGCTTTGGTGGTGAGGACATCACTTTGGTCTCAGGATTGGACGAAGACAGAATTGATCATGTGCCAGTGCTTTGACCGTGGATGTCTCCAGAAAGTCTTAAACTTGTATTTCGGCGAACAGTGTGTCTATGATGAGAAGCTGGTGTTTCATGCATTTGGTGAGCAGGAGAACCCTGTTAATGTTGCAATTCCCAACCCCTTCCTTTCCAATGGTTCCTTTCCAGGGTTAGGAGTCCTTTTCAACCCTGATGTTGAAGTCCCCAAGGAGGAAGATTTTCTCTTCCTTTGGAATATTGGTGAGTAATGTGTCCAGGGTGTTAAACAAATGGATGCTGTGGTATGAAGAGACAAAAGTCCAGCTCCTTTTCACAAACACCTTTATTTCACTTTAACAGACTCTGCACTAAACTCAATCATCACATCACAAGATACAGAGTCCACCTGAAGCCCCTTTGCATATCAGTGTCAATCATTGAACACTTAACATAAATGAGACAACTAATTGCAATGTCTCTTAACCCATTACTTAACACAGGATGGAGTAGAAGCCTTCTTTGGACTCATCATTCACATCAAGGGTTGGGGCGTAAGCACTCATGACCATTGCCTGCTGGCTCTTGGCAAGTTGTCGTCAGAGGATCATGAGGCGCTTGTTGATGCTGACAGGGAGCTCCAAGAGTTGGTTAACATGTGTCCTGCGCTGATCCTCGGGTTTCCACTCCAGATGAAGTTGTAACTACATCCATCTTCCCTCAGTTGTTCTTCGCATGCTCTTCGGGTCTCTTACAGGGCTGCGACGTCAATGCTGAAGTACCTGAGTTCACAGCCAACAAGTTCTCTATTCCTGTTGATTGTTTTGCTCGTTATCCATGAGGGTTTGTACATTCCAGGTTCTAAAATTGAGTTTAACTTTGATTTTCTAACCACAGGTAAATGAGCCTGCTGGATGTAGTTTTCCAGCCACATTGGGGACTGAACAGATGGAATGTTCAAACCTC
Organism: Scyliorhinus canicula; assembly: GCF_902713615.1. NCBI lineage: Eukaryota > Metazoa > Chordata > Chondrichthyes > Carcharhiniformes > Scyliorhinidae > Scyliorhinus > Scyliorhinus canicula. The sequence continues at coordinate 116,525,059 of NC_052153.1, read as the reverse complement.
TCCACCACGTCGAGGTGGCAATCCAAAGAAAGGAAAGATATAGGCGCGATCTAATGGAAATGTTTCTAAGTGTCATTTGTGGCAGGTTTTGCTGGGGGGAGATCTAACCACACTTAGTCACTTTTTTGGGCCCTGGGAAGTTTCTCACTCGTTTAGCCTACGCTTAAGGGTGCAACTTAACGGCCGCGTCATGCTTGAGCGAGAGCTTGACGTGGCCATTAGATTGATGAATCTAACGGGCGCTGATTGATTTGTGATCTAACCGGCCCGTTTCTGTTGGTGAAATCAGGATCCCGCCATGGCGTTGCGAGAAGCTAGCAATCACTGCTTAAAACCAATCTTCATACAGTTAACGGGAACAACTCCGTATCTAACAGCCTCCCATGATCTGTCTGCCTCCCCAGCAAATGGTCATGTGGGTGCTGATTAGTACACCTTAAAAAAGTGAAGATGGCGGAATGGCTGCTGTGGGGATCCAAGGAGATGAATAGCCATCTTCACTTTCGGGCAGTGAGGCTGGGGGCAGAGGTGGCACGCCTGGATTGGGAGGGTGGTGGGTGCCTCAGCGCCCCTGGGCTTGCCATGTCACTCCCCTGGATCGTGTGTACCCATAATGAGGGCAACCCCAGCTCCTGCCTGTCTGTCCCACCGATCACCAATAAACTATTGCGCATAAGGAATTTTCAATCGTAGTTAAGTGAGCACTTCACAGCTCCCAAGTGGATTCCCATGGGTAGGTGTGCCAAGTGGCATGTAGGAGTTATTGCCAAGCATCCCAACCAGACCATGAGACCTGGATACTGTGCCTCAACACTGCAGGAAGCAATACCTAGATGCAGCAGCCAACATCCGAACACGCAGGGGCTGAGCCACAGCACCAGCGTCATTTCCGCGACCAGAGAGTGGGTGTGTGCACCAGAGAGGGGACCAGTGCCCGATCCAGGTAACGTTATGAGCTGGTTTCTGGGGTCTGGTGAACAGCGGCCCCCGTTGCGGCTGGGGGAGTGTGGGCAGGGCGTGTTGGGTGGCACCCTTTGGGATGGCAGGGGATGTGATGGGGGTGTGAGCCATGGAGAGGCTGAAGGGTTCCAGGATGGAAGGCAGTCTCTCACCCTCTCCAATTCCTGACAGATATTATACAGGATGGATGATATCTTGGACCCTGCAGAAGCTGCCATTGCAGTGCTCCTGGTAGGCCAGGCAACCAGACCCCAGAGAAGGCAGTGACTGCAGCGTCGGCAGTAGCTCGAGGTGGCGTCCCACACCCTGAGGTCCCAGCTTCCCTCAGGTCAGGAAGAGTCCCAGAGGCAGAGGCTAGCGACGGCCCAAGGTGTGCAGGTTGGTCTTTTGAACAGATGACGGACAGTGCCTCAACAAGGGGAGGGTGTGGCACCGGTGCCATGTCCTGGTGGACTTGGCACCACATAGAGAAGGAGGATACCTGCTCCAGTGGCCGTCAAGGTCACCGCAGCCCTGATCTGCTTTTTAAAAATTTAAAGTACCCAATTCTTTTTTTCCCAATTGAGGGACAATTTGGCATGGCCAATTCACCTACCCTGCACATTTGCAGTTGTGGGGGTGAAACCCACGCAAACATGGGAGAATGTACAAACTCTTCATGGAAAATGCTCCGGGGCCGGGATCGAACTTGGGTCCTCAGCACCATGAGGCAACAGAGCCAACCACTAGGCAAACGTGCTACCCAGCCCTGAACTTCTAGACCTCAGGATCATTCCAAGGCTACCGTGCTACCCAGCCCTGAACTTCTAGACCTCAGGATCATTCCAAGGCTACCGTGCTGCCCAGCCCTGAACTTCTACACCTCAGGACATTCCGGGGCTCAAGTGGGGACTTGTGCGGAACTTCACAAGCTACAGCCCACAAGTCATCCATGAGTCCACAGATTCACTGTTTGCTCGGGCAGCTAACTATATAAACTTTGATCTGGACCAGGCCCAACAAGATGCCTGGGCAGCAGGATTCTCTGCCATCGACGGGTTGCCAGGGTCCAAGGTGTAATACAAGGCTTATTGCCTTGCGTGCACCGGACGGTCAGGGAGTGCCCTAGGTCAACAGGAAGGGCTGCTACTCCCTGAAAGTCCACATTGTGTGTGACCACCACATGAAGATAATGCACTTGTGTGCACTCTTCCCAGGAGTGTGCACGACCGCTAGATACCTGGGGCAGTCGGACATCCCCTGCCTCTTCAAGAACCACCCAGGATGGTCGGTTGGCTCTTGGCTAATGAAGCCAGTAATGAGGCCGGTGACAAGTGCAAAGACCTGATACAACGAGGCCAACCAGGTTGTCATTGGGCGGTGCATCAGACTCCTCAAAATGTGGTTCCGATGCCTCGACCACTCTGGTGGTGCACTGCTGTACAGAGGGTCACCTGCTGATCCGCCCCAGAAATGTTCACCAGTGACCGGGACATGTAGCTAAGCAAACAGGACATATAAGAACATAAGAGCCAGGAGCAGGAGTAGGTCATCTTGCCCCTAGAGCCTGCTCCACCATTCAACAAGATCATGGCTGATCTTTTTGTGGACTCAGCTCCACTCGCCCGCCGACTCACCATAATCGTTAATTCCATTACTGTTCAAACAACTTTGCCTTAAAGACATGCAACAAGGTAGCCTCAATTGCTTCACCGGGCAGAGAATTCCACAGATTTACAACCCTTTGGGCGAAGAAGTTCCTCCTCAACTTAGTCCTAAATCTGCTCCTCCTTATTTTGAGACGATGTCTCCTAGTTCTAGTTTCAACTGCCAGTTGAAACAACCTCCCTGCTTCTGTATTAACTGTTCATAATTTTATGTTTCAATCAGATTCACCCTTCTAAATTCCAATGAGTACAGTCCCAGTCTACTCAGTCTCTCCTTGTAAGCAAATCTTCTAAACTCTAGAATCAATCTAGTGAATCTCCTCTGCACCCCCTCCTGTGCCAGTACTGGAGTGCCTTGGCAATGCTCACCTGAGACTGGGACATGCTCCGCAGCACCTCAAAATGGTCCACTTGGGATTGGGACACATCCCCCTGTGAGACAGACATGCTACCAAGACTCTCAGCCATGGCCAACACTGACTGACCCACGCCTTCGGCACCTCCATTCATACTGCTGACGTCGTGCACCCGGCTCTCCACTGTGGTCGCCCCCCATGTTGGCCTCGGTGTCACACATTGCTGGCACCATCTTCTGTGTCCGTAGCCTCTGGGACACCTCCAATTGGCTATGGACCTGTTGGAGTGTCGGAGACACCCACTCTGAATCTCACATCCGCACCCTATCGACTGCACAGCTCCGGGTAAACCTTGTCCGGAGACTCAGCAACTGACTGGGACTCAGGTGGGTCCTGGGATTCAGCAGACCTCCGACTGCTGTTTCGCCTGGGCATTCCTACTTCCACCTGATGTGCATCAGCAACTGTGTAGTGCTCTCCAGAATGTGTCTCAGAAACCTGTCCGCTACTGTTGCTCACCGAGGTGTGTGTCTCCGCTGGCCGAGGGTGGGGATGACAGCTGTGCCACGAATATGGTGATCTCTTCGGCACTCCTCTCTCAGGTGTTCTCTTGGGAGGTCGGAAGGGGGAGGGGGAGTCAGGGTTAAACCACCGTGCCACCCATGCAAACAGGTGGAGGGTGTTGATCTTCTTACGGCAGTGGGTGCCGGTCATTTTGGTCTCCTTACACACTTGCCCGAGAGAGTGTGCAACATAGGTTCACTTGAGTGGTTTCTCGGATGAGTGGGCTATACTATTTGGCGAGATTGAGTAGACCCGGCCAATATTTCATGATATTTAGAAGGACTAGAGGTAATCCAATTGAAACATAAAAAGTTCTTAATGAGTTTAAGAGATGCTGAAAAAATGTTTCCCCTGACTGGAGAATCTATACAGAGAAACATAGAAAACAGAAGCAGGAGTAGGCCATTCGGACCTGTTCTGCCATTCATGGTTGATCATCCAATTCAATACCCTTATCCCTCCTTCCCCCTCAGATCCCTTGATCCCGCTGGCCCCAAGAACTGTATCTAATTCCTTCTTGAAATCACACAACATTTTGGCCTCAGCTACCTTCTGTGGCAGTGAATTCCACAGATTCACCACCACAGCTCTCTGGGTGAAGGTATTTCTCTTCACCTCAGCCCTAAAATCTAAAACACATCGGGGTCACAGTCACAGATCAAGGAGGCAACCCTGGATTGAAATGAGGATATATTTCCTCACTCATTCGATTATAAATCTTTGGAATTCTCAGTGCTTGGGAGCTGTGGATGCTCAGTCGGTGAGCATATACAAAATAGAGGGTCCTAAGATAACATAGGAATACGGGGAGGAATTCTCCGCTCCCCATGCCGGGTGGGAGAATCGCGGGAGGGCTGGGCAACTCACGACGCGCCCCCCCGCGATTCTCCCAACCCCCTGCTCGGAAGAATCGGCGCTCGCATTTTTCATGGCGACCGGCGATTCTCCGACCCGGATGGGCCGAGCGGCCTGCCGTTAGCGACCGGGTCACGACGGCGGCAACCACACCTGGTCGCTGCCGTCGTGAACATGACGACAAACGCTGGTTTGACGCTTGTGGGGGGCGGAGAGGGGAGTGAGCACCCCGGCCATGCTCGGGAGGGGACTGGCCCGCGATCGGTGCCCACCGATCGTAGGGCCGGCGTCTCAAAGGGACGCACTCTTTCCCCTCCGCCGCCCCGCAAGATCAAGCCGCCACGTCTTGCGGGGCAGAGGAGGGGAAGACGGCAACCGCGCATGCACGGGTTTGAGCCGTCAGCCGGCGTGACGTCAGCCGCGCATGCGCGGGTTGGAGCCAGCCAACCTGCGCATGCGCGGCTGACGTCACATAGGCGCCGCCGTCGCGCCGCCTGGCAGCCGAGAGTTACGGAGCACCACTCCTAGCCCCCCCGGGTGGGGGTGAATAAGGTGAGAGGAGCGGCCTCCGAGGCCGTCGTGAAACTCGGCCGGGTTCACGACGGCCTTCCCGATTTTTCGCGGGAGCGGAGAATTTCGCCCAGTTTCCTGGGTAACAGCTCAGATTAGTAATTGTCTAAACTCCCCACTCTAACTCAGAGGGTCCTTGGGAGCAAGGAATTTGCCCATCAGAAGTTCAACCTTCCCTGGCATTCACACAGAGTCAGTGAGTTGGGACTTCAGAGAGGTCCTGAAACACATCTTGGGGTTGAGGAGCAGGTAGATCAGGTCTCCAACAATCCGGAGACCGGTAGATCTGGGTCAGAATTCTGAATTCCCCTATACTTGGCTTCAAATTTCTTGATGCTTTAGACATCAAGTCTATACTTCTGTGACGGGCTGCATTGCTTTACACCATAAACCATAACTGCTGCATCTGTTTGACTGGATTGTTGCTTATGCTTTCAACTAACTTTTAACAGCTTACAGCCCTTTCTCCTTGGCTGCTGTAACTGACAGACTCAGTTACTGAAATCACCTGTTGAGCTGTGACTGGCCACAGTTGTACTGATGTTTCGGCTTCAATTGCAGTATTTTCCTGACCAGAGGCTCACTTGCCTGGGTTGAAGTCTACCCTGCCATATTTTAAGTGAAACTCTGTACAATGTGCAGGATTCTCCCCTACCCGACGGGGCGGGCGGACCCGGCGCAAAGGAGTGGTGTGAACCACTCTGGTGTCGGGCCGCCTGGAAGATGTGGAGGATGGCTAGGCTGGCGCCAGCAGGGTTGGCGCTGCGCCAACCGGTGCGGAAGAGGCTTGGTGCCATGCCAACCGGTGCCAAAGGGCCTCCACCGGCTGGCGCGGGTTGGCGCATGCGTGGGAATGCCAGCGTGTGCTGGAGTCATCCCGGCGCATACACAGTGGGGTTCATCTCTGCACAGGCCATGGCGGAGGTCCATAGCAGCCGGTGCAGAGAGAAAGAGTGCCCCCATGGCACAAGCCCGCCCACGGATCAGTGAACCCCGATCGTGAGCGCCCCCCCGGGACAGATCCCCCTGCGCTCCCCCCTCCCAAGGTCTCTGCAGGCCACCCGTGGAGCCAGGTCCGGCCGGTAAGGACCTGTTGTGATTTACGCCGGTGGGACCGGCCAAAAATGGGCAGCCACTCGGCCCATCGCGGTCCGTAGAATCGCTGGTGGGGCCGCTGCCGGCGGCCCCCGACCGGCACGGCACTATTCCCGCCCCCGCCAAAACCCCGGCGCCAGAGAATTCGCCCACCAGCGGGGGCGGGATTCACTCCGCCCCTTGCCGATTCTACCATCCGGCGGGGGGTCGGGGAATCCCGCCCCATTGAATGTTATATAGATAATTGGGATAATGTCAATCTGAATAGTGTTGGGATTATTTTATGAAGCCCCCAATAGTGGAAAACAATGGCATTCAATGTGACTAATCAGATGGGACGTGAGATTTTGATTTCCCAAATGGCAGGATGCGATGAAGAGTTGAAATTAGTGGCATGTTTGCAGAATGTCGAACATTACGTCAGCCTGTGACAGGTTCGTACTTGTAATACATTTTCATGCCATGAAAACTCACTAACGTGAAGCAGTTCTTTAAGAAAATCCTGCCTTCGACATAAAGTCAGCAGCACACAAGAGTCTGATAGCGCCCAGCTCACTATTGTTTAAAGATGACGTGCACCAGTCTTTGTGCACTTGTGTATAAGGTCAGCTTTTTTTGTTTAACTCAATGGCACAAAGTAGGGGAGTTGGAGAATGGATTCGTGCATGGAGGCTTGGGTTCAGCGAATGAGTCAGTGGTGAGAGAAGTTATGGAGTGGAGTCAGGTGCATAGAAGAGTGGAAGAGGGATCCAGTGGATGACAGGTTTAGATCAGGGACATGGAGGAGTGAAATGAGATGGTCTTTGGTGTAATTGGGAGCAGAGCGGGGGGGGGGGGGGGGGGGGGGGGGGGGGCTTTGAGACAGTCAGCCAAAGTAAGAAAATAAGAAGCCTAAAGGGCAGTGTCAGTACTGTGCAAATGGCGACCCATCCCAGGGTGTTGGATGGCAAAGTCCTTACAGGGCTTTGAGAACGTCGCTGGAACATTTAAATTATTCCTGCTGAGACTGGTCTCGGACAGCTTCCTTTACAAGCATAGAAGGCTGAGCTGTGCCTGCACGTTCGGCCATGCCCCATAGAGTGGTGAGTACAACATTGGATACTAACATAAACATTCAATAAAGAGTGAATGCAAAAACACAACACTATTTCTTCCACAGGAAAGTAATGTCTCTAACTTCCCTATAACTATCAATACATACCAACAATGAGACATGCCCTGTTCATTTAGGTCTCTAACTCAGGGGCAGCACGGTAGCATGGTGGTTGGCATAAATGCTTCACAGCTCCAGGGTCCCAGGTTCGATTCCCGGCTGGGTCACTGTCTGTGCGGAGTCTGCACATCCTCCCCGTGTGTGCGTGGGTTTCCTCCGGGTGCTCCGGTTTCCTCCCACAGTCCAAATATGTGCGGGTTAGGTGGATTGGCCATGCTAAATTGCCCGTAGTGTCCTTAAAAAGTAAGGTGGAGGGGGGGGGGTTGTTGGGTTACGGGTATAGGGTGGATACGTGGGTTTGAGTAGGGTGATCATGGCTCGGCGCAGCATCGAGGGCCGAAGGGCCTGTTCTGTGCTGTACTGTTCTATGTTCTAAGCTAGTCTCCCCAAATAATAATGAACGATGCACACATGAATAAAGTGAAATCAATGTCATGTGAAATATTTACAAGCAAAATTTAGTTTTGAAAAAATGCCCAAGCTCTCAAGTATCCATGTTAATGTCACTGGAGTGTTTTGTTCATGATGCAGTACCTCATTATTTGACTAGGAAGCTCTTTTATAGCTCACCAATTACTGCAGCTTATGAAAGTGTGTAAAGGCTGGATCTATCCTTCACCATCTGGCCCTCTGGACTAGAACACCTAATTTACTTGTGTTAGGCACAAATCTATCAAGGATGAAAAGTGCTGGTTGAAGTATGCTCTGCCAGGGAATGTGTACCAGGTCTCCAAACTCCCCTTGCATCCACACCTCCTCCTTAAAAAAGGCAAAATATTTATAATATTCTTGGACCTTTTGTCTTTACAGATTATTTCATTCAATAATGAACTTGAAAAAAGTGATCGGTGACTCAGCACATTTTCTCATTTTAAAAGACAAGGAAAAATACAAGCACACACCTTCAACGCCCTTTCTTCAGATGGTGAGAAACTTTACTTTTCAATTGACTTCCATGCATCCAAGTAACTACTGTAAATAAGTGGGCTGGTATAAGTGAAAAAAAGCCTTTGGAAGTTGATGGATTGCTGTAATTATGCAACTAATTCATTAATGTCTTTCAGGAAAGGGAACCTGTCATCCATACAAGTGACCCCAGTCACACGCTGTGTGATTGACTCTAAATGTTTCCTGAATTGGCCTGGAAACCTCTCAGTTGTAAACAAAAAAAACCCAATTATAACAGAGGACCTACATCCACCTTTGCTGGGCAAATACATTTGGAAAATACATGAAATCTTGTTAGTAATGTCCACAGGCAAAAATCTTTTTAAAAAAAAGTAGATGGGTGATTCACTTGTTCATGGACAGGAGGTTCACGCCTCTGAGTATCCACAAACTCCTTTTTAAAGAGGATGATTAGAAGAAATTTAGCAAAATCTGGCATTGGTTTCCAGACAGCACCATAGAAAATATTGATTTAGGCTAAGCCAATAAAGGCCCAGTTTTGACCATAAAGGGACAGTCTAAATCATTGAAGTCATTATTGGATATCCATCCTTTTCTGATCTTTGCCTGAGGATTGCTTCATCTATAACTTCATGTTTAATTTTGTTTATCAGAAAATAAGTTTCTAATTTGAGCTGTAATCTTCATCTTGGAACTAAGCTCCTCCACCACGGACTCTTTTTGAATATTCCACAGTCTCCACAATTCTTCCCTGGCTCGGACAGCAAGTAAATTAGAGAAACATATGGAAAGCAGAAGGTGCAAAGCTTACATGTATCTAAAAACTCTGTATGGTATTCTGAGATAGACTCTAAAGAAAATACAGGTGCAGAAGTTGGGTGCTTTTCGAGTGTGCAGTGTTGAGTTTTTATTGAAAGAGTAGTGTGACCAACACTTAGTCAAGAATAGTTACTGTTTTAAGTATGTTCATTAGTATAACAAAATCCTAGAATCCCTTCAGTGCAGAAGGAGGCAGTACGGCCCATCAAGTCTGCACTGCCCCTCTGAAAGAGCACCCTACTTATGGTGAGTATATCCTTATCCCCATAACCCCACCAAACCTTTCAGACACTAAGGGGCAAATTTAGCATGGCCAATCCACCTAATCTGTGCATCCTTGAACTGTGGGAGGAAACCGAAGCACCCAGAGGAAACCCACACAGGCACGGGGAGAATGTGCAAACTCCACACTTAACAAATTCATTCAAATGGGGCTGGTTTAGCGCAGTGGGCTAAACAGCTGGCTTGTAACGCGGAACAAGGCCAGCAGCGCAGATTCGATTCCCGAACCAGCCTCCCAGAACAGACGCCGGAATGTGGCGACCCGGGGCTTTTCACAGTAACTTCATTGAAGCCTACTTATGACAATAAGCAATTATTATTATTAAATGGTCTGATTTGTTTCAGGATGATAGTCAAGCCTCACAGGACTCATTACCTCAAAGAACAACCATTGAATTAAGCTCAAAACCCAGGTTTGTGATCTACATGTTTAAGATTTTTAAAAGACTTTTGAAAGGCTGTAAAAGTGTGATGGTATTGAATTATTCTGTCTCAATCAGGCTGCAAGTTCTGTCTATTTCTTTCTTGTTTCAACTCACATCTCTGTTGGGTGAGTTTAGGCACATCAAAACAATGCAGCGTGATCGACTGTAGCAATGTATAGAGGTAATTACCATCTCCACTAGTTTGACTTTGCTAGCCAAAATGTGTGTGCTGATTAACAAAATTGGTAGCCCAGATTATCCTGCACCAACCTGTTGGAAAATAGTGTGTTGTTGAATCGCACTTCTGTGACTGAAGTGTGACTCTTGGCTTTCTTTCAGCATGGATTCACACAATCAATTCTGAAGTGATCATGTTACAATCAAGCAGGTTTACCCCAATCTGGCAATACATTTTGAATTTATTGCAACATGAACAAACTTGCTTCAGCTTGAATGTCCCATTGCACCAGTAGGGGTGGGCTGAGATAAACATTCCATTTTGGGTGGATCCATCAAAACTGGTCACAAACATAAACCAGGAGGAAACTGCCAGTCACAAAAACATTTTTTGCTTGGTTTATCAATAACTGATTGGATGTACAATGGAAGATAGATTCTTTCCCCACTCCTAAAATGCTCTTGTGTATTTTCAGCAAAAAGAATAATAATCTAAAAGCATTGTGATGCAGCACTACTTTCTATGGAATTATCACTTTTCTCCAGATTTCGGCAATGCTAATGAGAATTGGCTACCATGCAGCACGGTAGCATGGTGGTTAGCATAAATGCTTCACAGCTCCAGGGTCCCAGGTTCGATTCCCATTGGGTCACTGTCTGTGCAGAGTCTGCACGTCCTCCCCGTGTGTGCGTGGGTTTCCTCCGGGTTCTCCGGTTTCCTCCCACAGTCCAAAGATGTGCGGGTTAGGTGGATTGGCCATGCTAAATTGCCCGTAGTGTCCTAAAATGTAAGGTTAAGGGGGGGTTGTTGGGTTACGGGTATAGGATGGATACGTGGGTTTGAGTAGGGTGATCATGGCTCGGCACAACATCGAGGGCCGAAGGGCCTGTTCTGTGCTGTACTGTTAGAACATAGAACATAGAACATAGAACGATACAGCGCAGTACAGGCCCTTCGGCCCTCGATGTTGCACCGACATGGAAAAAAAAAAACTAAAGGCCATCTAACCTACACTATGCCCTTATCATCCATATGCTTATCCAATAAATTTTTAAATGCCCTCAATGTTGGCGAGTTCACTACTGTTGCAGGTAGGGCATTCCACGGCCTCACCACTCTTTGCGTAAAAAACCCACCTCTGACCTCTGTCCTATATCTATTACCCCTCAATTTAAGGCTATGTCCCCTCGTGCTAGCCACCTCCATCCGCGGGAGAAGGCTCTCGCTGTCCACCCTATCTAACCCTCTGATCATTTTGTATGCCTCTATTAAGTCACCTCTTAACCTTCTTCTCTCTAACGAAAACAACCTCAAGTCCATCAGCCTTTCCTCATAAGATTTTCCCTCCATACCAGGCAACATCCTGGTAAATCTCCTCTGCACCCGTTCCAAAGCTTCCACGTCCTTCCTATAATGAGGCGACCAGAACTGTACGCAATACTCCAAATGCGGCCGTACCAGAGTTTGGTACAGCTGCATCATGACCTCATGGCTCCGGAACTCAATCCCTCTACCAATAAAGGCCAACACACCATAGGCCTTCTTCACAACCCTATCAACCTGGGTGGCAACTTTCAGGGATCTATGTACATGGACACCGAGATCCCTCTGCTCATCCACACTACCAAGAATTTTACCATTAGCCAAATATTCCGCATTCCTGTTATTCTTTCCAAAGTGAATCACCTCACACTTCTCCACATTAAACTCCATTTGCCACCTCTCAGCCCAGCTCTGCAGCTTATCTATGTCCCTCTGTAACCTGCAACATCCTTCCGCACTGTCTACAACTCCACCGACTTTAGTGTCGTCTGCAAATTTACTCACCCATCCTTCTGCGCCCTCCTCTAGGTCATTTATAAAAATGACAAACAGCAACGGCCCCAGAACAGATCCTTGTGGTACGCCACTCGTAACTGAACTCCATTCTGAACATTTCCCATCAACTACCACTCTCTGTCTTCTTTCAACTAGCCAATTTCTGATCCACATCTCTAAATCACCCTCAATCCCCAGCCTCCGTATTTTCTGCAATAGCCGACCGTGGGGAACCTTATCAAACGCTTTACTGAAATCCATATACACCACATCAACTGCTCTACCCTCGTCTACCTGTTCAGTCACCTTCTCAAAGAACTCGATAAGGTTTGTGAGGCATGACCTACCCTTCACAAAACCATGCTGACTATCCCTAATCATATTATTCCTATCTAGATGATTATAAATCGTATCTTTTATAATCCTCTCCAAGACTTTACCCACCACAGACGTTAGGCTCACCGGCCTATAGTTACCTGGGTTATCTCTACTCCCCTTCTTGAACAAAGGGACCACATTTGCTATCCTCCAGTCCTCTGGCACTATTCCTGTAGCCAATGATGACCTAAAAATCAAAGCCAAAGGCTCAGCAATCTCTTCCCTGGCTTCCCAGAGAATCCTAGGATAAATCCCATCTGGCCCCGGGGACTTATCTATTTTCACCTTGTCCAGAATTGCCAACACTTCTTCCCTACGCACCTCAATGCCATCTATTCTAATAGCCTGGGTCTCAGCATTCTCCTCCACAATATTATCTTTTTCTTGAGTGAATACTGACGAAAAGTATTCATTTAGTATCTCGCTTATCTCCTCAGCCTCCACACACAACTTCCCACCACTGTCCTTGACTGGCCCTACTCTTACCCTAGTCATTCTTTTATTCCTGACATACCTATAGAAAGCTTTTGGGTTTTCCTTGATCCTACCTGCCAAAGACTTCTCATGTCCCCTCCTTGCTCGTCTCAGCTCTCTCTTTAGATCCTTCCTCGCTTCCTTGTAACTATCAAGCGCCCCAACTGAAACTTCACGCCTCATCTTCACATAGGCCTCCTTCTTCCTCTTAACAAGAGATTCCACTTCTTTGGTAAACCACGGTTCCCTCGCTCGACCCCTTCCTCCCTGCCTGACTGGTACGTACTTATCAAGAACATGCAATAGCTGTTCCTTGAACAAGCTCCACATATCCAGTGTGCCCAACCCTTGCAGCCTACTTCTCCAACCAACACATCCTAAGTCATGTCTAATGGCATCATAATTGCCCTTCCCCCAGCTATAACTCTTGCTCTGCGGGGTATACTTATCCCTTTCCATCACTAACTGTTCTATGTCTATGTTATCATTTTCACCATGCAAGGGAAAACAGAAAATTTAGGATCAAACATTGGATAGAACAGTTTCCTGCAAGTTGCAGGAAAATTGTTGCAATCAAAATACATCAAAAGTCTACATTGATGTGCTAGTTTCCATATATCTCTTTCTTGTATAGTTGTAATTTTAGTGATAATATGTTACTGTAATATTATGGGACTATTCCACTGGATCAAAGAAGGCTAAACGGCTTTTTTAATCTCTTTTTTTAAATTATTAAGGGGTTTGATGGGGTGAATTGGAAAAGATCATTCTATCTGATTGGGAATCATGTGATATGGGATCAATCACTTAAAATTAACACTAAGAAAGAAAGATTTGGAGAAATTTCTTTGTGACGGTGAATGAAATACACTGGCGGACAAACTAATTGAAGCACTGGTCATTTTATTGTTTAATGAAACAGTAGATGAATACTTGAAGCAAAGTGAAATACAGGGTTTGGTGCGTATAGGACAGTGGACTTTGTTTGGATTACTCAGCACAGACCAAGTGGAACAAATGGCAGCTTTCTGACTGATTTGTGGTCCATTGTTCTTAAAACTTACGGCTTTCGGTTTGCAAAGTTTCTTTAACTGGCATTTTAAATCGGGAATTTTCACCACAGGTGGCTGTTTCCCTTCTCCTTTTCCTTCTCTTGGATATTGCAATATATGGTTGATGCTCCCACAATCACATTTAATATGCCAATGTAGAAGCATAACAATGATTCCCTTTGAACCTCACCACTTTCTTCTAAAAATATATTGTAAATGGTTGTTAAACATTATATCTCAAGGAATGAAAATGTTCTTATTTCAGGTTTATTGTGCTGTATAACCCAACAGACCAGGATCGCATCTCTGTTGTAACAGTACAAATAAGTTCATACAAAGTAAGAGTGCTAACTGCTTCTGGGCGACCAGTGGAGGCACAGATTGGTGCAGTTTGGGATAACCCCACCACAGTTTCCAAAAGTGTATTTCAGGTGAAGTATGCTTTACTTAGTTCATTACTCATGTTTTCTTTCTCCATTCATTGCTTGAACAATGCACTTTAACTGTGAATGTCGATAGGCTATTTAAATGCAACGGTTGCACAAGTGAACAGGAAGACCTGACCCAATCAGATCAAGGGATGTGAAGAATCCTCTGTTTGCTTTATGTAATGCAATTGTAAAGCATGTTCTTTTTGAATGCATTTTTGAAAATTGCTACCAAAACAGTTAATTCTACTGGTGCCCACACATGGTCACTTCCGTGTGGATAGTCACTAGGGGGAATCCTTCCTAACCCAAGGGCAACTGAGGCCAATTGTAACACCATGTTTACTGCCGCAGCTATGATCAGCAAAATTAGCACAGTCCAATACTTGAACCTGGTGCTTACCTAGTCTGTATGGCTCAACTCCTCACTGGTTAACTTTACTGTGCCATCTAGCTGCCCATTGTTACATGTTAACCATGCTTCTATGTTAACATTTCCATTATAAATTTCCCGCCATGTCCACATTCATCAGGGAAAGTACCAGCATAAAGTTGATGTATTCTAAGTATGCATCCCTGTCACTGGTATGCCTCCCACTTTTTCAGCCGGTACTGAAAAAAGACATAAAAATCTAGTACAAGTCAGTGAGCAGCTAGTGCTGTTCACTGCTCAGCTCTAAACCCACCCTAATATTTCACATAATTTCTAGCCATTTGCATTATAAAAGCAAAACAATAATGATATGCTCAAATGGTCTTGGGTGCGATTTACTGGCCTCGTTGCAGTCGACTTGGTGACTCAAGGCCGTTGAATCTCGCGCGAGGCCTGTTGTGAGATTTGCGACGTTTGAAATGTCTCGTGAGATCAATGGAATCTCATGATGCGTCATAATCTGAACCTTGCCGTCACTGGGCGTGATCCAGAGTAGCATATTTAAATGAGTCATTTGGTGATATTATTGTTACAAGTTATCCCACAATTGTACTGATGAGAGTTTTATTTAATAATAATAGTAGTAATCTTTATTGTCACAAGTATGTTTACATTATCACTGCAATGAAGTTACTGTGAAAAGCCCCTGGTTGCCACACTCCGGCAGCTGTTCGGGTACACTGAGGGAGAATTCAGAATGTCCAAATTACCCAACAGCATGTCTTTCGGGACTTGTGGGAGGAAACCAGAGCAACTGGAGGAAACCCACGCAGACATGGGGAGAACGTGCAGACTCTGCACAGTCACCCAAACCAGAAATCGAACCTGGAAGCAACAGTGCTAACCACTGTGCTACCGTGCCACCCATAACTTGTATGAAAGTCCCTTAAGTCACTTTTTCCCCTGTATGGCTTTGATGAATTTGACATCTGCATCACAACTGTGGAGAGCAGGTCTGTTAGATGTAATGGGAGCCACCATTTTATACCATCCTTGAAACTATTTCCAGTAGACCTTCAGAAGTTACTCTATCACTTGGGAAATCTGCATCCCAAGCGTTTAGTGTGGTTTCCTGGGATCCTTGACTTCTGGATTGATTCCCCATCTGATTCAAATTCTTGGTTACCGTTGTTTTCTGTGGAGTAGCTCTGAATGCGGATCCTATTCTTTTAGCTGGGATTAGTACATGGCATAGAGTGATCTAAGAAGTGTAATATCAACCTTGCAGAGTTATGTGCTGGGATTCTCCGACCCCCCCCGGGCCGGGTCGGAGAGATCCGACCCCGGGGTGGACCCCCATGGTGGCCTGGCCTGCGATCGGGGCCCACAGATCTGCGGGCGGGCTTGTTCTGTGGGGGCACATCTTTCCTCCATGCCGGGCCCCTGTAGGACTCCGCCATATTGCCCAGGGGCTGGCGCGGAGAAGAGAATCCCCGCTCATGCGCGGAAATACGCTGGCCTGTCCGGGCATGCACGAGATCACACTGGCTGGAGCGGTGGCAACCCCACCGGCGTCCACCTACAGTAAGTTCGGAGAACTCCTTACTTTTGGGGGCTGTTGACACCGGTGGTTGGCGCCGGTTTTCCCGCCGGCATGGAGACTTAGGGCAAAATTCTCCACTCCCCACGCCAGATGGGAGAATCGCGGGAGGGCCAGGTGACTCACGACACGCCCCCCCCCCCGGCACCCGCCGCGATTCACCCACCCCCCGCTCAGAAGAATCGCCGCTCGCCGTTTTTCACACCGACCGGCGATTCTCCGGCCCGGATGGGCCGAGCGGCCTGCCGTTCGCAACCGGTTCACGATGGTGGCAACCACACCTGGCCACTGCCGCCGTGAACATGGTGCCAAAAGCTGGATTGAAGCTTGTGGGGGGGGGGCAGAGAGAGGAGTGAGCACCACGGCCGTGCTCGGGAGGGGACTGGCCCGCGATCGTTGCCCACCGATCGTCGGGCCGCCGTCTCAAAGGGACGCACTCTTTCCCCTCCGCCGCCTCGCAAGATCAAGCCACCACGTCTTGCGGGGCAGCGGAGGGGAAGACGGCAACCGCGCATGCGCGGGTTTCAGCCATCGTGATGTCAGCCGCGCATGCGCGAGTTGCAGCCGGCCAACCTGCGCATGCGCGGCTGACGTCACATAGGCGCCGCCGTCGTGTCACTCTTGGCGCGCCGCCCGGCGGCCGAGAGTTACGGAGCGCCGCTCCTAGCCCCCCGGGTGGGGGTGAATAAGGCGAGAGGAGCGGCCTCCGAGGCCGTCGTGAAACTCGGCCGAGTTCACGACGGCCTTCCCGATTTTTAGCGGGAGCGGAGAATTTCGCCCTTAGTCCCGAGAAGTGGGAGAATCCCGGCAATGATATTTGAAGTACCCTATGAACATTGAAATGGGTAAACATTGTTAGGGAAAATGTCCCTCCAGCTTTCCCTTTAAATGATCATCTCGAAAATCAGATATCAATATAAGTCGCATACAATTTAAGCATGTGCAGGGAGAGTCACCTTCGCAAAGGTAAGCTGCAACTCTGCTAATACGACATCAGACAATTTATACAGGTACAAATCTTGAGTGGGCAATTCCTGTTGAATTGTCACAGATTCATTTCACCAGCTGCTTATCTCAACATATTGTTTATTATTATGTATCAGTTCTCCCTAATTTTCCAGTCGTCCCAAGATCATTATCTGGTGATTGACTATCTGGTTTTCCTCCTTTGTCTCTGTTCTTTCTCCTCATCTTGCATTTTCTTAATTATATCTTTTCACTTAATTCTCTGGGCACGATTTACTGGCACTGTTGGGCCCAACTTAGTAGCGTGACGAGGTTGTTCACGACGCTCAAGACATCTCGCGAAATTCAACCGATGTCACGATCGAGATCTCACCCTCTCTGGCCGTGATCCAGATCAGCATATTTAATGATTTGATTTATTGTCACATGTATCGAAGTACAGTGAAAAGTATTTTTCTACGGCCGAGGGAACCTACACAGTACGTACATAGTTGACAAAAGAATAATCAACACAGAACATTGACAAATGGTACATCGACAAACAATGATTGGTTACAGTGCGGAACAAGGGGTCAAACAAAGGAAGCAAAGCAAATGCATGAGCAAGAGCAGCATAGGGCGTCATGAATAGTGTTCTTACAGGAACAGATCAGTCCAGGGAGAGAGTCATTGAGGAGTCTTGTAGCTATGTCTCTTCCTATGTCTGGATGTGCGAGTCTTCAGACGTCAGTACCTTCTGCCTGATGGAAGGGTCTGGAAGAAGGCCTTGCCTGGGTTGGAGGGGTCTCTGATAATGCGTTCCTGAGGCAGCGGGAGGTGTATACAGAATCAATGTGGGATGGCAAGCTTGTGTGATGCGTTGGGCTGAGTTCACCACAGTCTGCAGTTTCTTGCGATCTTGGACCGAGCAGTTGCCATACCAGGCTGTGATGCAGCCGGATATCGGATGTTCTCTAAGGCACATCTGTAGACATTTGTGAGTCGATGCAGACATGGCAAATTTCCTTAGCTTCCGTAGGTCCGTAGATCCATTAGGGCCATTTGAATATACATGCACCGGATTCTCTGGCTCCTGGGAACTAACTGCCTCCCCAGCGAGACCTCGCCAGGATGCTGTTTAGTACTGGTCCACACAAACGTGAACCAGGCGTAATGGCACCTGGGTGTCTCAGGCCAATGGAGACCCCTGAGTGGTCAAAGACAGGGCAGGGTGGCATCCTAGCTCTCCCTCTGGCACCCCAGCACCATAGCACTGCCATCCTGGCACCTTGGCCTTGCCAAGATGGCAGTGCTGATGTGCCTGGGTACCAGGATGGCACGGCCAAGGGTCAGGACCTGAGGGGGCCATGCCAATGAAAGGGGGGATGAGGGTGATATGATGAGTGGTGAGGTGAAGGGCAGATATGAAAGAGCCTCATAAAGCTTGGAGGGGTGACGGTGGGAGTCCTGGAAGAGGGGGTCCCGAAAGGGGACGGAGAGACCTGTAAAGGGGGGGGGGGCACTCAGAGACCCAATAGCAGGGTGTCCTCATTTTAGGGAGGGGGTTTGATGTCTATGAATGCAGGGGGTGACATTGTCCATGTGTGGGGGGTGTGGAGGACCCTCAAGCCCACTTAGAAATCAGGGCACCATTTCAACATGGCGGTATATGTATGAGGAGCCGGTCTGGCTGGCAAGTCCAGCTCCCCAATGCTGAAAAAAATTCTAACTGTGGGCTGAATTGGGGAGAAACTCCCCAAGGCCCAAAAAAATGGCTAAATATGGGTGAATTCCGGTTCTCATCCAAAAAGCCAGCGGGAAATACTTCACGAACTTCACCCAAAATGACACTTAGAAATGTTTTGGTTGAATTCCGCCCTCTGTCTCACAGGTGGTTTACAAGGATAACCTTTCTCAAGTTTGAACAGCTTTTTGTTTTAAGCTAGTATCCCACGATTCCCCAACATCAGCATATTGATAGAACGGATCAAAATTGAAGGTTTCCTCTTGATATATTTTCTTTCCTTTATTCTTTCAACAGGTTTCCTTTATGGCACAGGTATCAGCTCTAGGACTCGGGCTGTACCAGTTAGTGGAAGCTCCAGATATCAAAACTGTGCCTGCTGATTACACTGTGTACCTGAATGGAAGAGAGGAATTAAGCATAGACAGCCCCTTCAAGATCAACATATTGAAAAGCTACACTGGTGATGTCACTATTGAAAATCCAAATTTGAAAGCTTGGTTTTCGGGAACGAAAGGATTCTTGGAGGTAAAAGATTGTCGAAAAGTGTTTCTCTAATCTGTAAAACAACCATAACTATCACTAATTCATCAAGCCTCCATATACCAATGAATGGGTCCCCTAATGTTGGATGTTACTTTTGTGCTCTTTCATATCAGTTTCATACAGTATTCACAAACAGAATCCAAACTAAAGCATGATTGAACTCCTGTTCTAATTCTTACCTTTTTCCTTTGTTTAGTTATTTTTATTCTTCTATTCAGTCACTGTTGCAGCCTTCAGCACTGTCTGACAACAGCCACATTCAACTTCTAAAACATCTAAAAGATGCTTTGAAAGTTGTTGACTGTTCCTAATGACTCATGGCTGCTCCCTCAGCTACCTCCATTTGTTGCAGGTTTTCAAAGTGTGAAGATTGGTTCAAATTTATCCTGTCTTTTACTATGTAGAAGTTTACCTTCTTTAAGTGAAAACAAGAACAGTTCTACTCCCAGTCAGATAGAGAAGTGACTATTTGCTTGGAATCTTCTGAGATACCACTACTGGAAGTAAACCTGTCAGAAAGTCCATAATACCTTTCTAAACAGCCCAAAGGAAGTAAAAATCAGTTTTTGAATGAGGGTTAGAGAGATTGCTTATTCCACTCATTAAATGTCAGTCAAGCTCCAAAGTTCTGCAACAAGGCTGAAATACCAGCGCAGAGATTGAGCGTGCGATTCTCGGGAAAGATTTCGAAGTGTGGTAGCGAGCTGGTATTGCCGTGAGCTTCAATGTGCTCGGCAAGGCCGGCAATGCTATTCAGCATTAATTGGTCCACTTAACGAGGCCCCACGGGCTTCTCGCTACAAATCGCCAGGTGATTCGCCGGGACCGCGATCGCCAGCCCACCGCTAACAAGGTCAAGCAGCACTTAAGCAGCACTTGCACAGCCAACCCCAGTCAAAACGCAGCCATGGCGCCGAGAAGATTTGGCAATGTGGACCTGGCGAGGGTCCTAGGTGCGGTGGAGGCCAGGAGGGATGTCCTATATCCTGAGGGTCCCAGAGAGTGAGCCACAGGACAGCCAGTGCTGCCTGGGACGAGGTGGTGGTGGCTGTAAGTTCTGGGAGCGTAACCAGGGGGACTGGCCTCCTGTGTCGTAAGAAGGTTAATGATTTACACCGGGCAGCACGGGTGAGTTGACACCACCACCCCTCCTTTCCGTCCCCACACAAGCATCCACCCTCCCA
This sequence comes from Scyliorhinus canicula, assembly GCF_902713615.1. Taxonomy (NCBI): domain Eukaryota; kingdom Metazoa; phylum Chordata; class Chondrichthyes; order Carcharhiniformes; family Scyliorhinidae; genus Scyliorhinus; species Scyliorhinus canicula. Next base: position 116,504,645 of record NC_052153.1, on the reverse strand, counting down.
ACTGTCCATGCACCCCTAACCCGCCCCTTCACCCCCCTCTCCCTTCAACATCCCCTCCCCAATTCTTCTTTCACACACCCTCCCATTGCTGTGAACCATGCGTGTGCTAATGATGCCCTCTGTGTTTCTGCAGGAGAAGCTCTCACACAATCGCCAGGAGAGGGTCCAGACTGGGGGTGGGATGCTGGATTTGAGAATCCTCACCACCTTCAAGGATAGGGCCCTGAAGGTGACTGGGATGGCCGAGGACAGAGCGGTCACCAACATGGGAGGTTGGCGGAAGTCGCAGAGGGAGGAACCACCAGACCCCCCCTGGAGAGTCTGTCAAACATGAATTTTTATTACCTTATGACTGACCCATCCACCCATTGTCCACATGTCCATTCCCCCGAAGACGCTGGTTCATTCCGGGTGGCCCTCTCCAGCCCCCCAGTAATAATAACCTTTATTATTGTCACAAGTATGAAGTTACTGTGAAAAGCCCCTAGTCGCCACATTCCAGCACCTGTTCCGGTAAGCTGGTATGGGAATTGACCCCGCGCTGCTGGCCTTGTTCTGTATCACAGACCAGCTGTCTAGCCCACTGAGCTAATCCAGCCCACCTCTGTAGAATACACTTGGAGTATAGTGTTCAATTCTGGTTGCCACATTACCAGAAGGATGTGGAGGATTTAGAGAGGGTGCAGAAGAGATTTACCAGGATGTTGCCTGGTATGGAGGGCATTAGCTATGAGGGGTGGTTGAATAAACTCGGTTTGTTCTCACTGGAACGACGGAGGTTGAGGGGCGACCTGATAGAGGCCTACAAAATTATGAGTGGCATAGACAGAGTGGATCGTCAGAGGCTTTTCCCCAGGGTAGAGGGGTCAATTACTAGGGGACATAGGTTTAAGGTGTGAGGGGCAAGGTTTAGAGTCGATGTACGAGGCAAGTTTTTTTACACCGAGGGTAGTGGGTGCCTGGAATTCGCTACCGGAGGAGGTGGTGGAAGCAGGGACGATAGTGACATTTATTGGGCATCTTGATAAATACATGAATAGGATGGGAATAGAGGGATACGGACCCAGGAAGTGTAGAAGATTGTAGTTTAGTCGGGTAGCATGGTCGGCACAGGCTTGGAGGGCCGAAGGGCCTGTTTCTGTGCTGTACTTTTCTTTGTTCTTTGTAATACCTCGGAGGAGTGCTCTGAGGAAGACACGATCGATGCGTCACAGTCATCACCACCCTCTGCCAGCGCGGATATATGTACCTCAGTGGGAAACGTTTGGCTGGCTTCTGGGGCACAATCTGGTAAGCACCACACTGTTGCTGATGTACATCAGGTGGAGGAAGGAACTCCCAGGTGAGACAGCAGTCGGAAGTGTGCTGGATCCCAGGACCCAGCTGAGTCCCAGCCTGATGCTGAGCCTCTGGTACAGGGTTACCCGGAGCTGATGGAGATGATAGTGTGTGGCCGGGACATTCAGAGGCAGATATCAGTAATACTCCAGCAAGTCCATAGCCAATATTTGGAGTGCCAGAGGGTACAGGTGCAGGAGATGTCGCCAGCAGTGTGTTGCACCGAGGCCAATATTGCTCAGGTAGCAACCACAGTGGGAAGCCTGGTGCACAACGTTGGCACCATTAGTGAAGGTGTCCAAGGCGTTGCGCAGTTGGTGACGGCCATTGCTGAGGGTCTCGGCAGAATGTCCGACTCGCTGGGTGATGTTACACAGCGTGTGGTGTTGCCTCCCGCAGTCTTCAAGCACAGTGTTCGTGCAGCAAGGTGTGATTGGGAAGCTAGGCTATGACTCTCACATACTACATTGCCCACCCACCCACAGGAATCCACTTGGGCCATGTGAAGTGCTCACTTAACCATGATTGCCAGTTCCCTACTAGCAATAGCTTTCAGCTGCACGCCCAGAGGCCTCGGCAGTCGGCGGGGGTTACAGGTGGTCGGTGGGGAATTCGGGCAGGGACAAAGGTTCCCCCCGTAACAGGTACACACGATCCAGGGGTCGGCATGCTGGTGTCACTCACAGTTGTCCCCCCCCCCCCCCAGCACCTCCAGCCCTTGCCCCTTCGATGGCGGCCCACTCCTCCGGAATCCCCGTTGGATATGGGGTTTCTCCCGTTAATAGTATGGATATAGGGCTTAAGTGGCAATAATTGGTTTCTACGGCAAGATCCCAATTTTGCCTAAGGAGCCGGCCGGTTGCATCACAAACTGTTTGCCGCCTGGCACGGTTCTCGTTGTCACCGAGAGCGCAACGAGGCCGGAGAATCGCACCCATAATGTTTTACCTTGGGTTGTTGGCCAGAATGCAGAGAATTATTCTGGTCATCAAGTAAAACAACAAAGCTTGTGAAGGTCAGATTCTTTATGTTGTAAAATTATATAAATACAAGCTGTACCAATTAATCTCTGAGCAGGATTCTCCGTTTGGAAGACTAAACGTGGGATTTACCGGCTGGTCAGGCTGGCAGGATATTCCTGTCCCTTGCCAGTGCACGAGTTTTCCAGCGACGAGGGGAGCAGTCAACGGGAATTCCCGTTGACAATGGCAGGACCGGTAGATCCCGCTGGTAGGCCCCCTCTGCCGCTGAAAAACACGAGACGGGTTGGTCGGTAAATTCCGCCCCAAGTGTTGACACCAGGACTGAATTGCATGCAGTTCGCATTCATATTGGGGGCGCAATTTGGTAAGAGAGTCAGGACATGCAAATGGGCCAGGACTCTGCCGCTGCGAATTCGGAGCAATCCCCGGCCCAGTGTTCTAACTGCTGGGGCTGGAGTTATTGCTACAGACTGCAGCAATGGCTGTCTGAGCTGGGAAGCCAGACGCAAACCTCGATTTTTGACAGATGCCCAATCGTGGTTCACATTCTGACATTTTGAGGTAGAGAATCCATCCCTCTGTTTCTGTTTCACCTTACCATAAAATGAAGCTGCTTAATGATTGAAACAAAATCTTGGCAATCTAATGTTAACTTGGTACACCGACAGAGACATAAAAAATAGATGGAGTCATAGAATCATTTATGGCACAGAAAGAGGCCATTTGGCCCAGCAAGTCTAAGCCATGGATCAATCTAGTCTGTCCCATTCCACATTCTAACCCCATAGGTCCTCAAATTTATTTCCTGCATGTGCCCATCCAATTTCTTTTGGAATTACTTGATCATCTCCGTTTCCACCATCCTCGTGGACGGCCGGTTCCAGACCATTACCACTCGCCTCCTTAAAAAAAAATGTTTCCTCACATTCCCTCTGCATCTTTTGCCCAAAACCTTAACATGTGTTGCCTAGTCCTTGTACCATTAGCTAATGGGAATAGTTTATTTTCATCTATTTTGTCCAAACCTATCATGATCTTGTATACCTCCATCAAATCTCTGCTTAACCTCCAATTGCTCCAAGGAGAACAACCCCAGCTTCTCCAGCCTAACACTGCAGCTAAATTTCCCATCCCTAGAACCATTCTGGTAAATTTCCTCTGCACCCTCTCAAGGATCCTCACATCCTTCCTTAGTGTGGTGACCAGAACTGGAAACTATTTTCTAGTTATGGCCTAACCAGAACTTTATAAATATTCAGCATAATTTCCCTACTTTTGTACCTAATACCTCTAGATCCCAAGATCCCATATGCTAAAAATGCTTTCAATATGTCCCGCCACCTTCAAAGATCTATACACATTCACCCCAGATCTCTCTGCTCCTGTATACTCTTTAGAGCTGTACCATTTGGTTTGTATTGAATCCTTTCTATTCCGTCTGCCAAAATGACTTCTGCCAAAATGACTTCAGGAAGCAAAGTACTGTACATACCTCTGTCAGCATCAACGGGGCCGAGGTGGAGATGATTAGCAGTTTCAAATTCCTAGGGGTACACATCACCAAAAACCTGTCCTGGTCCACCCACGTCGATGCTGCCACCAAGAAAGCACAACAGTACCTATACTTCCTCAGGAAACTAAGGAAATTTGGCATGTCCACGTTAACTCTTACCAATTTTTACAGATGCACCATAGAAAGCATCCTATCTGGCTGCATCACAGCCTGGTATGGCAACTGCTCGGCACAGGACCACAAGGAACTTCAGAGAGTCGTGAACACCGCCTGGGCCATCACACGAACCTGCCTCCCATCCATTGATTCCAACTACACCTCCCGCTGCCTGGGGAAAGCAGGTAGCATAATCAAAGACCCCTCCCACCCGGCTTACTCATTCTTCCAACTTCTGCCATCGGGCAGGAGATACAGAAGTCTGAGAAAACGCACGAACAGACTCAAAAACAGCTTCTTCCCCGCTGTTACCAGACTCCTAAATGGACTGACCTCATTAACACTGCACCCTGTATGCTTCATCCGATGCTGGTGCTTACGTTGTTACATTGTGTACTTTGTGTTGCCCTATTATGTATTTTCTTTTCTTTTCTTTTATTTTCATGTACTTAATAATCTGTTGAGCTGCTCGCAGAAAAATACTTTTCACTGTACCTCGGTCCACTTGACAAACAAATCCAATCCAATCCAAAAACCTCATACTTCTTTGTATTAAGTTTCATCTGCCACTTGATTGCCCTTTATGCCAGCCTATCTGTGTCTTGTTGCAGTCAATTGGTATTGCTCTTACTGTAACATTTCCAAGTTTGGTATTATTGGTAAATTTTGAAAATTTCCTCTTTCTCTGATCCCCAAACTCAAAAAGAAGTGGTCCTAACACTGTCCCTTGGGGCACACCAATGTCTACCATCCTCCAATCAGAAAAATATCTACTTACCACAACACGCTGTTTTCTATCCGAAACCAAAGTTTTTAATCCAATTTGACACTGACCCTCTTATTCAATAAGCGTCAAACTTGTTAATCAGTCTTTTATGTGATGCTTTGTCAAATGCTTTCTGTATGAAAGACGTGGAAAGTCAATCCTTGTTAAACCCCATGTCCTGTTGTTGTGCAGTAATAAGTAGATATTGGGCATATGAGTTAACACATATAGAAATACGATACTGAAGTGTGTCTGTTAAAGCTGGGAATATAGTAGATCTAAATTTGTAACATTTCAGAATTCAGTTTCTGTTAATTCATTTAGAAGCAGGTATTTATGCTTTTGAGAACAAAACCCATTTTCGAACCATATCAAAGTTAGTATCTGAGATTTTTCTTTTAATTCATTTACAGGATGTGGGCATCGCTGGTTAGGCCAGCATTTATTGCCCATCCCTAATTGCCCTTTAGAAGGTGGTGGTGAGTTGCTTTCTTGAACCGCTGCAGTCTTTAAGGTCAAGGTACACCCACTGTGATGTTAGGGAGGGAGTTCCAGGATTTTGCCCCAACGACAGTGAAGGAACGGCGATATATTTACAAGTCAGGGTGGTGGGTGACTTGGAGGGGAACCTCCAGGTAGTGGGGTTCCCAGGTTTCTGCTGCTCTTGTCCTTCAAGATGGTCGTGGGTTTGGAAGGTGTTGTCTAAGGAACCTTGTTGAGTCACTGCAGTGCATCTTGTAGCCAGTACAGATGGCTGCCACTGTTAGTTGGTGGTAGGCGATTTGAATGTTTGCGGAAGGGGAAACAATCAAGCAGGCTGCTTTGTCCTGGATGGTGTCAAGCCTCTTCATTGCTGTTGTTGGAGCTACACTCATCCAGGCAAATGGAGTTTTCCATGACACTCCTGACTTGTGCCTTGTCGATGGTGGACAGGCTTTGGTGGGTCAGGAGGTGAGTTACACACCGTAGGATTCCTAGCCTTTGACCTGCCTTGGTAGCGACAGTATTTTTTTTTTAAATTTAGAGTACCCAATTTTTTCCAATTAAGGGCCAATTTAGCGTGTTCAATCCACCTACCCTTGCACATCTTTTGGGTTGTGGGGGCGAAACCCACGCAAACACGGGGAGAATGTGCAAACTCCACACGGACAGTGACCCAGAGCCGGGATCGAACCTGGGACCTCAGCGCCGTGAGACTGCAATGCTACCACTGCGCCACCGTGCTGCCCTGGTAGCGACAGTATTAATATGGCTAGTCCAATTCAGTTTCTGATCAATGGTATCTCCCCGGATGTTAATTGCGGGGGATTCAGAGATGGTAATGCCATTGAATGTCAAGGGGCGATGGTTAGATCCTCTCTTGTAGGAGATGGCAGTTGCCTGCCACTTGTGTGGCGCGAATGTAACTTGCCACTTTTCAGCCCAAACCTGGATATTGTCCAGGTCTTACTGCATTTGGACATGGACTGCTTCATTATTTGAGGAGTGGGGAATGGTGCTGAACATTGTGCAGTCATCCGGAAACATCCCCACTTCTGATCTTATGATGGAAGGGAGGTCATTGATGAAGCTGTTGAAGGTGGTTGGGTCCAGGACACTACCCTGAGGAACTCCTGCAGTGACGTCCTGCAGCTGAATTGATTGACCTCCAACCACCAGAACCACTTTCCTTTGTGCCAGGTATGGCTCCAACATATACCAGATACAATTTGATGGAAACAAATTAAATCAAAGTTAAAATAAAGTTTTCTTCAAAAAAAGTGTGATGGAATTCATTGTAAAATCATGTTGAATTTCACTGAAAATTCTAACAGATCAAGTGCCAATAATAAATAGTTCTTTGACTGTTTTCCAATGGACCTATTTCATGACACAGACATATAGAGATCAGCTTTTTCTGTATATATCTAAATTGAACTGGGATAATTTTTTTTAAGTAATAAAATTTGCTGATTGCCCAAAGGGACCACATAAGGAGACAATACAATCCGGGATGGGTAATGGAGCAATCTAAGTAGTATCGTGATGCTGCATTATAGTAGTTATTGCTTCAATTATGAATACTCCCTTATCTGCTTGCAGCATTTTATGAATTTTATTACTTTTGAAGAAGCGGTCATTTTGATCAGCAGCGAATTCACTTGGTTCATTTGTTTTTGATTATTAGTGTAAGCTTCCTGATTCTAAGATAAGGGAGCTTGTGACCGACTTGTATATTTGTCACTACTGTATGTGTTTTGGTGGAGGTGAAAATCAAAAAGAGATTTAACTGGGGATAAATATTAAATTACATTTCAGAATTATTTAAGTCAATAAAATATCCTAATTCCTTCTTATTGTATTAGAAAATAAACACCAAGGAGGATAAGAGAGACCATCAAATAAATATTCAGTTCTGGTGGTATGGAACCACAAGTAACCGGGATAAGAGCGGTGCCTACCTCTTCTTGCCGAATGGAGAAGCCAAGGTGAAACAAATATATTTTATTTAATAAAAGCAAAATACTGAGAATACTGTGAAACAAACAGAAGTTGCTGGAAATGCTCAGCAGGACAGGTGGCCTCTGTGGAAAGAAAAATAGAGCCAGTGGTTTAGATTGATACCTTTCATTGGAACTGAAGATGTTGGAGGTATATAGCTTTTAAACAACGACAAAGTTAGGAAATAAACAAAAGGAGAAACTCTTGTGATGGAGTGGAAGGACAGGATTACTTAAAAGACGAAGGAAATGATGATGTTAGGCAAAATATTGTACTAGTGGGACAAATAGGAAAGAAAATGTAAGTCCAGCGGACGTGTAGATTATTAAATTGGATGTCTGAGAAAATTAGAGCAACGATTAGAATCTAATAATTATTAATGTTACTATGAATGCCAAAAGGTTGTAATATGCCTCGAAAAATATGAAGTGCTGTCCATGTTTCACTTTTGGTTTTTCCTTGCACCTCCTTGCCTTGGGCTTAGAGACAGTGGGGTTGGGAGAATAAGGGGAAGTCGTGCCAGGATGGCTGTCCAATGCATTCCTGCTGTTGGAGAAGTTTTCTAGGGGTGGACAGCCAATTTATATAAAGTCCCAACTTAAGGGTTGCTTCTTGGCTTTGCAGAAATTTAGCTGGTAGTGGAACAGCCCCGGCCACATGCAGAGGCCACCAGCTTAATGGAGGTGGCCATCCTGTAGCAGTTCGGGGAGACATCAAATCCAGAGGCTCCATCTTTTAAAGAATCATGAAATAAAATCAAAGAGAGAGCTGTGGCCACCAGAGGCCATCTTTACATACTTTAGTTACACTGGCTCATCACTGAATTAGACCTGGGGCGCGATCCAATAGCTACGCTGCTCTGGTAAACCAGCTCGCTGTGGTGCTGCATGGTCGATAAAAGCCGGGAGACCCACCAAATGTTTCCCCCTCGAGGTTTACAACTGGTTTGACCAGGTGTGAGGAAGTTGAGGGGATTCCTCCGGTGGCGCAGAGATAAGTATAGCCCCCGGGGAGTTGGAGGTGAGAGTCATGCCTGGGCAGTGTCCAGGCACTACCTCCTGGCATTGCCCAGTTGTCACAGTGCCAACTTAGTACCAACCTGTGCCAGAGGGCAATGATAGAGGCAGAACCAATGGGAACCCCGTGGGGGGGGGGGGGGGGGGGGTGGTGCGCAAGGAGCGTGCCGGCTCCACTTCAGCGTTGTTAGAGGAAGATTGCAATGCCAGTGGGGTTTGCCGGTGATAAAGGTTGGTTGGAGAAGGGGGGGTTGTGGAGTGGTTGCGGGTGATGAATGTCCTAGGGGAGTGGGGGGGAAGCACAGTTTCCCAACGATGAAGCAAAGTGTTGACAGCAAAAGGAGCGTATGACAACATGGGCACCCCACCCTCCTGCTCCTCTAACTATCATCTGCTCCACCTGCGACAGAGTGTGTAAGTCACACATTGAACTCTTAGTCAACTGAGAATTGGTTTTTAGTGTTAAAGCAAGTCATCCTCGACCTCGAGAGACTGCCGAAGAAGGACACTAACATGAACATTCAATAAAGTGTGAGCAGAAGACTAAAGAAAATGTCCTTAACCCTACTGTCTCCATTAGTGTGCACCAACCATGAGGCGTGCCAAAATAGTTAGATCAAGCTAGTCTCAACAAATAAAGATGATCCCAACATGAATAAAACAAAATCAATGTAATGTGAAATATTTACAAGCTTAAATTTTAAACAACACCCATGCCAACTTTGTGCTCGCAGTAAGTCTTATGTTAATGGAAATGGAGTTGGGCAGGAAGGTTTTAACAATAATGCAAAGTCTCCCTGTTTGATCAGGAGGATTGTTTTTTGCTTACCCAAAGCAGCAGCATTGTTGACTGATGGCAGGTTTCCTCACTGAAAAGCATCTCCCGCCATGGAATTGCACATGCACGCCAGCAGCAATTTCATTTTTTATAGTAATTGTGCGGGAAATGGGAAAAAGCAAGAGAGTGGAAATAGAGCACACTTAGAGTTCCGCATGGGAACGATGCACCACTGATAAAATTCTGCCCAAGGTATCAATGTTTCAATCAGCGAAATGCAAATTTAAAACTGGTCAGAAAATTCTTCAAACAAAGAACAATGAACACATGAAATAGACATCTAGTAATAATAATGAAAATCTCTGGAACAGTTTAGGAATATGCTTAATGAAGTGGATGTTGAAGATCTTCTTGATGAATGGGCTTGATAGTCACATTTAAAATTCATATTTAAAATACACATCTACTTAGTGCGAGATCAAAAGTGATATGAACTTTTATTTTAAAATTCTTCAAAATGTAAGTTATACAAAAATCCTAATTTCAGTTATGCAGCTTTCTCTCAAATGTTTTTAATAAAACCCTCAGATCATCAAACTTACAGCGTTAGTTATCGGCATTTGTGTGGTATTGTCTGAGTTTATATCATTTGTGGTAGAGGAGGTGACAGTATGGAAAAATGTCACCAAAACCATAAAAATCTTCCCTGCCTTGCAAAATCTTTCCAATTTTTTTGTCCCCTTGTTACAGTTTTTATTTGTAGGCCACCATTAAGCACAAGGATGAAACAGGTGTGTTGGTGTGACAATAAGTTAATCTTTTAAAAAAAAGGAATTTACTAATGTATATCGCAATGCTATTTAGTCATTTTTAATTCACCAATTTTAATTATTTTTACCTTCTTTTATAGCCATATGTTCCTTCAGAACCTCCTATTTTGAGAATAACTCGTGGCCCACTTTTTTCAGAGATGGTATGCATCTACCAGCATTTCACACACTCAGTACGGCTCAATAATGTGTCTGGTAAGAACAGCTACAGTTCTGATAGAGTTTTTGCCTCCTATTATAAATTTCCAGTTTTTGCAAACTTTAAAACTGCTATTATCTTTTTCTATAATTGCATTTCTTACAAAATGCATGAGAACAGCAATGACGACTTCACTGTATTGATCATCCCACAATGTCAAGTTCAAAAAATGAATTGGATACTCTAAATTTATTTTAAAAAGAAAAAAAAAGTACATCTTTGTACCACCCTTGTCCATCTGACAACTTTAACTTTAAAATCCAGATCGAGTTAAGTGTCTTTAGATGTCTCATTAACTCTTCTGAGCTTGTGTCAAAATGGTGAATAAGATAACCTTCAACTTAATCTACTGTTAAATGCATTCTTAATTATAATCACTTGGCAGGTAATAAACATTCAGAGACTGCAATATCATAACCGAGACAAATTTGAAGCAGATTTTGAATTAGACAAACTGCAAAATTGCAAAATGGATTCATCCTCACACCTTTGTGAAGAACTGTTGCTCGAACCTAGAGAGTGTTGAAGAACTTTGATAGGTCACGATAGTGATTAGAGTATCAGTGCCTATGCAAGGGATTCCTTTTTTTGTTACCCAGTTTGTTTTCCCCTGTGATTTTAGAATGAAATGAGAATTATTGGTCAGGGTTTTGTGGTAGCAATGTTAATGGAGCTGCCATCATTGCTCCTATAAAACTGACAGCAACTTCTGGAATTTTCACACAGTCAGGTAGGCACCGAAGTCCAGAGGTTGCTGTCACTGATTCTACACTTCTCTGCAGGGTGTGATTACAATCAAATTGAATTTAATTTAAAAAATTGTAATTGAAACCATTGTTGATTATAAAAACACATCTGGTTCAGGAATGTCCTTTAGGGAAGGAAATTCTCTGCTGGTCTGGCCTACATGACTCCAGGTCCATAGCAATGTGGTTGACTTTTAAATACCCTCTGAAATGGCCTAGCAAGACACTCAGTTGTATCAGCAAACTCAGCCCTGTAGCCCCTGAAAGCTTCTCCTTACTCACATATGGGCTTGTGCCAAAATTGGGAGCACTCCTAAGCAACAACCTTATATAGTTTGAGGGAATATCAGGTAAGCTCTTCCTTTCTTTTTCTTTTTCTTGTTTTGTTATCTAGAGGTGATGTCAGGGAAGGCAGTACAATGCTCCTCCTGCAGAATGTTTGAGGTGAGGGACGCCGTCAGCGTCCCTGCTGATTTCATCTGTGGGAAGTGCACCCAACACCAGCTCCTCAAAAACCGTGTTAGGGAACTGGAGCTGGAGCTGGATGAACTTTGGATCATTCGGGAGGCAGAGGGGGTCATAAATAGAAGCTTCAGGGAGGTAGTTACACCAAAGAATAAAGATAGATGGGTGACGGTGAGAGGGGCTGGGGGTAAGCAGTCAGTATAGGGATCCCCTGTGGTCGTTCCCCTTAGTAACAGGTATACCGCTTTGGATACTGTTGGGGGGGGACAACTTACCAGGGGTCAGCCATGGGGTACAGGCCTCTGGCACAGAGTCTGTCCCTGTTGCTCAGAAAGGAAGGGGGGAAAGGAGTAGAACATTAGTCATTGTAGACTCCATAGTTAGGGGGATAGATAGGAGATTCTGTGGGAATGAGAGAGACTTGCGGTTGGTGTGTTGCCTCCCAGGTGCCAGGGTCAACGATGTCTCAGATCGTGTTTTCGGGATCCTTAAGGGGGAGCAGCCCCAAGTCGTGGTCCACATAGGTACCAACGACATAGGTAGGAAAAGGGATAGGGATGTAAGGCAGGAATTCAGGGAGCTAGGGTGGAAACTTAGAGCTAGAACAAACAGAGTTATTATCTCTGGGTTGTTACCCGTGCCACGTGCTAGCGAGTCGAGGAAAAGGGAGAGAGCAGTTGAACACGTGGCTGCAGGGATGGTGCAGGAGGGAGGGTTTCAGATTCCTGGACAATTGGGGCTCATTCTGGGGTAGGTGGGACCTCTACAAACGGGATGGTCTACACCTGGACCAGAGGGGTACTAATATCCTCGGGGGGGGGGGAGGTTTGCTAATGCTCTTCGGGGGGGTTTAAACTAGTTCAGCAGGGGATTGGGAACCTGAATTGTAGCTCCAGTACACTAGAAGCTGAGAGTAGTGAGGTCATGAGTAAGGTTTCAAAGTTGCAGGAATGTACCGGCAGGAAGGAAGGTGGTCTAAAGTGCGTCTACTTCAATGCCAGGAGCATCCGGAATAAGGTGGGTGAGCTTGCGGCATGGGTTAGTACCTGGGACTTCGATGTTGTGGCCATTTCGGAGACATGGATAGAGCAGGGCGAGTAATGGTTGTTGCAGGTGCCGGGGTTTAGATATTTCAGTAAGCTCAGGGAAGGTAGTAAGAGAGGGGGAGGGGTGGCATTGTTAGTCAAGGACAGTATTACGGTGGCTGAGAGGACATTTGATGAGGACTCGAATACTGAGGTAGTATGGGCTGAGTTAAGAAACAGGAAAGGAGAGGTCACCCTGTTAGGGCTTTTCTATAGGCCTCCGAAAAGTTCCAGAGATGTAGAGGAAAGGATTGCAAAGATGATTCTGGATAGGAGCGAAAATAACAGGGTAGTTGTTATGGGGGTCTTTAACTTTCCAAATATTGACTGGAAACACTATAGTTCGAGTACTTTAGATGGATCTGTTTTTGTCCAATGTGCGCAGGAGGGTTTCCTGATGCAGTATGTAGATAGACCAACGAGATGCGAGGCCGTATTGGATTTGGTACTGGGTAATGAACCAGGACAGACGTTAGATTTGGAGGTAGGTGAGCATTTTGGTGATAGTGACCACAATTCGATTGCGTTTACTTTAGCGATGGAAAGGGATAGGTATAAACCGCAGGGCAAGAGTTATTGCTGGGGGAAAGGCAATTATGATGCGATGAGGCAAGACTTAGGATGCATTGCCTGGAGAGGAAAACTGCAGGGGATGGACACAATGGAAATGTGGAGCATGTTCAAGGAACAGCTACTACGTGTCCTTGATAAGTATGTACCTGTTAGGCAGGGAGGAAGTGGTCGAGTGAGAGAACCATGGGTTACTAAAGCAGTTGAAACACTTGTCAAGAGGAAGAAGGAGGCTTATGTGAAGATGAGACGTGATGGTTCAGTTGGGTCGCTTGAGAGTTACAAGTTAGCTAGGAAGGCTCTAAAGAGAGCTAAGAAGAGCCAAGCGAGGACATGAGAAGTCATTGGCAGGTAGGATCAAGGATAACCCTAAAGCTTTCTATAGGTATGTTAGGAATAAAAGAATGACTAAGGTAAGAGTAGGGCCAGTCAAGGACAGTAGTGGGAAGTTGTTCGTAGAGTCCGAGGAGATAGGAGAGGGGCTAAATGAGTATTTTTCATCAGTATTCACGCAGGAAAAAGACAAAGTTGTCGAGGAGAATACTGAGATACAGGCTACTGGACTAGAAGGGCTTGAGGTTCATAAGGAGGAGGTGTTAGCGATTCTGGAAAGTGTGAAAATAGATAAGTCCCCTGGGCCGGATGGGATTTATCCTAGGATTCTCTGGGAAGCTAGGGAGGAAATTGCTGAGCCTTTGGCTTTGATCTTTAAGTCATCTTTGTCTACAGGAATAGTACCAGAGGACTGGAGGATAGCAAATGTTGTCCCCTTGTACAAGAAGGGAAGTAGAGATAACCCCGGTAACTATAGACCAGTGAGCCTTACTTCTGTTGTGGGAAAAGTCTTGGAAAGGTTTATAAGAGATTAGATGTATAATCATCTGGAAAGGAATAATTTGATTAGAGATAGGGTAAGTCGTGCCTCACAAACCTCATTGAGTTCTTCGAGAAGGTGACCAAACAGGTGGATGAGGGTAAAGCAGTCGATGTGGTGTATATGGATTTCAGTAAAGCATTTGATAAGGTTCCCCACGGTAGGCTATTGCAGAAAATACAGAGGCATGGGATTCAGGGTGATTTAGCAGTTTGGATCAGAAATTGGCTAGCTGATAGAAGACAAAGAGTGGTGGTAGATGGGAAATGCTCTGACTGGTGTCCAGTTACTCGTGGTGTGCCACAAGGATCTGTTTTGGGGCCGTTGCTGTTTGTCATTTTTCTAAATGACCTGGAGGAGGACGTAGAAGGATGGGTGAGTAAATTTGCAGATGACACTAAAGTCGGTGGAGTTGTGGACAGTGCAGAAGGATGTTATAAGTTACAGAGGGACATAGATAAGCTGCAGAGCTGGGCTGACAGGTGACAAATGGAGTTTAATTCAGAAAAGTGTGAGGTGATTCATTTTGGAAGGAATAACAGGAAGGCAGAGAACTGGGCTAATGATAAGATTCTTGGTAGTGTGGACGAGCAGAGAGATCTCGGTGTCCATGTCCATAGATCCCTGAAAGTTGCCACCCAGGTTGAGAGGGTTGTTAAGAAGGTGTACGGTGTGTTAGCTTTTATTGGTAGAGGAATTGAGATTCGGAGCCATGAGGTCATATTGCAGTTGTACAAAACTCTGGTGCGGCCGCATTTGGAGTATTGCGTGCAGTTCTGGTCGCCACATTATCGGAAGGATGTGGAAGCATTGGAAAGGGTACAGAGGAGATTTACAAGAATGTTGCCTGGTATGGAGGGAAGATCATATGAGGAAAGGCTGAAGGACTTGAGGCTGTTTTCGTTAGAGAGAAGAAGGTTAAGAGGGGACTTAATTGAGGCATACAAGATGATCAGAAGATTAAATAGGGTGGACATCGAGAGCCTTTTTCCTCGGATGGTGATGTCCAGCACGAGGGGACATAGCTTTAAATTGAGGGGAGATAGATATAGGACAGATGTTAGAGGTAGGTTCTTTACTCAGAGAGTAGTAAGGGCGTGGAATGCCCTGCCTAAAACAGTAGTGGACTCGCCAACACTAAACGCATTCAAATGGTCATTGGATAGGCATATGGACGATAAGGGAATAGTGTAGAGGGACTTTAGAAGGGTATCACAGGACGGTGCAACATCGTGGGCCGAAGGGCCTGTACTGTGCTGTAATGTTCTATAGTCATACTCAAGAATTCATACATTACAGACAGTCGTACTCAAGGAATCATGCATTACAGATAATGTCCCAGACCCCACAAGCACCATACCTGGCTTTGTCCTGTCCCACCATCAGGGCAGACCCAGCAGAATGCTGTACAGTTAGGACGAGTTGCCCTGGGAGCCTTAGTTCTGACTCCAGACGCCAAGAAGTCTCATGACAGTAAGCCAAACATGGAAAAGGAAATCTGCTAATTACCACGTACCGACTCCCTCAGCTGATGAATCAGTACTCCTCCTTGTTGACCACCACTTGGAAGAGATACTGAAGGTCGCATTGGCACAGAATGTACTCTGGGTGGGGGACTTCAATGTCCACCGCAAAGAGTGGCTTGGTAGCACCACTACTGACTGACCTAGCCGAGTCCAAAAGGACATAGCTGTCAGACTAGGTTTGTGCAGGTGGTGAGGGAACCATCAAGAGAAAAAAACATACTTGATCTCACCCTCACCAATTTGCCTGCCACAGATCCATGCCAGTATCGTAGGAGTGACCACCGTACAGTTCATGTGGAGACAAAGTCCTGTCTTCCTATTGAGGATACGCTTCGTCCTGTTGCGTGACATTACCACTGAGCTAAAGGGGATAGATTTTGGACAGATCAAGCACCTCTAGTCTGGACTGAGGTGCTGGGGACCATCAGCAGCAGCAGAATTGTACCCAACTAGTCTGTATCCTCATGACCGGCATTATCATTACCACCTAGTCAGGGAATCTATCCTGGTTCAATGAAGAGTGCAGGAGGGCATGCCAGGAGCAGCACCAGGTTTATCTAAAGAAAAGGGGCGCGATTCTCCGCTCCCCAGGCCGGGTGGGAGAATCGTGGGAGGGCCGCTCTGGCACCATCCGCGATTCTCCCCCCACCCCCCCCAAATGGCGTGTCGCGTTTTGCAACACGCCACTCGGAGAATTTTTGTCTACAACGGCCCCGTATGGGCCGAGCGGCATGCCGTTCCCGACCTGTTCATGACGGCGGCAACCACACCTGGTCGCTGCCGGCGTGAACATAGCACGAAAGGTAAGTTTGGGGCCTGTGGGGGGCGGAGATGGGATCGAGCACCATGGCCGTGCTCGGGACGGCCGTGCTCAGGAGGGACTGGCCCGCGATCGGTGCCCACCGATCGTCGGGCCGGCGTCTCCAAGAGATGCACTCTTTACCCTCCACCGCCCCGCAAGATCAAGCCGTCACATCTTACGGGGCAGCAGAGGGGAAGACAGCAACCGCGTTTGGGCGGGTTGGCGCAGGTCAACCTGCGCATGCGCGGCTGACGTCATCTGGCGCCGCTGGCCGCGTCATTATCGGCGCGCCGCCTTGACGCCAGCGTCAAGGCCCGGCGGCTGAGTTGCACGGAACGCCGCTCCTAGGCCCCGGGGGGGGGAGGGGGAATAGGGGGCGAGGAGCAGCCTCCGACGCCGTCGTGAAACACTCCGGGTTTCACGTCGGCGTCGGCCGTTGCGGAGAATTCTGCCCAAGGTATCAGCCAGGTGAAACTACAACAAAGAACGGTTTGCGTGCCAAACAGCATGAGCTGAATGTAACAGACAGAACTAAGCAATTCCATAATTAAGAGATCAAATCTAAGCTTTGCAGTCCTGCCATATTGGGCAGCACGGTAGCATTGTGGATAGCACAATTGCTTCACAGCTCCAGGGTCCCAAGTTCGATTTCGACTTGGGTCACTGTCTGTGTGGAGTCTGCACATCCTCCCCGTGACTGCGTGGGTTTCCTCCGGGTACTCCGGTTTCCTCCCACAGTCCAAAGATGTGCAGGTTGGGTGGATTGGCCATGACAAATTGTCCAAAATTCTATGATTAACCTAGGACAAAAGTTCGGCGCAACATCGTGGGCCGAAGGGCCTGTTCTGTGCTGTATTTCTCTATGTATGGTGGTGGGCAATTAAGGAACTCACCAGAGGAGGTGACTCCACAAATATCTCCTTTTTCAATTATGGAGGAGCCCAGCACATCGGTGCAAAAGATAAGGGACGAGACTCTCCGTTGGCACAACACCGAAATCGGGAAACACGATCGGCAGAGAATAGGTTCTAACGTCAAAATCGCAGCCAGCACAAATTTGACGGCAAATCGCAATTATCCATCGCCTCAGCAATGCGCTCCAGAATGCACGTACAGTAAACACGTTTGCATATCATTAGCGGGCCTGACCCGGTATTCTCCGGGGCCTCTGCAATTCTCTACCTTCCGATGGGCCGAGTTCCCGATGGCATAAATCACTTGTGCTTTTAAAAATCGTTAAACCGGCGTCGTGGCTGCTGAGGGAGAGAGAGGAGATACAGAAAGTGTCCAACATTGCCACGGTTTGCTGATAGTTATGCCACTAACTGTCAGGGCCGTAGGGAGTAGCGGGTGGTGGTCAGGAGGTGGGCTGTAGGGTCAGGATGGATGGGCATGGAACGCCATTGCCACAGCCGGAAAGGCAGCCATGCAGCTACGCATGCCGCCGATTGTGAACTTAGGGCTATGGATCATATAGGTATTCCCCCAGGCCATTCCCCCTAGGCATCCCCTGGCCCCAGCCGACCCATTAGCTGAATGGGCATGCTCTAGCACAATAATCTGGCATGTCTTGCAGAGATTTCCATGGCAGGGTTGTGTGGTCCTTACATAGGTTCCCATCCACCTGATCTATTAGTTTAAATCCTCCCCAACCACTCTAGCAAGTACTCCCTAAGTACATTAGTTTAAACCCTCTCAAACCGCTCCAGCAAGTACTCCCTAAGGACATCAGTCCCGGTCTTGCCCAGGTGTTACCCGTCCAGTTTGTACAAGTCCCACTTCTCCCAGAACCACTCCCAATGCCCCAGGAATCTGAAACCCTCTCTCTCACACCATCTCTTCAGCCACATATTCATCCACTTTTATCTGGAGTGTTATCAATTAATTTGGGGATACGTAGATGGTACCTGTACATATTTTATAAACAGTGTACGTAATTATGGATAATTAAGGAAAACTTTCAGGGATTTGGAGAGTGGGACTAATAGGATAGCTGAAAAAGCAGATATGATGGATCAAATGGGCTCCTTCTGTGAATCATAGAATCCAATAATAATAATCTTTATTGTCACAAGTAGGTTTACATTTACACTGCAATGAAGTTACTGTGAAAATCCACTAGTCGCCGCACTCGGGCAACTGTTCGGATACACCGAGGGAGAATTCAGAATGTTCAATTCACCTAACAAGCATGTCTTTAGGCACTGGTGGTTGGAAACCAGAGCACCCGGAGGAAACCCACGCAGACACGAGGAGGAAGTGCAGACACCGCACAGATAGAGACCGAAGCCGTGAATCGAACTCTGGTGCTTTGAAGCAACAGTGCTAACCACTGTGCTACCATGCTGCCCATAGAACAGTTACAGCACAGAAGGAGGCCATTCAGTCCATGCCAGCCCTAGAACGCCCAGGTGCTCTTTCCAATCCCACCTTCCTGTACCTGGCCCATAGACCTGTAGCTTAGAGCACTTAAGGTGCAGGTCCAGGTATCTTTAAAAGAGTTTAGGGTCTCTGCCTCCACCACCAACGCAAATTCCCGACCCCCACTACCGTTCGCACAAAAACATTTTTCCTCATGTCCCGTCTACACCTTCTGCCACTTATGTTGAATCTGTGTCCCCAGTTCTAGAATTCTCCACCAAGGGAAACAATTTTATCCTGTCCACCCTATCCCTTCACCTCATAATTTTGTGCACCTCAATTAAATCATCCCTTTGTCCAAGGAAAATATCCTTAGCTTATCCAATCTCTCCTCGTAGCCACACTTTCTAGCCCTGGCAACATTTTTGTAAACCTCCTCTGCACTCTCTCCAGAGCCCTTCCAGTAATGTGACGACCAGAACTGCACACAATATTCCAGGTGTGGCATCACCAGTGTTTTATACAATTCTAACATTATATCCTTTTATATTCTATACCTCTGCCAATGAAGGAGAATATTCCATATGCTTTCTGGACAACCTTGTCTACGTGAACTGCTGCCTTTAGAGGTCTTTGTACCTGTACGCCAAGATCTCTTACTTCATCTACCTCTCTTAGTATATTCCCATTTAATGTGTACTTCCTACAATTGTTTGACTTCTCCAAATGCATGATCTCACACTTCTTTGTGTTAAATTCCATCTGCCTCTTTACCGCCCACTCCACCAATCCATCTATATTGTTTTGAAGATTATAGCTCTCCTCTACACTGTCCACCACTCATTCAATCTTTGTGTCATCTGCAAAGTTCCCAATCATGCTCCCCACATTCATGTCCAAATTGTTAATATATAACACAAACTGTAAGGGTCCCAACAGCTCTGTGGAACACTACTTGAAAAAACTTTCCAATTGCAAGGGCAGCCATCGACCATTACCCTTTGTGTCCTGTTACTAAGTCATTTTTTTATCCAGTTTGCCACATTGCCGTGCATCTGATGGGCTTTCACTTTCTTTACCAATCTGCCATGTGGGACTTTGTCAAAAGCGTTGCTAAAATCCATATACACCACATCCACTGCACTACCTTCATCAACCCTTGTCAATTCCTCAAACAATTTGATCAAATTCGTGAGGCAAGACATTCTTTTGACAAATCCATGCCTTTCTATGTGACAGTTAATCCTATCTCTCAGGATTGATTCTACTAATTTGCCCAACTCTGATGTAAGACTAACTGGCCTATAATTGTTTGACATTTCCTTCGATAACCTTTTAAATATTGGAATCAAGGGCGGAATTCTCCGACCACCAGTAGGGTCGGGGAATCTCCTGGGGCCGGCGTAAATCCCGCCTCCGCCGTGGCCGGAATTCTCCACCACCCGGGAATCGGCGGGAGTGGGATTCACGCCCGCCAATCGGCGTGCCCCCCGCGGCGATTC
Organism: Scyliorhinus canicula; assembly: GCF_902713615.1. NCBI lineage: Eukaryota > Metazoa > Chordata > Chondrichthyes > Carcharhiniformes > Scyliorhinidae > Scyliorhinus > Scyliorhinus canicula. The sequence goes on along the minus strand of NC_052153.1, from coordinate 116,484,654 downwards.
TCCGGCCCGTGATGGGCCGAAGTACCGCCGCTGACAGGCCAATCCCACCGACGTGGTTTAAACCACCTCTGGTGCCAGCGGGATTGGCGGCGCGACCGGGCCCCTGGGGTCATGGGGGGCTGCGCGGGCGATCGGACCCCGGGGGGGTGCCCCCACGGTGGCCTGGCCCGCGATCGGGGCCCACCGATCGGTGGGTGGGCCAGTGCTGTGGGGGCACACTTTTTCTTCCGCTGCCGCCACGGCCTCCACCATGGCAGAGGCGGAAGAGACCCCCCTACCACGCATGCACCGGTAGTGACGTCAGCGGCCGCTGACGCACCGGCGCATGCGCGGATTGGCGAAGGCCTTTCGGAAAGCCCCGATACCGGGCGGCGTAGCGCCAAAGGCCGTTGCCGCTGGTTTTTGCACCATCGGCGTGGCGGAAACCACTCCGGCGCGGGCCTAGCCCCTAAAGGTGCGGAGAATTCCGCACCTTTTGGGAGGCCCGACGCCGGAGTGGTTGGCGCCACTCCGCTACGCCGGGACCCCCCGCACCGCTGGGTAGAGAGAATCCCGGCCCAAGTTTGCATTTCTCCAGTCCTCTGGTATCTCCCCTGTGTCTAGTGAGGATTGTAAAATCTGCTATTTCCTCCCTGACCTCCTTCAGTAGCCTTGGAACCAATCCAACTGGCCCTGGCAACTTATCAACTTTCAAAGATTTCAAACCTTCGCGTACTTCCTCTCTCTTTATTATTCTCCCATCCAATATCTCACAGTGTTCTTCCGAGAGTACTATATCTGCATCATCCATTTCATTTGTAAACACGGAGACAAAATATTCATTTAAAACCCTTCCCACAGCCTCTGCACGCACACAAAAGTTCCTGTCTTCATCTCTGATAGGTCCCACTTTTTCCTTAACTAACCGTTTCCCACTAATATAATGGTAAAACATCTTTGGTTTCCTTTTTGACTTTGTCCCTAGGCTATCTGAAGTGCTTAGTTCTTTATGCCCATCGTACGCTTTCTTTTTCTGTTTGATCTTCCCCTGTATTCCTCTAGACAACCAGGGAGTTCTAGATTTGGTAATACCACTCTTATTTTTTGAGGGGACATGTCTACTTTGTACATTTAGGATCTATCCTTTTATGCTTCCCACTATTTTTCCACTGATTTATCCTCTAGTAGTGCTGGCCAGTCCACCTCAGCAAAGTTCCTTCTAATTTCTGCAAAATAGCCTTCCCCAGTTCAGAAGGTTTACTCCTGCTTTATCTCTGTTCATTTCCATGGTAATACTGAATCTAACTGAATTGTGATAACAATGCCTGATATGGTCACCAACTGTCACTTCACCCCATTTGCCCTTCTTTGTTCCCCAAGATTAGGTATAGAATTGCATCTCCTCACGTTGGGTTGGTCACTAATTGGATTAAAACATTTTCCTGGACACACTGCATGAATCTTTCTCCCTCAGTTCCCCTTATGTTTTTTGATTCCCAGTTGATATTGGGATAGTTAAAGTCTCCTACTATTATTGCTCTCTTCTTCTTACAGGCAGAGATTTGTCTACATTTGCTCTTCTATCACCCATCACCATTTGGGGGTCTGCCGTATACTCCCAATAGTGTGACTGCCCCTTCTTTGTTGCTAAGTTCAAACTATAAAGCCTTGTTTGCTAATCCATTTCGTATATAATCCCTTCTCACAACTGGAATGGGTTCCTTAACCATTAGTGCTACTCCGCCTCCTTTCTTATCCCCCCTCTGTCCTGCTTGAAAACTCTATATCCAGGGATATTGAGCTGCCAGTTTTGCCCCTCCTTTAGCAGGTTTCCATTATACCAGTGGCATCCTGCTGCCATTTGTCTACCTATGCTCTTAACTCATCTACCTTGTTTGTAATACTCCTTGCGTTGAAGTACAAACAGTTTGACCCCACCATTTTCCCTTGCTGGACACTTTTAAAACTTTGCTTCTTCTGTTATTCCAAGTCTATCATTACATTTTCTACATCACTAGCTAAAGTTCTACCTCCATTTTACTGATCTGACTTTGACCTATCTGATCCTATTCCTAGGATCCCATCCCCTGCCATACTAATTTAATACTCCCCAACAGATCCAGCGAAAATCTCTGCTAGGATATTGGCCCCAGCTCTGCCTGGGTTCAACCCTTCCGGTTTGCACAGGTGCCACCTGTCCCAGAACCGGTCCCAGTGCATAAAGAATCTGAATTCCTCCCGGCTACACCATCTCTCCAGCCACACATTCGTCTGATCTATCTTCTTATTCCTTCTCTCTCTAGCGTGTGGAACTGTGCTGAATGATTCTCTGTTTTAAAGGACATTTTCATATTGTTTAATTCACACTTGTGTAATATTCATACAGAATCACACTTTGCATGAAGGTTTACAACTGTTGAGAAAAATGTAATTGGCAAGGATCAACAATCTGTGTTTTTCCATTAATTCTTAAGACAAAAATTGCTATCTCCTAAAGCAATAGCAAACAAAGTTGTAAATAAGATGACATATACAAGATGATTTGGTGCTTGATCTGGAGAAACTATGGAGTGCAGGAATGTAGAATCGCCCATATAGTTTTTGTGAATATGTGTATTCAATTTTAATTCTTTTTTTCCGAATACAGGGATTGATGGACTGTCACTGGAAATCTCTAATATTGTTGATATTAGGAGTGAAATAAATCAAGAAATTTCAATGAGGCTGATCACAGATGTTAAAAGCAACAATCAATTCTACACTGACCTGAATGATTTCCAGGTACGTAAACCATTTGAAAATAATGCATAAAGCTTTAAGCACAGTTCTGCCCAACTTAAATTAATGATTAATCTTAAGTGTTACAGAGTAGGATTTATACCTCACTTTCAAGAAACATATCATACAATGTTGTGAAATCAGGTGTGGCTGTTTTTATTTAGATTTTCACAGCGTCCATTCTTTTTGCTTCTAATTTTAAAGGTGGCATGCTGATGGAATTGTTGTGATAATTTAATTGAACTAAGTATTTGTTTTACTCATTTTAGTTTTTAATGCGTTTCTCACTATAATATTTATAGATTGCAGTATAAATATTTACTGTGATTATTGCTACAATATTCTGAGTGTTGTTACCAATATTCGCATTGAGAATACATACTCTCTATCGTGTTGTGCGATGCTACAACTGTGCCAAATGGGATAGACTTCGAATAGATCTAGCAACTCAAGACTGAGCACTGTGGACCATCAGCAGCAGCAGAATTGTATTCAACCACAATCTTTAAGCTCATTACCTGGTATACCCCCCACTCTATCAATACCAGCAAGCCAGAGAATCAAACCTGATTCAATGACGAGGGCAGGAGGGCATGCCAGGAATAACACCAGGTATACATAAAAATGAGGTGTCAACCTGGTGAAGCTACAATACATGACTACTTGCTTGCCAAACAGCATAATAAAAAATAATAATCTTTATTAGTGTCACAAGTAGGCTTACATTAACATTGCAATGAAGTTACTAAGCAGCCAGAAATAGACAGAGCTAAGCAATTTCATAACCAATGGATCAGATCTAAGCTCTGCAGTCCTGCCACATCCAGCCATGAATGATGGTGGAAAATTAAGCAACACACTGGAGGAGCATGCTCCATAAATATCCCCATCCTCAATTCTGGAGGAGTGCAGTACATCAGTACAAAAGATAATACTGAAGCATTCACAACAATCTTCAGCCAGAAGTGCCAAGTGGATGATCCATCTTGGCCTCCTCTGAGGTTCCAAGCATCACAGATGTCAGCCAATTCGATTCACTCCAGTTAATATCAAGCTGGAGGCACTGGATACTGCAAATGCTATGGGTCCTGACAATATTTCAACAACCGTACTGAAGACTTGTGCTCTCGAACTTATCGCATCCCTGACCATGTTGTTCCAGTACAGCTGCAACACTAGCATCTACCCAGCAATGTGGAAAATTGCCCAGGTATATTCTGTACACAAGAAACAGGGCCAATTCAAACCCAGCCATTTGCAACCCCATCAACCTACTATTAATCCTCTTTCAAGTGATGGAAGGGGTCATGAACAGTGATATCAAACGGCACTTACTCAGCAAGGACACTCACTTTGGGTTCCACCAGGTCACTCAGCTCCTGACCTCATTACAGCCTTGGTTCAAACATGAACACCTGAGGTGAAGTGAGAGTGCCTGCCCTTGTCATCAAGGCAGCATTTGACCGCGTATTGAATGAAGCAAAACTTCATTTTCTTCAAACTTCAAACATTTTCTGAAAACTTCAAGAGATAGAAAATGTCATTCCTAGCAAAACTGGAGTCAGTGAGAATTGGGGGGGGGGGAATACTCCATGATTTGGAGTTATAAAATCTGGTACAAAAGAAGATGGTTGTGGTAGTTGGAAGTCAATCATCTCAGCTCCCGAACATCATTGCACAAGTTCCTCGGGGTAAAGTCCTGTAGGCCCAACCATCTTCTGCTGCTTCATCAATTATCATCTTTCCATCAGCAAGTGGGTAGTGGGGGAGGGGTCGGCGTGGGACGTATGGAGGCTGTTCATACAAGGGCACCATTTTGGGGGCGTGGTAACTGCGCCTCTACCGTTCCTGCTGGCATGGTACTCCACCAGCCCCGTGGTGGTGGCGGTCCTGAGAGTCTGGGTGCAATGGAGGAGACATGTGGGAGCAGAGGGAGCATCGTTCTGGTCCCCAATCTGTGATAATCACCGGTTTGCCCCGGGAAGTATGGATGGGGGATTCCGGTTATGGGGGAGAACAAGGATTGAGAGGATGGGGGATATGTTTATAGAGGGGAGCTTTCCGAGTATGAGGGCGCTAGAGGAGAAGTTTGGGTTGGCGAGGGGAAACAAATTCAGGTTTCTGCAAGTGCGGGACTTCCTACATAAACAGGTGTCAACCTTCACGCTCCTACCGCTAAGGGGGATTCAGGATAGGGTAGTTTCCAGAGGGTGGGTAGGTGAAGGGCGCGTCTCGGACATTTACAAGGAACTTATGGGGTCAGAGGAGACGCAGACCGAGGAGTTGAAGCGCAAGTGGGAGGAGGAGCTGGGAGGAGAGATAGAGGCTGGTCTATGGGCGGACGCATTGAGTAGAGTCAACGTGTCTGCAGCATGTGCCAGGCTCAGCCTGATACAATTTAAGATCGTTCACCGGGCTCACATGACAGTGGCCCGGATTAGCAGATTCTTTGGGGTGGAAGACATGTGTGCAAAATGTGCGGGAGGACCAGCGAACCATGTCCACATGTTCTGGGCATGTCCGTAGCTCAGGGAATTTTGGCAGGGGTTTGCGGATGTCATGTCCACGGTGTTAAGAACAAGGGTGGCGCTGAGTCCAGAGGTGGCGATTTTCGGGGTGTCAGAAGACCCGGGAATCCAGGAAGAGAAAGAGGCAGATGTTCTGGCCTTTGCTTCCCTGGTAGTCCAGAGACGGATTCTATTCGCTTGGAGGGACCCAAAGCCCCCAAAGTCGGAGACCTGGCTATCGGACATGGCTAGCTTTCTCTGTTTGGAGAAAATCAAGTTCGTCTTGAGAAGATCACTGTTAGGATTCACCCAGAGGTGGCACCCATTCGTTGACCTCTTCGTGGAAAATTAATCATCAGCAGAAGGGGGGGGGGTTAGTTTACCTTAGAGTAGGGGGTTAATAAAGGTGCGACCTGTAAGGGAGGGAGACGGCTTTTGCACTATGTTTATAATTTCATGTACATTGTTTATTGTGTTGTTGTTATAATACCAAAACATACCTCAATAAAATATTTATTAAAAAAAAAAGAATCTTCTTTCCATCATAAGGTCAGAAGTGGGGATGTTCGCTAATTATTGAACATTGTTCAGTACCATTCTTGATGCTGAAGCAGTCCATGTCCAAATGGAACAAGACCTGGAAAATATCCAGACTTGGGTTGACAGTGGCAAGTAACATTCACGCCACACTAGTGCCAGCCAATGACCATCTTCAACAACAGAGGATCTAAGCATTGCCCATTACATTCAATGGCATTTCTATTGCTAAATTCCCCACTCTCAACATGCTAGGGGTTACCATTGACCAGAAACTAAATTTTACTAGCCATATAAATATTGCGGCTATCGGAGTTGATCAAAGAAAGAATAGAAGAATATGCAAATAGGGTTATAAGAAGAGGGGTGGAAGGAGGCTTGCAGGGAGCACAAACGCTTGGGCCAAATTTGTTGTTTTTGCACTGTAGGCGTGATGTAACTCACTGTAAACAAGCAAATAGTGGTAATAGAAAACTCACTGTAAACAAGCAAGTAGTGGCAATAGAAAATGGCAGACATTTCCAATTTCCCTTCTCTCTCCCCACACCCTCTATTCTCTCCTCTCTCCGCCTGCGACATGGTGCCTCACCCAGGGTTCCCGGTCCAATTCCAGCTTTGGTTGACTGTGAAGTTTGCACTTTCCCTCCGTGTCTGTGTGGGTTTCTTCCAAAGTCCAAATATGTGCAAGTTAGGTGGATTGGCCATGCTGAATTGACCCTTAGTGTCCATGGATGTAGAGGTTAGGTTATGGGGATAGGGTGTGGGCCTGGGACGGGTGCTCTTTCAGAGAGTCGGTGCAGACCTGATTTGCCAAATGGCTTCGTTCTGCTCTGTAGAAATTCTATCGTTCTAATAACCAATGTTTTTTTAAAATAAATTTAGAGTATCCAATTCATTTTTCCAAAAAGGGGCAATTTAGCGTGGCCAATTCACCTTCCCTGCACATCTTTGGGTCATGGGGGTGAAACCCACACAAACACTGGGAGAATGTGCAAACTCCACACGGACAGTTTGCCAGGGAAGGGATCAAACCTGGGACCTCGGTACCATGAGGCAGCAGTGCTAACCACTGCGTCACTGTGCTACCCTCCAATAACCAATGTTAATGAAAAATCTAAATCGGTTCTTGAAGAACAAAATAACTAACATAAGGCACTGAGAAAATCTTTACCAATTATTGAAATGGAATAGTTGACTGATCAAAGCAGGCTTGACGAGCCTTTTCGTCGGGGAGCCACATTTCAAAATGTTTCTTACTCAAGGGGCCAATGAGCAAATTTCAGAAAGAGTGTGTGTGTGTCCAGTTCACTCCTAATTTCAGAGTGCTTACTCACTCATCTTCAGCCCTGGGTGGGATGGCAGCACAGTGGTTAACACTATTGCTTCACAGCTCCAATGACCCGGTTTGATTCCTGGCTTGGGTCACTATCTAAGCAGAGTCTGTATCTGTGCGGAGTCTGCATGTTCTCCCCATGTCTGCGTGGGTTTCTTCCGGGTGTTCCAGTTTCCTCCAACAAGTTCCGAAAGACATGTTTGTTAGGTGAATTGGACATTCTGAATCCTCCCTCTGTGTACCCGAACAGGTGCCGGCATGTGGCGACTAGGGGATTTTCACAGTAATTTCATTGCAGTGTTAATGTAAACCTACTTATGACATTAATAAAGATTATTATCTACTGTGAGAGTGGATGAGAGCGCATGATGGTGTGGAGGTGGGGGGTGGATTAGCGTGAATGAGCAGAATTGCTCATTTAAATACCCAGAGGCTGGATTCACCCAGTACCCAAGACTCACCGGCCGTGCTTAGGAGACCTCAGCAGGATGGCGTTTACCACTGGTACACTCAAATGTGAACCAGTGGGAGGTCAGGGACAGGACGGGGTGGCACCGTGGCTCTGCCTGGCACCTTGGCGCTGCTAGCCTGGCACCTTGGCAGTTCCACCTGGGCACCCTAGCCCTGTCAGGGCGACAGGTTGGCCCTGACAGGTTGGCCGTGCTGGGAAGGGGCGAGGCTTTCCAGATCGAGGTGGGAGTGAGGGGGGGCTGAGGAGATTCCCAGAGCACCCCCCAACCCCCCCTCCCCCCACCCCCACCCCCCCCCCAAACCAAGATTAGGGGGATGGAGGGAAGTCAAAAACATGGGGAGGGCTTGAAAGGAGGGGGGTAAGAAGATTAGGTCTGCTGGACGACATAACACCCCCATCTGTGAGGAGCCTTTCCTGTTGCCGAGCAAGAATTCCTCAATGGGGAGAAACTTTCCAAGGCCAAAGAAAACAGCAAAGTGCCGCTGGATAGCAGGATTTTTCTCGGTGCTGAAGCTAAACGCCCGTTTTGCAGACTTTATCTTGAGTCTGCTGAATCGCGCCGTAATCCATCACACCTCGTGGATCATTCTTCCCAAGTAAATCACTCCCATCCTGCCAGCACTTATTTCCATTTTCTCAATAGTGCAACAAGAGAAGCCAGTTAAACTAAATTAAACTAAAAACAATTGACGGCTCCAAGTTGGGCACAAAAGTAGGAAAGAGTAAATAAGGATTGTTAAAATTGGAATAATTCACACTTCTACCTCCAACACTTAATCTGCTGATCACAAATAATTTCAAAATTGTTTGGTTTAGTTCTCTCCATCTATGTTACCATAAAATAGCTTGTAGATGACATTTGTGTCGAACTTCCATTGCAAGTTACACCAGGTGAAGCCACACGGAAATTCCAAGCAAAGATGTCCCTTATTGGTTTGGGACAATAGACATGCTGCTTTCCTGTAGAGGGTGCACTGTTCTTGTAGAAAGATCAGGATCTCATTGTTGCTTTGGCTGCAACAGGAATTGAATTTTCAATCTGTGAGAAAGTTGTGAATAAAGAACAAAGAACAAAGAAAATTACAGCACAGGAACAGGCCCTTCGGCCCTCCCAGCCTGCGCCGATCCAGATCCTTTATCTAAACCTGTCTCCTATTTTCCAAGGTCTACTTCCCTCTGTTCCCACCCGTTCATATACCTGTCTAGATGCTTCTTAAATGATGCTATCGTGCCCGCCTCTACCACCTCCGCTGGTAAAGTGTTCCAGGCACCCACCACCCTCTGCGTAAAAAACTTTCCACGCACATCTCCCTTAAACTTTCCCCCTCTCACCTTGAAATCATGACCCCTTGTAACTGACACCCCCACTCTTGGGAAAAGCTTGTTGCTGTCCACCCTGTCCATACCTCTCATAATTTTGTAGACCTCAATCAGGTCCCCCCTCAACCTCCGTCTTTCCAATGAAAACAATCCTAATCTACTCAACCTTTCTTCATAGCTAGCACCCTCCATACCAGGCAACATCCTGGTGAACCTCCTCTGCACCCTCTCCAAGGCATCCACATCCTTCTGGTAATGTGGCGACCAGAACTGTACACAGTATTCCAAATGTGGCGTAACCAAAGTCCTATACAACTGTAACATGACCTGCCAACTCTTGTACTCAATACCCCGTCCGATGAAGGCAAGCATGCTGTATGCCTTCTTGACCACTCTATCAACCTGCGTTGCCACCTTCAGGGTACAATGGACCCGAACTCCCAGATCTCTCTGCACATCAATTTTCCCCAAGACCCTTCCATTGACCATATAGTCCGCTCTTGAATTTGATCTTCCAAAATGCATCACCTCGCATTTGCCTGGATTGAACTCCATCTGCCATTTCTCTGCCCAACTCTCCAATCTATCTATATTTTGTTGTATTCTCTGACAGTCCTCCTCGCTATCTGCAACTCCACCAATCTTAGTATCATCTGCAAACGTGCTAATCAGACCACCTATACCTTCCTCCAGGTCATTTATGTAGATCACAAACAACAGTGGTCCGAGCACGGATCCCTGTGGAACACCACTAGTCACCCTTCTCCATTTTGAGACACTCCCTTCCACCACTACTCTCTGTCTCCTGTTGCCCAGCCAGTTCTTTATCCATCTAGCTAGTACACCCTGAACCCCATACGACTTCACTTTTTCCATCAACCTGCCATGGGAAACCTTATCAAACGCCTTACTAAAGTCCATGTATACGACATCTACAGCCCTTTCCTCATCAATTAACTTTATCACTTCCTCAAAGAATTCTATTAGGTTTGTAAGACATGACCTTCCCTGCACAAAACCATGCTGCCTATCACTGATAAGTCTATTTTCTTCCAGATGTGAATAGATCCTATCCCTCAGTATCTTCTCCAACAGTTTGCCTACCACTGACGTCAAGCTCACAGGTCTATAATTCCCTGGATTATCCCTGCTACCCTTCTTAAACAAAGGGACAACATTAGCAATTCTCCAGTCCTCCGGGACCTCACCCGCGCTCAAGGATGCTGCAAAGATATCTGTTAAGGCCCCAGCTATTTCGACCCTCGTTTCCCTCAGTAACCTGGGATAGATCCCATCCGGTCCTGGGGACTTGTCCACCTTAATGTCTTTTAGAATACCCAAAACTTCCCCCTTTCATATGACAACTTGACCGAGAGTATTTAAACATCCATCCCTAGCCTCAACATCCGTCTTGTCCCTCTCCTTTGTGAATACCAATGCAAAGTACTCATTAAGAATCTCACCCATTTCCTCTGAGTCCACGCATAAATTCCCTCTTTTGTCTTTAAGTGGGCCAATCCTTTCTCTAGATAATTAAACATTCAGTCCCTATGATTTGGTTCCCTTAAGCAAATGCCTGTCAATATCACTGTTGTTATTGTACCTACTAACTTTTGCCACTGGACTTTGTCTGCAAAAGTTAACTGTTAAGGCAAGTATTTCTAATAGATTATTCATACAAGTGTCAATTGATTTATAAAAGGTGTTCTTCAAACTGATCAGGTTCCATTATGATTCCAGATGCAGCCAAGGCAGACATTGAGCAAACTGCCTCTTCAAGCTAATTTTTATCCTCTAACAACAACAGCATACATTCAGGATAATGATGTACGTTTGACTCTGCACTCAGCTCAGTCCTTGGGCGTCGCTAGTCTAAAGAGTGGTATGTATTATTAAATTTCTTTCCTCATTCTGTCTAAAGAGTGATGTATTATTAACATTTCTTTCCTTTTTCTATCAAAATAACTGACATCACAGAAGTCTGCATTAATTTTCATCTGTTACTTGTCTACCTGGTCCATCACCCTACCTGTATCGTCTTGAAGTTTATCACTATCTTTCAGTCATTAATATGTATCAAGAAAAGTAGGGTTCTAACATCGACTCCTGGAGAACCCCACTATGTAATTTCCTCCAGTCTGAAAATGAACCATTCACCGCACCCTTTTATTTCCTCTCATCAGCTAATCTTGTACTACTATCCTTTTTATTCCATGGGCTCTAACTTTGCTGACAAGCCTGTTACGTGGCACTTCCTCAAATCTCTTTTAGAAATTAATATACACACATCAACTTATCAGCCCACTCTGTTATTTCATTAAAAAACTCAAGTAAGTTAGTCAAACATTATTTTCCCTCATCTTTGTTGGCTTTACTTAATTAATAACAGATTGATGAACGGGATGTTGTGGATGTCGCCTATGTGCATTTGAGGAAAGTGTTCGGCAAAGTCCCACATAAAAGGCTGGTCAACAAAATTAAGGCTTGTGCAATAGGAAGGCCAGTGTGCAACTGGATTTAAAAATTTGTCAGTAAACAGAGGTCGGCTTAAATGGGTTTAATTTAGTGTTTTGTGCAGGAAGGGGTACCTCCAGTAGAATTCACTTTAAACAAAGGTGTTTGCATATAAGGGGTTTTAGTTTCAGTTCAAACCGTGTTTCTATTATGCTAAGAGAGGATTTACGAGGGGAAAAGTAAACACGAGCTTGGAGAAAGAATGAGATTTTTGCATAACAACCAGGGGCTTCAGGGTAGAAATACCTTTGAGTGTTTTAAACTCAAATTAATGGCAGTTGGAAAAATGAAGCGGGACAGTGAACGATTCTCAGCTCTGCTAGAAGCAGGAAAGCTGCACAATAGAGTAATTTACATGAAAGCAAAAGGGCATTAGTTCTACAAGCCAGGGAATGAAAAAGAAGCTCCAGGGGTATTGAAGTAAAAATTAATAGAGAAGAAGTGCCATTGGAACTGGGTACCGTTTATTGAAGTAAAAGTCAGACCTGGGAAGTGAAGAGTTGATGAGGTTGGCTATAGAAAAGCCACATGTCTAAAGCAATCGTAAGATTTGGTCTCCTTATTTTCAGTTTTTTGAAATGATTGGGGACTGAAACTTTTGGGGACTGAGTACATGAGTTTTTGTGTTGGAGTTCGGGTGCATGTTGTAATTCAAGACAAAAGAATACTGAAAGGAGAGTTGTAGGGTGCGATTTATCAGCCTCATCGCACCTGACTTCCAACGCGAAGAGGCCGTTGAGTCTAGCAAGATTCATGACGCTCAAAATGTCTTGCGAGATTCAACAGATGAGATGTCGTGGTCTGGATCTCGCCCTCGTTGGTCAAGATCCACGTATGCATATTTAGATGAGCCATTAGGCTCACTTAAATACATCTATGCCAGATTCTCCTGGAACCTAACGGCTGGGCCTGGGAGACCTCACCTGAGTGCCATTTTGCAGTGGTCCACACAAACGTAACTGCACCTGCGGGAGTCTCCCAGGCAATTAGAAACCTCGGGTGGTCGGGCTCTGGACAGGGTAGAACCCAGGCACTCCTGTTGGCACTTGGCACTGCCAGGCTGGCAGTGGCTGGGTGCCAGATTGCCGGTGGCAGGGGTTGGCATGGGCTGCTTTGCCAATCAGAAGTGGGGGGAGGGAGGGTCTTAAGGACCCTGTAAGAGGAAAGGTGGGCGCAGTGGGGGGGGGGGGGGGGGGGGGGGGTGGTCCGGATGTCATGGTGAGGTCGCTAAGGGGTAAAAAAATCGGGGTGGCCTTTAAAAATGACAAAAGGATATATTGATGCAAGTACAGCCTAGATGGGGCATTCTCCGTCCAGGCTAAAGTTGAATAGCAGGGTCTTGGCTGAGAAAACTCTGATAAATGTGCCCTTAGTGGGACTCTTCTTTTGTCCTGTTGAATCGTGCCCACAAAACCTGGAGGCAGATTCTTGCTAAAACTGAGACAAAACCTTGCTTGAAAGGATATTTCGAAAACCTGGAGGTGGATCATTGATCGAACAGCTGAAAGAAGATTTTAAAGCATGTCTTTTTAAGAGTGGAGTTTGGAAACACTCATGTGACAAGGGGCAATTTGAGGAGACATCCACAGAAGTTTGAGTGAGTGGCATCTGCCACTTGGTTTCAGAGTGGGATGCTGACTGACCACAGTTAGGCTCTTGGGTACAGGGACTGCCTATTTATTGAAAACAGCATAGCATAAGATATATTTAGTACTTGTATTATTGTTAAAATCTGTGTACATTTGTGAAGATACATGGGAGTGAAGGTGTGTTGTATTATCGTCAAACATTTCATGTTAAATAATCTTTTGTTGTTAACAGCTAATTTGGCACTCCTGTGACTCTGTTCCTCTACATTTTATTTAAAAAAAATAAAAGTTACTGTCTTATGAACCAGGGTTCCATTCTGGGAACTTCCTGTCCAGTTGTAACATCAACTGGGATCATAACAAATTGGCTTCAGGACAGAAAGCAGTGAGTTGTGGTAGTTGGTTATTTTTCAGACTGGAGGGTGGTAGGCAGTAGTATTACACAAGTATTATTGCTGGGACCATTGCTTTTTTGCTAGATACACATGACCTGGATCTTGGAATAGAGTAAAATTTCAACATTTATCAACATTCAACATTCATACCATACTTGGAGGTGTGGAAAACAATGTGGTTGATACTAAATGACTGTAGCAGGACATGGATAGGCTGGTAGAATGGGTAGTCAAGTGGCAGATAGAATTCAATGCAAAGACGTTTGAGGGAATGCATTTGGAAGAAGGGATGGGAAAGGCAAAACAGTCTTAATGACACAATTCTAAAGATTGTGACCAGCACCGAAACGTATTGACTTACCTGAACCAGTGGTTGGGTTTTCACATGCATATACAGTAAACCTAATTGAGACCTTATTGCATTCTCTCTTGCTCTGACCTCCACTAATATCTTTCTCTTTCCCACAATAGCGCTATCATCTCTTTGAACACTCCGTGCCCCTTGTTTTGCCTGTCTCATGTTGCCTTGATTGAGTTATACTTCTGACATGAATGAACGTCTTTCCTCCCTGAGGTGACACATAATTCCAGAGATATTCAGATTAATTTACTTCCGCCAGTGATTAGCTGCAGTCTGGGTTGGAGTCTTGCTGTAACAGGTCGTAGGTAGCCTGCTGTAGTGCAAAGAATGGGCAGCTGTTACCTTTTTCAAAATGTGAATGATAGGGCCAGTGGAGAACTGCTTTTTGCCAGATTTTGCACAAGTCTTCTTCTTTTCATGTCCTGAAGCAAGTTTCTCTACCAACCTCTGGACACAGGGAACTAACTGACTAAAGGATTCAACAATTCATGAAGGCAAGTGGAAGGAAACATAGTGTGATGATTTTTCTCTCATTTTTCTCTCATTCATCCAACAACATATGGATGGATGCCGTTTACTTCATTTGGCTTGGCGAAAGGAACATTTAAATAATTTATTTAAGATTCTGGTATGTCTTTCATGTTCAAAGTGAGTAAGGCAACAAGCTGTTTTAGAACAAACCAATGGTGCTGCTAGAATTTGACACCACGAGAAAAATATTTTATTCTCATGGTGCTGTGGAGGGGGAAAAGCATGGATTTGGCAGAATTTGGAGACTGACCTCAAGTACAGTAGTGCTGGCGACAGATGTAGTATTTGGTTCCCTGCTGGATTCCTGGTGAGGTTGCAGTGGGGTGGCGGGGGCGGGGGAGGGGGGGGGGGGGGGGGGGACTTGCTCACTGGCCTCTTGTCTAAGTATCTTGACCGCAACTTTACAGTCAAGGGAAATCATCTCCTGTGATACATGTGCCAATGCAGTGTACTCTTTCCAGAGGGGTGGTTTATCCCACTTATGTTGTTAATAAATATTGCTATTTGTACCATCGCAATTGTTTAAATAATCCACTTTGAAAAGTGTGTGGGGTTAATTTTTCAAAAGTTTTATACAGGAATCCAGTACGCGTAACCATTAAAATCTATCTTATGTGCTAGTTTGATTTTGGCAAAATATTTAGCGTTTCATGGTGTCTTGATGTCCAAGAGGTTATTGAACATAGTAATTATATAAGCATCCATAATAAACTTGCAATTAGTAGTAAGTTAAAACTTAATTTACTTAACAGGTCAGCTGGAAGTCATAATGGATCGCAGACTGATGCAGGATGACAATCGTGGCCTAGGCCAAGGTCTCAAAGACAATAAAATCACAGCCAATTTATTCCGAGTTTTGTTGGAGAGAAGAATTGGAGGAGATATGGTAAGACTAATTGTGCAATGCCAGTATTAATTTCCTAAGCATGACTAACTAAGACATCTATATTTTTATAAAATATCTGAGCCATTGACATTTTCTCATCAGAAATAATAGAATTGAATGCAAGTGACATTTAAATCATTAAATTTAACAATTTTTATGGGAGTGCACATTACAATCATGGATAAATTGCGAAAATACATCCTAGGACATATTTTCCATTTTTATGTCCTCAGCAACATTGGTTACCAACAGCCACTGCAAGTCACTGGAGTCCAGTGTTGCTAAAGTCCTGGATGAGGGTGGGGTAGGGGGGGTGGTATTGGGATTATTTGAACAACAGAAGAAAGTCAGACTTCAAAACGTTTTTTAGGCCAGCTCTGTAGTACTGCGGATCCACAGCACAGTAATAGTTGAGGTATTGCTTAAGAGGTGCCAGGAAAGGCTCAAGCTGTTGCCTGCAATAATCAAAATAGTCTGATTAGGTCAGTGATATCGGTTGCAGGCAGGTGGAAGTTCTGTTCTGCTTCAAATCTATGCACCAAGGTCACAGTAGGAATTTCAGGCCCATAACATTCTATTTATTAGTTTGAGTCCAGTGGTAGAACTTTTAGGACCAACATGGATTCAGACCTGACTGCAGAGATTATCTAGACTACTTGAGAGAATTGCTACAGGAGTGCTGCATTGTCAAAGAGTTGGGTGGGATTCTCCTTTGTTCGACCCTGGACGTGATTGGATGGAGAATCAGTTTTGACGCCAAAATCATGGCCGCCGTCTGTTTCATGCCAAGTCGCAATTTTCTGGGTCCTCAACAGCAGCTTCAAGCGTTCCTCAACGCGCATACAGTAAATGCCGTTGGCATATCATTAGCGGGCCTTACCCAGTATTCTCCGGGGTCTCCGCGATTCTCCGCCTACACTGGGGCAAATTCCCGATGGCGGCGTCCACTTATTCTTTTAAAAATCATGAAACAGGTGCCGTGGCTGCTGAGGGAAAGAGAGAACAGGTATGGAAAATGTCCAAATTCACCTTAGTTTGTTGACAGGTGTACCGCTGGCTGGGGGGTGGCTTCTGCCAGGGCCAGGGGAAGTAGCGGGGATGTCCAGGAGGTGGGCCGTGGGATTGGGATGGACGGACACGGAACACCATTGCCGCAGCTGGAAAGGCAGCCATGCAGCTGCGCATGCTGCTGACTGCCCATTGTGAACTTAGGGCCACGGGTTGTATGGGTGTCCCCCCAGACCACTCAACCTAATGATTGGAGAATATTCCATTATATTCCTGACATGCCTTGTAGATGGTGGGCAGATTTTGGGGAGTCAGGAGGTATGTTACTTGCTACAGAATTCACAGTGCTTGACCTACTCTTGCAGCCATGATATTTACATAGCTGGTACAGTTTAGGTTTCTGAGCAAAGGTAAGCCCCCCAGGTTGATAGTAAGAGACGTTTATTGTTATTATTATTGTTCTTTACTGTTATAAACTTTTAACAGATTGTGGTATGGGGAGCACACAGCCCAGTCTACAGGTGTGGTACAGCAGAAATGCAAAAGTATTTTTTAAAGCAAAACAATGTTTATTCTATGAACTCAAGTTAACCTTTTTAAAACATACAGTGAACATCTTAGCAACCATTAATTCAAATACAACCCCCAAAGAATACAACACTAGGTAATCCTTAATAACTTCCCAAACAACATCCAGACAACAAAAGAAACACATTTTAACAGAAGCACATCAGGTTTACATTCATTACTGAAAACATTTATAATTCTGAATTCACCAAATGATCAAGAGATAGACTTTTCATGACAGAGAGATCAACAGTCCTGCTTTGTCTGGCTTCAGCTCCAACACTGAAAACAAAACTAAAACACAGATACACCCAAACTTTTCTCAAAGTGAAACTAAAAAGCAGAGCCAGAACTCAGCTCCACCCACACTCTGACATCACTGCAGTAACATGAGCATTCAAATATTTCTTAAAGTGACATTCTCATGACAGGTGGTGTTACCTGTTTAAAGTCCAGGGAAGGTTTGGGTTTGGACCGATGTTTGTGGCATGGGTGCGCCTGTTATATGTGGCATCAAGGGCGAGTGTGCGGACCAATGACATAGGTTCACGGAGCTTTGAACTGCAGAGGTACCTGCTGTTGCTGCTGCTGTTTGCGCTGGCTATAGAGCCTCTGGCAATGGCTCTTAAGGGGTCGGCAGAGTGGCGAGGGATTATGAGGGGACGAAGGGAGCATCGGGTGTCGCTATATGCGGACGACTTGCTATTGTATGTTTTGGACCTGCTGGAGAGCATGGAGAGGATCATGGGCCTGTTGGGAAGGTTTAAGGCATTCTCGGGATATTGGTTAAATGTAGGGAAACCCGAGGTGTTCCAGTGAATGAGTTGGGTCGGCCAGCCAATTTAGGGGGGATGCCATTTAAGGGGGCCAGAGACAGGTTTAGATACCCTGGGGATTTAGCTGGCATGGGAATGGACGATACGACACAAATGGATTTTAACAAAACTGGTGGAGGAGGCTAGGGAGGATCTCAAGAGGTGGGACACGCTACACTTGACTTTGGCAAGGAGAATCCAAGATGAACATTCTGCCAAGGTTCCTATTCATATTCCAGACCGATCTGTATACCAAAGGCCTTCTTTCGAAAACTAAACACGATTATTTCAGAATTTGTTTGGACAGGGAAGGCGCCAAGGGTTAAGAGGACCCTAATCAAGAGGCAGCAGGGAGGGTTGCCAACCCTGCTACATTACTATTGGGCAGCAAATGTGGAGAAGATGAAGCAATGGTGGGCAGGAGAGGGGGTAGAATGGGTTAAGGTGGCATAGGAATCCTGTAGGGGGTCCAGCGTAAGGGCTATGGTGACAGTGGCATTGCCAATGGCAGCAAGCAGATACTTGGAGAGCCTTGTGGTGCAGTCCACGGTGAAAATCTGGAACCAGCTGAAGAGGCACTTTAGGATAGAGGGGATGTCAGTGTTTTTTTTTTTAAATAATTTTTATTGGAATTTTTTGAAAAATATATATCAACAGAACAATAATAATAACAATAAACACCCCCCCGGCACCCGGTATCGTTGAGCCAGAAAGTCGAGGAAAGGCTGCCACCTCCTAAAGAACCCTTGTACCGACCCCCTCAGGGAAAATTTGACCCTCTCCAGCTTAATGAATCCTGCCATGTCATTGATCCAGGTCTCCACGCTCGGAGGTCTCGCATCTTTCCACTGCAGCAACATCCTCCGCCAGGCTACTAGGGACGCAAAGGCCAAAACATCGGCCTCTTTCGCCTCCGGCACTCCCAGCTCCACCCCAACCCCAAATATCGCGAGTCCCCAGCCTGGCTTGACCCTGGACCCTACCACCCTCGACACCGTCCTCGCCACCCCCTGCCAGAATTCCCCCAGTGCCGGGCATGCCCAAAACATATGGACATTGTTCGCTGGGCTCCCCGAACACCTAATGCACCTGTCCTCACCCCCAAAAAACTTGTTCATCCTCGTCCCGGACATATGAGCCCTGTGCAGTACCTTGAACTGGATGAGGCTAAGCCTCGCACATGAAGAGGAGGAGTTCACCCTCTCCAGGGTGTCCGCCCATGTCCCCTCCTCAATCTACTCCCCCAGCTCCACTTCCCACTTAGCCTTCAGCTCCTCTACCGACGCCTCCTCCACCTCCTGCATCACCTGGTAGATGTCAGACACCTTCCCATCCCCGACCCACACCCCCGAAAGCACCCTATCCCTTACCCCCCGCGGGGGCAGCGAAGGGAACCCCTCCACCTGCTGCCTAGCAAACGCCTTGACCTGAAGGTACCTGAACATATTCCCCGGGGGAGCCCAAACTTCTCCTCCAGTTCACCCAGGCTAGCAAACCTCCCGTCAATGAACAGGTCTCCCAACTTCCTAATGCCCGCCCTGTGCCACTCCAGGAACCCACCATCAATGTTCCCTGGGACAAACCGGTGGTTCCTCCGCAGCGGGGCCTCCCCTGTGTCGCCTCCACTGCCCCCAAATTTTGAGGGTAGCCGCCACCACCGGGCTCATAGTGTACCTCGTTGGAGGGAGCGGCAACGGCGCCGTTACCAGTGCCTTCAGGCTCGTGCCTCCACAGGACGCCCTCTCCATCCGTTTCCATGCTGCCCCCTCCCCATCCATTACCCACTTACGTACCATCGAGATGTTAGCCGCCCAATAGTACCCAGAGAGGTTGGACAGTGCCAGCCCCCCTCTATCCCTGCCCCGGTCCAAAAAGACCCTCCTTACCCTCGGAGTCCCGTGCGCCCAAACAAATCCCAGAATGCTGCTGTTCACCCTCCTAAAAAAGGCCCTCGGAATGAAAATGGGGAGGCACTGAAACAAAAACAAAAACCTCGGGAGCACCGTCATTTTAACGGACTGTACTCTACCCGCCAACGACAACGGCAGCATGTCCCACCTTTTAAACTCCTCCTCCATCTGCTCCACCAACCTAGTAAAATTAAGCTTGTGCTGAGTCCCCCAACTCCTAGCCACCTGAACCCCCAGGTACCTAAAACTCCTCACTGCCCTCTTTAGCGGGAGCCTACCAATCCCCTCCTCCTGATCTCCCGGGTGTACAACAAACAGCTCACTCTTGCCCAGGTTCAATTTATAGCCCGGGAAACTCCCAAACTCAGCAAGAATCTCCATCACCTCCGGCATTCCCCCCACCGGGTCTGCTACATACAGCAGCAAGTCATCTGCATACAGCGACACTCGGTGCTCCTCCCCACCCCGCACCAGACCCCTCCACCTCCCCAACTCCCTGAGAGCCATGGCAAGAGGCTCAATTGCCAACGCAAAAAGCAAGGGGGACAGGGGGCACCCCTGCCTCGTCCCATGGTGGAGCCTGAAGTACTCGGACCTCCTCCCATATGTCGCTACACTCGCCATCGGGGCCTCGTACAGCAACCTCACCCATTTAATAAACCCCACCCCAAACCCAAACCTCTCTAACACCTCCCACAAGTACCCCCACTCAACCCTATCAAAGGCCTTCTCCGCATCCAATGCCACCACAATCTCCGCCTCTCCTTCTGCCGCCGGCATCATTATTACATTTAGCAGCCTTCGCACGTTAGTGTTCAGCTGCCTCCCCTTCACAAAACCCGTCTGATTTTCATGTATCACCCCCGGCACACAGTCCTCTATTCTAGTGGCCAAGATCTTCGCCAGCAACTTGGCGTCCACATTCAGCAGTGAAATTGGCCTATATGATCTGCACTGCAAGGGGTCCCCGTGACATCGTCGGAGGCAAAACACCCCCCTCCCATGCCTCGTTAAAGGTCCGAACCAACAGGGGGCCCAACAGGTCCGCGTATTTCTTGTAAAATTCAACCGGGAACCCATCCGGTCCCGGCACCTTCCCCGACTGCATGTGGCCAATCCCTCTGACCAGCTCCTCCAACTCTATCGGCGCCCCCAGTCCCTCCACCTGCTCCCTCTGCACCCTTGGAAATCGCAGCCTGTCCAAAAAGCTCTCCATTCCCCCTCCCACCACCGGCAGCTCCGACCGGTACAGTTCCCTGTAGAAGTCCCTAAAGACCCCATTGACCTCTGCCCCCTGCCGCACCACATTCCCACCCCTATCCTTCACTCCACCAATCTCCCTAGCCGCGTACCACTTGCGAAGCTGATGCGCCAGCATCCTGCTCGCCTTCTCTCCATACTCGTAGACCGCTCCCTGCGCCTTCCTCCACTGTGTCTCCGCCTTTCTGGTGGTCAATAAATCAAACTTGGCCTGCAGGCTACGCCGCTCCCCCAGCAATCCCTCCTCTGGGGCCTCCGCGTACCTCCTATCTACACTGAACAGCTCCCCCACCAGTCTCTCCCTCTCCCTCCTCTCCCCCCTCTCCCTATGGGCTTGGATGGAGATCAGCTCCCCTCTAATCACTGCCTTCTGAGCCTCCCACACCATCCCCACCCGGACTGCCCCAGTATCAATGACCTCGAGGTACCTCTCGATACATCCCAGGACCCTCCTACACGCCTCCTCATCAGCCAACAACCCCACGTCCAGACGCCAAAGTGGGCGCTGGTCCCGCATCTCCCCCATCTCCAGATCCACCCAATGCGGAGCATGGTCCGAAATCGCAATAGCCGAATATTCGGCCTCCTCCACCCTCGGGACCAGTCACCTACTCAGGACAAAGAAATCAATACGGGATTAAACCCTGTGCACATGGGAGAAAAAAGAGTACTCCCGAGCCCTCGGCCTCCCAAACCCCCAGGGATCCACTCCTCCCATCTGGTCCATAAACCCCCTCAACACCTTGGCCGCTGCCGGCCTCCTGCCTGTCCTTGAACTAGAACAATCCAGGAGGGGATCCAGCACCGTATTGAAGTCCCCCCCCATGATCAGGACCCCCACCTCCAGGCCAGGAATGCGGCCCAACATACGCCTCATGAAACCAGCATCATCCCAATTTGGGGCGTACACATTTACCAACACCACCCTCTCCCCCTGCAGCTTACCGCTCACCATCACATATCTGCCGCCACTATCAGCCACCACCTCAGACGCCTCAAACGCCACCCTCTTCCCCACCAGGATCGCCACCCCCCGGTTCTTCGAGTCGAGCCCTGAATGGAAAACCTGCCCCACCCACCCCTTCCTCAGACGGACCTGGTACGCCACCTTAAGGTGGGTCTCCTGGAGCATGGCCACGTCCGCCTTCAGCCCCTTCAGATGCGAAAACACCCGGGTCCGCTTAACCGGCCCATTCAACCCCCTCACGTTCCACGTGATCAGCCGGATCAGGGGCACCCCGCCCTCCTCCCCCGTCGACTAGCCATGGCCCATCGACTGTTCGCCCCTGGTCACCCATTCGGCCCGTTTCCCACGGCGATAGAACCTCACCCCGACCCCCCCGACCCACACCAGCTCCTCCCTGGCCAATCCAGCAGCAACCCGGTATCCACCCCCCAAGGCTAGGACCCTTCCTAGCCGCGACGCTCCCTCCATTGTACTCCCGTGAGCCAGCTGACTTCTGCTGACCCCGGCAGCTCTCGCCCAAACTCCTACCCCTCCCGATATGAGGTCACCCCTCCCCCCTGCATCAGCTGCTTGGCACCGCTTCAGCGCGGGAAAACGGATCTGATATCCACGCCCCTTGCCACCAGCTCCACCCCCCTCGTCCCGCAGCACGGGAAACCAGAGGAAAGCCTGCGCTTTCACACTGCCCCACCCCACCCCCCCAACGCAGCTCCCAAACAGCAGTCCCAACCCATCCACCAACCCCGTACAAACAAAAACAGATCAACCACAAACCCCAATACCCCCCTTAAGATACAAAACCATAACCAACATCATCCGAAAGCGAGAGAAAAAAAAACAAACAGAATAACCAGCAACAGCATAAATAGTGATACAGAAAAAAACTCCCACAGCCCCCAATCTCTAGTTCGAGTCCAACTTTTCAGCCTACACAAAAGGCCCACGCCTCCTCCGGGGACTCAAAATAGTAATGCCGGTCCTTGTAGGTGACCCAGAGGCGCGCAGGCGGCAGCATGCCAAACTTCACCTGCTTGCTGTGGAGCACCGCCTTCGTCCGGTTGAACCCTGCCCTCCGCTTAGCCACCTCCGCACTCCAGTCCTGGTAGACGCGCACTACCGAATTCTCCCACTTGCTGCTCCTCACCTTCTTGGCCCATCGCAGCACACACTCCCGGTCACTGAACCGATGGAACCGCACCAGCACCGCCCGCGGGGGTTCATTCGCCTTAGGCCGCCTGGCCAGTACTCAGTGGGCCCCCTCCAGCTCCAGGGACAGATGGAAGGATCCTGCCCCCACCAGCGAGTTCAGCATCACGGCCACATAGGCCGGCAGGTCCGTCCCCTCCAGCCCCTCCTCGAGGCCCAGGATCCGCAAGTTCTTCCTCCTCGATCGAAACTCCATCTCCTCGAAACGATCTTGCCACTTTTTGTGGAGCGCCTCGTGCATCTCCACCTTCCCCACGAGGGCCGAAACCGCCTCCTCGTGCTCAGAGGCCTGCTGCTGCAACTCAAGTATCGCTGCACCCTGAGTTGCCTGGGTCTCCAGCAGCTTACTAGTCGTTACCTTCAGGGATTCCAACAACTCCCCTTTCAACTCCGTAAAATAGCGCAGAAGGGCCGCCTGCTGCTCCTCCGCCCACTGCCTCCACTCCTCAGGGGCTCCACCGGCCGCCATTTTGTCCACCTTCTCCCGCTTTTCCAGGGGAGCTGCTGCCGTTTTTCTCCTCGTCCCACTCCGAGTTCGCACCATAAATCTCGGGGTGTTTTGCTCCAGACCCCTTTATCCACCGGGAATCGTCGAATCAACACCGTTTGGGGCCCTTAAAAGAGCCCACAAGTCATTTAAAGCGGGAGCTGCCGAACGTGCGGCTTAGCTCCGCATAGCCGCAACCGGAAGAGGGGATGTCAGTGTTAACGCCGTTGTGTGAAAACCACGGTCTTGAGTAAGGAGGAATAGATGGCGCATATATGAAGTGGAGAAAAGTGGGGCTGGTTAAGGTGAGGGATTTGTATTTGGAAGAAGAGTTTGCCAGTATAGATGAATTGAAGTAGAGGGTAGAGTATCCGAGAGGAAGTGACTTCAAATACCTGCAGGTAAGGGACTTCGCGCAGAAGGTTTGGAAAGAGATCCCCAGGTTGCCGAGGTACGCCCTGTTGGAGCGACTATTGCTTCCAGATGCGGAAGGGGAGGGCAGGATTGGAGACATGTATAGGTGGCTGGGAGAACAGGGAGGTGAGCGGATGGTGAAGATTAAGGAGAAGTGGGTACGGGAGCTGGGAGAGGAGATAAACTGGGGAGTGAAATGAAATTAAATGAAAATCGCTTATTGTCACAAGTCGGCTTCAAATTAAGTTACTGTGAAAAACCCCTAGCAACCTTATTCCGGCGCCTGTTCGGGGAGGCTGGTACGGGAATTGAACCCACACTGCTGGCCTTGGTCTGCTTTACAAGCCAGCTATTTAGCCCACGGTGCTAAACCAGTCCCTAGTGGAGTGAGGCGCTACGAAGGGTAAATGCGACCTCCTTGTGTACAAGAATGAGCCTGATGCAATTCAAAATGGTACACAGGGTACACATGACTCAGACAAGAATGAGTGGGTTCTTTCAGGGAGTGGCAGACGTGTATGAGAAGTGTGGGCGGGGACCAGCGAATCACGCACATATGTTGTGGCGGTGTGTTCGCAGCACTAGCAAGGATAGTGGGGGAGGAGATTGAGCTGGATCCTTCGGTGGCAATATTTGGCATATCAGAGAAGCCGGAGCTGATGGAGGAGCGGGAGGGCTGATGTTGTGTCCTTTGCCTCTCTGATTGTCCGTAGACTAATTGTATTGGAGTAGCGGTCAGCAACGCCGCCGGGGGTAGCGGCCTGGCTGGGTGATTTATATGACTTTTTTCACCTAGAAAAGATCAAATATGAGTTATGGGGTTCAATAGAGGGTTTTGAGGCAAGGTGGGGGATGTTCATGACCGTGTTTGAGGAGTTGTTCGTCGTGGGGCGGGAGGGGAGAGGGTGTAGCATGGCCGATAAAGGGGGAAAATTTGTACAAACTGTATAGTTGTGTTTTGGGAGTTTGTTTCCTGAATTGTTTATATGTTGTAACTTTATATACGTTCGGAATAAAATATTTTTTATAAAATGTAAATCAATGTAAGTAACAGAACAGCTTAAGCATCTTAATTTATTCACAGTACATATTATACTGTATAACATTGATGATTTTTGCTATGGTTTAACTACCTTTTTGATAGTAACTGCAATTTATTTATGAGGGACTAGCAGGTAGATGGAAACCTTTATAAAATGATATAAATACCTTTTCAGACATTTGCACGGTTTCGCTTGAACATTTGTCACCATAGAATCCCTTTAAAATTCCAAGTAGATGTTCTTTACATATATGTAAATACATTGCTGTTCCTCATTGATTGTTGAAATTGAAGCCCAGATATTAATTTTTCATGTTGTGCATTTCTTTTTTAAGCAGGATGAAGGTAATAAGGCAGTGAATTACCCTTCTTTATTGAGCCACAAAATAAGTTCCTACCTGAATCACCCAATCATTCCAATGGTTGTGAACCTAAATGTAGATGGAATTCCTCCATTATTAAACTTATACAGGCCTCTTGTATCGTCCATGCCATGTGATATGCACATACTTAACCTGAGAACAATAGAAGGAAAGGTAAGGCCAAAAGTTTTGATTTAATTCTAAGCACTGATAACATTTGAAACATAAATCGTTATATATGATACATTGTAAATAAACTGTAACAGCATGAAAAACCTGCATTATATAGCACATTTAATATTGGAAGATGTCAAACAGTCGTTTGGTCGTGCAGAACTTGAATATTGCTGAAAAAAGAGACATTGCCGAAGTGTTTCATCTTGCACTCAAGACAAATGCAAGAATGGCAAATTTCAAATGATCACAACCATTTATACTAAAAGAGATTGGTTGGCAAGTCGACTCTAATTGGCTACGGTGTTGCCTTGGAGAAAGCAACAGCAAACTATAGGCTCCTCCAAGCACCCAAGCAATTTTAAAAAGGTCCAAGGCTTGAACATAGTTATTTTGTTTACAGAAATCGGTTCCCTGCGTATAAATGTATTTTGCTTCTAGCAACAGAAATGAGCCATATTATGAGCTCAACTGATTATGTTAGATTTGTTGTTAGTGTAGTTATTGGCAGACTTAGGATAGTTCAGCAATTTCTACCCAATAATAGAATTGCATCGAACAAATATTTCATTTTGGGTTTTTCACAAATGGGTTGGTTGAGTATGGTCTGGCCTCTGTCTACTGTGAACAATTGAAGGAACATTCTGTTTGATTCAATCGGCCAATTATTGGGATGTACAGCTTACGTATCTGCAATTGCACTGGCACTGAAATTCTTTCTCAATTGTGTGGTAGGCAGGATGTCTTTTTGGACTGACGCCATCATCGTGTTAGCGGAAAATACCACTCATATCACCACTGTTTAGTAGCAGCATGAAATGACTTGCTTAACTTGTTCAAATTTTTGAGATACTTTGCCTTTCCAGGGTAATTTGAGGTTAAAGGTCATTTTTCAGGTCCAAAGGCTTTCGGTCCTTCAATGATTGAGTGATATAAGCGAACAATGATCTGAACAAGATAGTGATTGTCTTTCAGGATGGGCAGGTTTCTCCGATTCTGCGGCTATGTCGGCAGGATCCGTCTGGGCTTACAACCAAAAAGTCGGTGCCGCCACCACACTGATGCTCTGCCCCCGCATCGGGGGCGGAGCATCGGGGGAGGGCCTCAGGTGACATCCTGCGGCCATCCCGACGGCGTGCGCCGTTTTTCAGGGGATGGAGCCTCGGAAAAAAGACACCACCCCTGATTCCGGCATAAAAATGTATTCTCCGGCCAATTGTTCAATGTGATTTTGGCGTCGGCATTCGGAGAATCCAGCCCGATTAGTTTAACGCACTCTACTTCTGCTTCAAGCTTGCACGGTGAGCAAATACCCAGGACTTTTTATAAGATTTGGATAAGGTCAAATCTTATGGCGCAATATGAATCCGAATGTCTATTTTGACTGGAGAAGGTTGGCTTGCGGTGGATAATAGTGCAGGACCCTGTTGTAATAAAACTTTAATAGTGATAACCCTTTTAAGAAGCTGACCATACAGATGAGCCAGGAACCTGGATTTTGTCAGGGTCTCTCTCTGCACTATAGTACCTGAGATGCCACTTATACCCTCCCCGACCTGTCCAAACCTGGTTCAATGACCGTGTTAAAGTCCTTACCATGATCAACCCCTGCAAGTCCAGGTCCGGGATCTTCCACAATCTTCCACAACACCCATCTCATAAACTCCACATTGTCCCAGTTTGGGGCATAAACATTAACCAAAACCACCGGTATTCCCTCTAGCTTCCCACTCACCATCATGAACCTCTGCCCCCCCCCCCCCCCCCCCACCCGAATCTGCCACAATGTTCTCAACCTCGAACACCACCTGCTTGTTTACCAGCACTGCTACATCCCTAGTCTTCATGTCCAACCCTGAGTGAAAGACCTGCCTGACCCATCCTTTCCTTCACCGTGCCTGATCCCCGACCTTCAGATGTGTTTCTTGCAAAAAGGCCACATCCACCTTCAAGCTCCTTTGACCGTTTGACTGCCCCCCCCCCCCCCTTCACCCCATGTCGATCAACCATATTCTTTCTTGAGCCAGCCCCTGACCTGTGTCACGCGACCCTCCAATCTCGCCCTTGGAAGCCCACCGTCATTACTCCTTTTCTTGCTGCGCCACAGCAGCCACACTTTGTCAGCAGCCCCCCCTTGCCCCATCCCCAAACAAAACAACAATCCCATTCCCCTGTTCTACAATAACCACCTGGCCACCCCCTCACTGTGCACCCGTTAGCTAGCCCGCCCAGCTAGCCTGGCAGCCCCTGTCCAAGGCTACTAAGCCTCCTACCCACCCCCCTGCTCGCATATCTCCATGGAACAAACAACAAAGAAACAAGAAAAAAGGTGCAGTCACCCTCGACGCACCCCACGCATCCCGCCATCTAACCCAACAAAAAACCTCAGAGGAGAAACGTTCTCCAACAAACATCAATCGAAAAGACAGAAGAAACAAACATCTCCTCACACCTCCTCCAAAGTTCAGTGTCCTTCTTCTCCTGCCAGTCCATTTTCTCTTAAAAATTCCATTGCCTCCACTGATGTTCTGAAATAGTGTTCTCGGCTGTTAAAAATCACCCAGAGGCGGGCCGAGTACAGCAGCCCAAACTTCACCCCCTTCTTAAAAGGGAAGCCTTCATCTGATTGAACCCAGCCCTCGGCTTCACCAGGTCCGTGCCCAGGTCCTGGTACACCCGAAGCTTGTTCCCTTCCCAGGCGCACCTCCTCGTCTGCCTCGCCCACCTCGTCTTCCTTATCCAGGAATCAATGGAGAAGCAACACCATTGGCCTTTGTGGCTTGTTCGCCTGTGGCTTCCTCCTCAGTGCCTTGTGTGCTCGGTCAACCTCCAGGGGCCAGTCAAAGGCCACCTCCCCCATCAACCTCTCCAGCATCTTGGCAACATACATGCCAGCATTCGCTCCCTCAATGCCTTCAGGCATCCCCACGATTAGTAAATTCTGTCTCCGGGAGTGATTCTCCATGTCCTCCATGTTCTCCTTTAACCGTTTTTGAGTCTCCCGCGTCACACCTATTTCGGCCGCCAACGAGGCAAGTTGTTCCTTGTTCCCCACCGTCTCCTCCACCTTCCAAATAGCCTCGCCCTAGGACTCCCGCCTCTGTTCCACGCAGTCAATTCCCGCCTTTAATGGTTCCACCTCCTTGGCTAGGTCCTCATGGGCTTCCGTCTGCCTGCTGAACTTCATGTTCAAGAAGTTCACCAGTTGCTCTGTTGACCACTGGGCGGGCAGGACAGTTCCTTTACCCTCCACCATCTTGACCTGTGTCGCAGAAAGAATTTCTTGCTCCAACTGCTTTCTTCTTTTTGTCACTTCTGGTCCGTGGATCCATCTACCAGCCAGACCAGTGGAGTTTAGCTTTTCCCAGTCACTTCTGCGCATTTTTTCAGCCAAACATCTACCCTACGCGGGGAAAAGGTCCAAAAAAACCGTCTCGAGCGGGAGCTGCCAAATGGGGCAGCATGGTAGCATAATGGTTAGCACTATGGCTTCACAGTGCCAGGGTCCCAGGTTCGATTCCCGGCTTGGGTCACTGTCTATGTGGAGTCTGCACGTTCTCCCCGTGTCTGCGTGGGTTTCCTCCGGGTGCTCCAGTTTCCTCCCACAAGCTCCAAAAGATGTGCTATTAGATAATTTGGTCATTCTGAATTCTCCCTCTTGTGTACCCGAACACGCACTGGATTGTGGCGACCAGGGGCTTTTCACAGTAACTTTATTGCATTGTTAATGTAAGCCTACTTGTGATAATAAAGATTATTATTATATACGTGGGACCACTCACTCCATGGCCGCCACCGTAAATCTGCCAAATGAAGATTCTTTGACGAAGAGGATGATGGTGGCAGATTTGAAAGGGCAAAAAAAAATACCTGAGGAGTGGGAACCATTTTTAGTGTCAGTTAGGTTGACGGCCAGAAAATGAAGTTGGATGGCTAGCACGTTCGTGAGAATAGAGATAAGAAAGCAGATAATAAGACGGGCTTGGCAAGGAGGTATGGGGAAAATAAGAGAGAAGCTAAAGGAAGATGATGGTTCAGGACCAGGGTAAAGGAGAAAGATGGACAAGGGATATGGATCCTTGCAAATGTTGGATGTGAGGTGGAATGGGCAGCGTGGATGGGTTTCAGGAGATATTGGTCATGGAGAAAAGCCAGGGGTATTTTTGCATTCCAGGATCATTGACTAGTGATTAGTTTTGACGAAGGGAGCAGGGCGATGATTTAGTTCAACCAGATTTAATGATGAATGAATAAACCAATGGTGCACTATGCCCATTGGAGTTAGGAGAGCAGAGATAAGGAAGGACCAGGACAGGAGGGAGTAAATGGTTTACTGGGTGCAAGAGCCTCAAAGATAGAAGTGAGTGATTCAGCAGCTGAAAAGGTGCAGAAGTATTGTGAATGGAGAGCCAAATGTTAGACAGTTGGAAATTGGAGATGTCTTGGATGTGAGTCTTTTTTCAGGGTCAGGCACAGAAGAAAATGATGTTGGAATGGGGAAGGGAAATGTGAGTTGATATGGAAGTTGAAACATGGAGATCAGAAATCACTCATTTTAGAGGTTGAGAGAGGGACCGAGCGAATGGAAGGAAACCTGCAAATTCCCCTCCAGATCACCCACCATCTTGACTTGAAACTTATATCACTATTGCTTCAATGTCACTAGGTCAAAAACCTGGGATTCCTCCTAATAGCATTTTACCAACATCACAAGGACTGTAGTCTGTAATATTCCTCTGAGTAGCATTGTACCAACATCACAAGGACTGTAGTCTGTAATATTCCTCCGAGTAGCATTGTACCAACACCACAAGGACTGTAGTCTGTAATATTCCTCCGAGTAGCATTGTACCAACACCACAAGGACTGCAGTCTGTAATATTCCTCCGAGTAGCATTGTACCAACACCACAAGGACTGTAGACTGTAATATTCCTCCGAGTAGCATTGTACCAACACCACAAGGACTGTAGTCTGTAATATTCCTCCGAGTAGCATTGTACCAACACCACAAGGACTGTAGTCTGTAATATTCCTCCGAGTAGCATTGTACCAACACCACAAGGACTGTAGTCTGTAATATTCCTCCGAGTAGCATTGTACCAACACCACAAGGACTGTAGACTGTAATATTCCTCTGAGTAGCATTGTACCAACACCACAAGGACTGTAGTCTGTAATATTCCTCCGAGTAGCATTGTACCAACACCACAAGGACTGTAGACTGTAATATTCCTCTGAGTAGCATTGTACCAACACCACAAGGACTGTAGA
Organism: Scyliorhinus canicula; assembly: GCF_902713615.1. Classification (NCBI taxonomy): domain Eukaryota; kingdom Metazoa; phylum Chordata; class Chondrichthyes; order Carcharhiniformes; family Scyliorhinidae; genus Scyliorhinus; species Scyliorhinus canicula. The sequence continues at coordinate 116,453,967 of NC_052153.1, read as the reverse complement.
CTGTAATATTCCTCTGAGTAGCATTGTACCAACACCATATGCACTGTAGTCTGGAATATCCCTCCTAATAGTATTTTACCAACACCACAAGGACTGTAGTCTGTAATATTCCTCCGAGTAGCATTGTACCAACACCACAAGGACTGTAGTCTGGAATATCCCTCCTAATAGTATTTTACCAACACCACAAGGACTGTAGTCTGGAATATCCCTCCTAACAGCATTGTACCGACACCATAAGGACTGTAGTTGGTCAAGAAGGTGGCTCACCCGCTTCTCAAGGGCAATTCAGGATGGGCAACGAATTCTGGCCTTGCCAGTGATACTCTCATGACATGAACAAATAAAAAAAAATGTTATTGAGAAACATGGGATCGAACACGTATGGGTAGTAGGGAACAAAAATTTAAAAAGAGATACAGGAGGGTAATACAAGGCGAAATACTCAAAGGAGCTTTTCATGGTAACTTAATTGCAGTGTTGATGTAAGCCTACTTGTGACAATAAAGATTATTTTTATATCATTATTGGGCTCATACCCCGGAGTCATACCCCCACAACATGGTCACAACGTGTGTCCACAGCGGCATAATGTCAGAATGGTGTGATACATGACTGGTCTCAGAAGGCATGCACCTTGCGAACAGTATTCCGAGGAGGGCTTGGAGATGAGCACAGAATTCACAGTGCAGCTCTGCACAGTGAGGGAGAGGTTGCTGCAGAGTGAAGACAGTTGGTGCCAGGGTGATGCCAGAGGTGTGCACCTGGGTGAAAATTGTTTCTTGGAGTACTTGCTGTGCGCTGGGGCGACCTTTAAAAAATGGCACCTGGATCATTGAAGCACTGGGGTGATGGTGGTGGGGGAAAATCGGAGACTGGCCTCCAGAAATACATCGTGGAACTCCTGCCTGCCATTTTACACTAAGACCTGCACTGTATGGCACTATAAAAAGCCATCATTACTGTCAGCAGGCTCAACACACATTTCCTGCCCGACATCGGACTTTGCCAATATCGGTGAAAATCTCGCCCTTGGTGAGTCTATATTTTGGAGCATTGCATTAAATTTTGGATATCCTACCTATAAAAGAATTTAGTTATGTTAAAGTATTCAAGCATTGAATTAAATTCCAGTACTTCAACCTCTAAGTCAGTGCTTCTCAAACATTTTCCTGGTGTGATACCAATTTAATGCCTCAGACTTTGTGTGACCCCCCCAAGTAAAACTTTGGGACTTCCGCTTGCGGCTATGCGGAGCTAAGCCGCACGTTCGGCAGCTCCCGCTATTTAGGGACTTTTGGGCCGTTTCGAGGGCCCCAAACGGCGCTGTTTTAATGCATCCCGGTGGGGGAAGGTGCCTGGAGGAACTTGCCCCACACTATATGGTGCTCACCCGGAGTGGGACGAAGAAAGAAGCTGCAGCAGCTCCCCCAAAAAAACGGGGGAAGGAAAACAAAATGGCGACCGTCGCAACACCCAAGTCTGGTGGAAGTGGGCGCAGGAGCAGCAGGCCTCTCTCCTGCATTGTTTTGCGGAGCTGAAGGCTGAGCTGCTGGACTCCATGAATGCAACTACGAACAAGCTGCTTGGGACCCAGGCGGCACAGGAGGAGTCTATTCGGGAGTTGCAGCAGCAGGCCGTTGAAAGGGAGGAGGAGGCCGTGGTCCTCGTGGGGAAAGTGGAGTTGCACGAGGCACTTCATAAAAAGTGGCAGGACCGCTTGGAGGAGCTGGACGTTCGCATGAGGCGAAAGAATCTGAGGATCCTGAGCCTGGCGGAGGGGCTGGAGGGGTCGGATCTCCCGGCGTATGTGACCACGATGCTGAGCTCGTTGATGGGAGCGGGGTCATTCCATTCGCCCCTGGAGCTTGAGGGAGCTCACAGAGTGATGGCCAGGAGGTCCAAGGCAAATGAGCCCCCGAGGGCGGTGCTGGTATGGTTCCATTGATTCAGTGACCGGGAGTGTGTGCTGCGCTGGGCCAAGAAAGAGAGGAGCAGTAAATGGAAGAATTCGGTAGTGAGGATCTACCAGGACTGGAGTGCGGAGGTGGCTAAGCGGCGGGCCGGGTTCAACCGGACGAAGGCAGTGCTTCATGCCAAGCAGGTCAGGTTTGGAATGCTGCAGCCTGTGGGTGACATACAAGGACCGGCACCACTACTTCGAGTCCCCGGAGGAGGCGTGGGCCTTTGTACAGGCGGAGAAGTTGGACTCGAACTAGGGTCTGGGGACATACTTTGGCCGTCGTTGTTTCCGCTATTGCTGTTTTGTTTCAACTTTTTTAACTTCGACATGTGTGTTATGTATGCTTGTTTTCTGTTTGCTCTGTTTACGGGTGGGTTTGTTTGTTGGGTATGGTTGTGGGTTAGGTGGGGAATGTTGGGGGTTTGTGTTTTATATGTTCTCTTCTGTACGGGGCTGGGGATTGAGGTGAAACTGGATTTTGGGGAACTGCGTCAGAAGGGTGGGGTGTGGCAGTGTGAAAGTGCGGGCTTTCCTCTGGTTTCCCGTGCTGCGGGGCAGGGGGGGTGGAGCTGGCGGTGGGGGCGGGGCCTCTATTGGTCTTCTTTCCCGCGCTGAAGCAGTGCCAAGGAGGTGTGGCAAGAGGGGGATGACCCCATGCCGGGAGGGGATAGGTTTTGGCGGGAGCTGCCGGGGTCAGCAGAAGTCAGCTGACTCACGGAAGTACCATGGAGTGTGCGTCGCGGCTAGGATGGGTCCTAGCCTGGAGGAGGTGGGGGGGGATACCGGGTTGCTGCTGGAATGACTAGGAAGGAGCCGGGGGGGGAAGAGGAGAGGCGTTATCGCCATGGGGAACGGGTCGGGCGGGGTGTGCTGGCCTGGGGCGAACATCTGATAAGCTATGGCTAGTCGGCGGGGGAGGGGGGCGGGTTGCCCTCTGATCCGGCTGATTACCTGGAATGTGAGGGGGCTGAACGGGCCGGTTAAGAGAACTAGGGTATTTTCTCATCTGAGGGGGTTGAAGGTGGACGTGGCTATGCTCCAGGAGACCCACCTGAAGGTGGCGGACCAGGTTCGTCTGAGGAAGGGGTGGGTGGGGCAGGTTTATCACTAAGGATTGACACGAAGAACCGGGGGGTGGCGATTCTCGTGGGGAAGAGGGTGGCGTTTGAGACCGCTGAGGTGGTGTCGGACAAGGAGGGCAGATATATTATGGTGAATGGTAGGCTGCAGGGAGAGAAGGTGGTGCTGGTGAACGTATATGCCCCGAATTGGGATGATGCTGGCTTCATGACGCGATTGTTGGGCCGCATCCCGGACCTGGAGGCAGGGGGCCTGATCATGGGGGGAGACTTTAACACAGTGCTGGATCCCCGACTGGACCGGTCCAGTTCAAGGACGGGTAGGAGACCGGCGGCGGCCAAAGTACTGAGGGGATAAATGGACCAGATGGGAGGGGTGGATCCCTGGAGGTTTGGGAGACCGAGAGCGCGGGAGTATTCCTTTTTCTCTCGTGTCCATAGGGTTTATTCCCGGATAGACTTTTTTGTCCTGAGCAGGGGATTGATTCCGAGGGTGCAGGATGCCGAGTACTCGGCCATAGCGATTTCGGACCATGCCCCGCACTGGGTTGATCTGGAGATGGGAGAGGCGCGGGACCAGCGCCCGCTCTGGCGCCTGGATGTGGGGATGCTGGCGGAGGAGGAGGTGTGTAAGAGGGTTCGGAGAAGCATTGAGGGGTATCTGGATACCAATGATATGGGGGAGGTCCGGGTGGGTTGGTCTGAGAGGCTCTGAAAGCAGTGATCCGGGGGGAGCTGATCTCCATCCGGGCCCAATGGGAAAGGAGGGAGAGGAAGGAGAGGGAGAGACTGGTGGGAGAGCTCCTGGATGTGGACAGGAGATATGCGGAGGCACCGGAGGAAGGGCTGCTGGGAGAACGGCGCAGTTTGCAGGCCAAATTTGACTTGTTGACCACCAGAAAGGCGGAGACACAGTGGAGGAGGGCGCAGGGCGCGGTATATGAGTATGGAGAGAAGGCGAGCAGGATGTTGGCGCATCAGCTCCGTAGGCGAGATGCGGCTAGGGAAATTGGTGGAGTGAAGGATGGGGGTGGAAACGTAGTGCAGAAGGGGACAGAAGTAAACGGGGTCTTTAGGTACTTTTACGAGGAACTGTACCGGTCGGAACCTCCGATGGGGAGAGAGGGGATGGAGAGCTTCATGAACAGGCTATGTTTCCCAAGGGTTCAAGAGAGGCTGGTAGAGGGGCTGGGGGCGCCGATAGAGCTGGAGGAGCTAGTCGGGGGGATCGGACAAATGCAGTCAGGTAAGGCCCGGCCGGACGGGTTCCCGGTGGAATTTTACAAAAAGTACGCGGACCTGGTGGGTCCCCTGCTGGTGCGAACCTTCAATGAGGCATGGGAGGGGGGGGCTTTGCCCCCCAACGATGTCGCGGGCACTGATCTCTTTGATCCTAAAGCGGGATAAGGACCCCTTGCACTGTGGATCATACAGGCCTATCTCGCTCCTTAACATAGACGCTAAATTGCTGGCGAAGATCCTGGCTACCAGGATAGAGGGTTGTGTGCCAGAGGTGATTCACGAAGATCAGACAGGATTTGTCAAGGGGCGGCAGCTCAACACGAATGTGTGGAGACTGCTCAATGTTATCATGATGCCGGCAGTGGAGGGGGAGGCGGAGATAGTGGTGGCGCTGGACGCAGAGAAAGCGTTTGATAGAGTTGAGTGGGGGTACCTGTGGGAGGTGCTGGAGAGGTTTGGATTTGGGGAGGGATTCATCAAATGGGTGAGGCTGCTTTACGCGGCTCCGATGGCGAGTGTAGTCACAAATGGAAGGAGATCGGAGTACTTTAGGCTCTATCGTGGGACCAGGCAGGGGTGCCCCCTGTCCCCCCTGCTCTTTGCACTGGCGATTGAACCGCTGGCTATGGCGTTGAGGGAGTCCGGGAGATGGAGGGGTCTGGTGCGGGGTGGGGAGGAGCACCGGGTATCGCTGTATGCGGACGACCTGCTGTTATATGTGGCGGACCCAGAGGGGGGAATGCCGGGGGTGATGGAGCTGTTAGCGGAATTTGGGGGCTTTTCGGGCTATAAGCTAAATTTAGGAAAGAGCGAGGTATTTGTAGTGCACCTGGGAGATCAAGAGGAGGGAATTGGGAGGCTCCCTTTCAGGAGGGCAGTGAAGAGTTTCAGGTACCTGGGGGTGCAGGTGGCCAGGAGTTGGGGGACTCTCCATAAGCTTAACTTCACCAGACTAGTGGAGCAGATGGAGGAGGAATTTAAAAGGTGGGACATGGTGCCGCTGTCATTGGCGGGCAGAGTGCAATCCGTCAAAATTTTTTTTTTTTTTTAATTTAGATTACCCAATTATTTTTCCAATTAAGGGGCAATTTAGCGTAGCCAATCCACCTACTCTGCACATTTTTTTGGGTTGTGGGGGTGAAACCCACGCAAACACGGGGAGAATGTGCAAACTCCACACGGACAGTGACCCAGATCCGGGATTCGAACCTGGGACCTCAGCGCCGTGAGGCAGCTGTGCTAACCACTAGACCACCGTGCTGCCCGCAATCTGTCAAAATGACGGTTCTCCCGAGGTTCTTGTTCCTCTTCCAGTGCTTGCCCATCTTGATCCCTAGGGCCTTTTTTAAAAGGGTAACCAGCAGCATCATGGGATTTGTTTGGGCGCATGGCACCCCGAGGGTGAAGAGGGTCTTCTTGGAGCGGGGTAGAGATGAGGGGGGCTGGCGTTGCCCAATCTCTCGGGATACTACTGGGCGGCCAACGTGTCGATGGTGCGCAAGTGGGTGATGGAGGGGGAGGGGGCAGCATGGAAACGGATGGAGAGAGCGTCCTGTGGGGATACAAGCCTGGGGGCCCTGGTAACGGCGCCGTGGCCGCTCCCTCCCACGAGGTATACCACGAATCCGGTGGTGGCGGCTACCCTCAAGATTTGGGGGCAGTGGAGGCGACATAGGGGAGAAGTGGGGGGCTCGATGGAGGCTCCGTTAAGGGGGAACCATAGGTTAGTCCCGGGGAACATGGATGGGGGATTTCAGGGATGGTACAGAGCGGGTATTAGACAGCTGAGGGGCCTGTTTATCGACGGGAGGTTTGCGAGCCTGGGGGAGTTGGAGGAGAAATTTGGGCTCCCCCCGGGAAACATGTTTAGGTATCTGCAGGTAAAGGCATTTGCTAGACGGCAGGTGGAGGGATTCCCTGCGCTCCCCACGAGGGGGGTGAGTGATAGGGTACTTTCGGGGGTCTGGGTCGGGGCGGGGAAGATATCCGATATCTACAAGCTTATGCAGGAGGTGGAAGAGGCGTCAGTAGAGGAGCAGAAAACAAAGTGGGAGGGGGAACTGGGGGAACAGATCGAAGACGGGACATGGTTAATTCTGGAGAGGGTTAATTCTTCCTCCTCGTGTGCACGGCTTAGCCTCATTCAATTCAAGGTGCTGCATAGGACCCACATGACTGGGGCGAGGATGAGTAGGTTCTTTGGGGGTGAAGATAGGTGTGTCAGGTGCTCGGGGAGTCCAGCGAACCATGCCCATATGTTCTGGGCATGCCCGGCACTGGAGGAGTTCTGGAAGGGGGTGGCGAGGACGGTGTCAAGGGTGGTGGGATCCAGGGTCAAGCCAGGATGGGGACTCGCGATCTTTGGGGTTGGGGTAGAGCCGGGAGTGCAGGAGGCGAAAGAGGCCGGTGTGCTGGCCTTTGCGTCCCTAGTAGCCCGGCGAAACATAAACTATGTTTGTTTATTTTATTTAAATTTGATTTATTTAATTTTAATTTATGGTTAAGTTCTCTTGTTGGGGTGGGTGGGGGTGGGTGGGATACATGTGATGTTACGGTTTGGGGGGAGTTGCGGGTGTTATGGGGCAGTTTGTTGCATATTATTACTTGTTATATTTTTATATTTTCTGTAAAAAATTCCAATAAAAATTTTTTTTTTTTAAAAAGTAAAACTTTGGGGGGTATGAGATTTATTGAGCATGGGTGGGGAGGTTTCTGTTGTTGAGGGGAGGCTTTTATTCTTGACCAGAGGGGTGGAGGAACAGGGTTTCAACATGGGAGGAATTGTAAAAGCAGGGGGCTGAATTCTCCGGTCGCCAAGGCTGGAATCGCATTCGGCAATTGGCCGGAGAATCAAATTTCCCGACCTGAATCGGGGGCGGCGCCGCTTTCACAATGCACTGCCTCCTCCAAAGTGGTATACTGATGGCCTCAGGACATTGCCTGAGGCCCACCCTTGATGCTCCGCCCCCGACCGGCCGAGTTCCCGATGGTGTGGGTCTCCCATGGTCTCACCTGTCGGGAACTTGGCGTGGTGGCTGCGGACTCAGTCTAGCGCCGCCACAGTCGGGGGAGGTCCAATCCACGGACAGGGGGGACCTTTTATCAGGGGCTGAGGGCACTGTGGGGGGGGTGGTCCAGGGAGCGCGAGCCAGCCAAAAGGGGAGCACTATTTCGAGGACTGGCCTCCGCCATGTAGCACGCCGTGGCTGCTGCAGGCGTGCGCATGCGCGGCCATGGACCCGGCAATTCTCCAGGCCATATCGGTAGCTAGAGCCAGGTGCTCTACGCTGCTGGCATGCTAGCCCCCTGCCAAATCGAGGATCAGTGGCCGTTTTATGCCATTTTGCCTAGTGTAAAACACCACTGTTCCCACGCCGGCGTGGGGACATAGCCTCAGAAACGGAGAATCCAGCCCAGGGTTTCTCAAAAAAGAACAAACACCAACCAATTCACCAGCTTCTTGTGCATTAGCAATCAGGCCTTGGAAAACCATGCCCACCAAGAAAAAAAACAAGCATTAAATGGGCCTTGCAACTGTCAAAGCTCGATCCAAGTTCACAAACCAACATTTGGGAAGCCCTACTCTAAGTTATGGGATTTACTCACTGAATAAAAAAATATTTTGTGTTGAAAAAAGATTTAAGGGTAAGAAAGGAAGGAGAACTGTCTTATAAAACACTGAGAAATAATGGAAGAGTTTATTTGCATTGAATAATGAACAGAACTGTAAAGTTGTCATAGTCCCGGTTGACCATAGGCTGCTTCCCCCTTTGAGAGAGAGAGCTGACTGGTGATGTAACCTGATGATCACCACACCTCAGGAGAGGGGCAAAGTTGAGAAGGCGAGGCCTTCAAATTGTAATACACAAGTTTAAAATGAAAAGCCTCAGTGAGACTGGGGATTACTGGTTTTGCACAGATAGGAGATTTATTAAACATACTCAAGATAAAAACAGTTGGTACAATATAAATTAACAATATAAATATGCCTATTGAGCCTTCTCAGTCATTAAAAACTCGTGGCTGATCTGATTGTAGCCTTAACTCCACTTTCTTTCCATCCATAAACCTTATCAGTAAATAAGGTGTGCAGGTTAGGTGGGGTTTGGGGATAGGGTGGGAGAGAGGACCTAGGTAGGGTGCTCTTTCAGAGGGTTGGTGCAGACTCGATGGGCCAAATGGCCTCCTTCTGCACTGGAGGAGTTCTATGAGTTCTAAGCTAAGTCCGAATTGAACTAATCAAGTAGTCCTTACCCTGGATGTTTATATTTCACAGCCCAATTCCTTAGTTAATTAACTCTTTAACCTCTTATTCTAAAGGATGGGATTAGACAACAGACTCATAGATGCAGCATGGTGGTGCAGTGGTTAGCAATGCTGCCTCACGACACTGAGGTCCCAGGTTCAATCCTGACCCTAGGTCACTGTCCGTGTGGAGTTTGCACATTCTCCCCGTGATTGCGTGGATCTCACCCCCACAACCCAAAGATGTGCTGTGTAGGTGGATTGGCCACACTAAATTGCCCCTTCATTGGAAAAAATGAATTGGGTATTCTCAATTTATAAAAATAAAGACAACGGACTCGCAACCTTCTTGTCCCAACCACAACGATGCCCACCATTGGCGGGAATAGAAATTCCTGGCCAAAGTTTTGAACAGTTAAGCCTTATTGGTGACACTGGTTATATATTAATCAGTATTATAATGATTTGACACATGCCTATGTGTGAGCAGCAGTAGCAAAGTGCAACAACTTGCCACTATTCCTTGGGTAGAAGCGTGACCTCCATGTAATTAAGTTGTTGTTTCAAGCACTTGGAAGGATAACCGTTTTGTTTTAATTGTCGTATTTTCCAAGGAGCTTCAAGGACAATTAAAGAAACTTGGTATTCAATGCTATCTCCTGTCAAAAAAATGAAAATATCATCCAAGAGCAAAATCTGTTGGATTAGCGAACAATATATAAACAGAATAGGCCACTGCTCATTCATGACTAGAAACATTTTAAGTAAGCAATGTCTCAGTGGTCTCTAACTTGATCTCTTAGGTTTACATAGTAACCTATTAATTTGTATGTGGAAGTTCAACTAATTTAAATAAATAAACAACGATAGCTGTGACAGCATTCGAAATTTTGTTAATTTATTTAACTGAAAATGTTACTGCACATAAAATATTCTATTCATTGTAACACATTAAAAAAGCTATAAATTGGGCCTAATAAAAAGTGATATGCCATTTCAGGATGAAGGAACTCCATCAGATGAAGCAGCCCTGATCATCCACAGAAGGGGTTTTGATTGTCGATTTTTAAACCAAATGACTGGATTATTTTGTTCTACCACTCAAGGCAAGGTAAGTGGTTCTGTAGGTAGCATCTGTATTCCTGTTATCAGGACAGGATTACAACTGTTATGTTTCTAGATATAGAAAGCTTAGATTAGTTATTGAAACTTACTGCCAATGTGTAAGAGAAATTTTGAATATTATCCTCCACAGATTAAAGAAATAGAATATGTAACTATTGAAAATAATTCATATTGGAGTGGATTTTTCAACCTGTGTTTGGCGGGCAGGAATGGCGGTAGGGGCAGAGAATTGAGGAAAGTCCCAAAACGGTTTTCACGGCAGCTGAATTTCCCCACTCAATTGTCCCTGCTCCCTGCCAATGACGTAATAGGGATCCCACCATGTAAGGTTGGGAACCTCATTAGCATATATTAACTTCTGTTGTATCTTTCCCACCACATAGGGATTCCCCCTAACTCCCACTTCGGCAGGCTATATAGAACATAGAACAGTACAGCACAGAACAGGCCCTTCGGCCCTCAATGTTGTGCCGAGCCATGATCACCCTACTCAAACCCACGTATCCACCCTATACCCATAACCCAACAACCCCCCCCCCACTTAACCTTACTTTTATTAGGACACTACGGGCAATTTAGCATGGCCAATCCACCTAACCCGCACATCTTTGGACTGTGGGAGGAAACCGGAGCACCCGGAGGAAACCCACGCACACAGGGGGAGGACGTGCAGACTCCACACAGACAGTGACCCAGCCGGGAATCGAACCTGGGACCCTGGAGCTGTGAAGCATTTATGCTAACCACCATGCTACCCTGCTTCCCTATATAACAGGTTTTGCAAAACAGTGACCTGAAAGATGGTCCCTGCGGGGGGGGGGGGGGGGGGGGGGGGGGGTGCACAGGTAAGTACAGCCTGACGGTGGGGGTGGGTGAGGAGGGGTGCGGTGTTTATACCTGGGCAGTATCCTGTCAGGGGACACTGCTGGAAGGAGTCTTCCTTTGGAGAGGTCTGTGGGGAGTTATCAGGGGTGACCTGTGTCCAGGGGTGGGGGGGGGGGGGGGAGGGGTTCCCTGGGAGGTGGAATGGGGGGATTCTATGCCTGTTGTTTTTTTTTAAATGTCACCCCGATCTTTTGAGAGCTATTGTTGCTGACAGGGCGGGTGTGACATCGTAGGACCCACCTCCTGGTTTCTTTTTAGTAAAGTGTTTGAAAATATGGCGGGAGAAGACGGCAGTGTGGCTGGCGGACAACACTCTGCTTTTCCTGCCGGAGTTCACACTTGGCCGAAAAATGGCAAATTCCTGCTCCGGCAACAACTGTGCTAAAAATGTAATATCTGCAATATATATATCTTGGACTATACTCAATCAACTGACTTTCAAACTTTTTCTTTTGCAGATTCCTGTGCACAATCTCTTTAGAGAATTAAAAATTAAGTACCTAACTCCATCAACTTTGACTTTGATGCATACAACACAAGATCACAATAATACTAGAGATATAAATCTGAATCCAATGGAAATAAGTACATTCAGAATTCGATTAAGTTGATCCTATCACCTCTTGGAATTACCGGACAACCTGTTTGAAGATCATATTGCAAACATTTGTCTGCTTGCAGTTATTGCAACCCAACAGAAAAGTAAACCATGTCCAAGACCAGTCGTGAATTTGAATTTAACTTTGTGAAAAAATAGTAAAGTTATAAAAAGGTTAAAAACAATTCAAGCAACAATAAAAAAAATTGTGACTACAAACTGCTTCCTTACAATGATGTAATTCTCGGGTTACATTATCAGCCTCATGCCTAACTTAATGCTGTCAGCATTTGAATGAAACAAATAAAACCCGTGAGAGTCTGCATGAAGGAGTAAACCTCACTCATTTAACCTTAACATTTCTAAGGTCAGTTTAGTTCTTATTGACTAGACCCCACTGTTCAGTTAGGAGCATGACCAAAAGGCTTATTGAATTCCCAAGTGCAAGATAATGATTTATGAGGCAAGGATTATGAGACCAAGATGACGTCTGAAATGAAAGCAGATTTCAAAATTAACACTGGAATATTTTTGAATTTGAAGTTCAGAATTATTGAGCATTTAGAATTCTGTCACATTACATGATTAGATGGGATAAGTGCAATGCTTCAACAATCAGTTGTAATGATAAACCTACCCACATGAACAACTAACACAATTAAATTATGTGTTAGTAAATGACATACGGGTGAATTTATGCCCCCAGCCTATTTGTGGGGTCACGTAACAAAGGACAGATGAGTAACCCACCTTCTTCCCGGCCACTCCCAAACTGTCCCCCATAATACTGTGGGTGGGTGAGATATTGGCCAGCCGGCCAACCCTTAGACCTATTGAGGGCCTTAACCACCCAATTAATGACCAGTTAAGGGCCTTCTGCAATAAGGTGTATGGTTGTGGAAGCAGAATGAAGAAGACAAACTCACCCTTCCACAACCTTGGGTTTAAAGGTGGGAAGGAATGGGAGTGTTTCCTCCTTTCGGGATGCTCTATTCCCATTGGTGACCCCTGCAAGATTGCAACCCTCCTGTACATTGTGCTTCCTCACTGGACTCCTGAATCGGATCTTCTACTGCTGTTCCACCTGAGGTTCCCAATCCCTCCTCAACCATAAACCCCAGTCTAACCTGTAAGTCAAGGATCCTTGGATTTTCTCTGGGCTGCTTGTCGCCCAAGCAGTGGCCAGTACTGAGTCCTGGTGCTGTGGGATTACTCAGCTGCTGGCCAATCAGATTGCCTGCAACAGTTGAAAGCGGAGCTTCCTTTCCCTGAGGGCAAGAAGTCCCACTCTCAACTTGTTAAAGCTGTCACCAGCACAATAACTGCTGTACACCCCTGTGAACATTAATCAGAATAGATGTTTTACTCTGAAGTTGCCACGTGTGATTCTGTGCCTTACAGATTTTGATGTACTGTTCTCTTTGCCCATATTTTGTAATTCAATCTCATAGTGGGATCTTTTGTACCTTAAAATTTGAATTTTATCAAAAATACATTGCAAGATGGATGCATGACAAAAGGTCATTCAGCTCATTTTAGATCATCTCTCTAGAAAAAAAACTCTCAACATTCAACTACTTCAGTTTTTGCAACCACCACCCTATGGAGAAATCCTCTTATTCCGGATATCAATTCAAAATTTTAATTTCACCAGTTTGATCTTGCATCCTTTCCTGCGTCATTTAATATTTTACTTACTTCTACAAGTCATTCTTTCAGTTCCCTATGAAGTGTATCCAGTCTTTTCTCATTATAATCTGGTCCGAGGGATCAGTCTGGTGATTTTCTCTGCATCACCTATAGGACTTGAATGTTTAACTTGTATCTCAGCAAACAAAACAATACCGAAAGTTTCATCTCATTTAACAGGGTCATAAATTCAAAGAATATTTAATGAGACTATATGTCATTATCTGGATGATATATCTTTTCATCTTTCATTTTCCATTTTCCAATGACCATTTGAATGTACCGATGTGACATAATAAGGTGTAAAAAAAGAAATGCTATTGACGCTATCATATTCTCAGTATTGCCACGGCAAATAAATGTATTAGAAAATTTTACATGAAATTGTACATAGTAGTCTTTCAGTTTTAAGTTACTTGCATGATTTTACCTAATGTAATATCAGAAGCATTTTGCTTATAAAAATGCTGGCAAATGACTTTTTTTCTGTTTTTAATGTGCATTCAATTTATCGAGAGATCCCAAAACAAACAATACTTGCACAATACAACCTGACCAGACTATTTTTTCAAACAATGCTGTAATACATTTACACTTGTATACAAATTTACACTTGTATATTGCTGTGACTACTTTTGGCAACACCCACTAATGTTAGAATAGTACTTGGCCTGCACTAAACTAGCAAAAAATGTCTTGTGCGTAATTGGCTGCTTTGCTTAAAGAGGCTCTTTGGGGGGAAAAGAGTAGATATCTGATAAAGCTAATGTGGCTTAATTTTTAATCACAGGCCATTGAATATTCTGAATGCTAATTATGTTTTGTTTTTACACATGCATTTCATATGCTCTTGTGTTATTTGGTATAATTATATTTTATTGGTTTCATGGGCCTTATATAATTTCAGGTTTGTGTACAAAGTTTATCTCACACAAAGTCATAGCATTTATTCTTTTATAGCAGATATTATTATTCATCTTGTAAAGAGAAGTCATTGGTAGTAATACAATGTATTTTCAGAGTTTTAGCTATTATCACAAATCAGTTGTTAGTAATCAGTTTAGCACCATTTTGGGTGAAAATCATTTTTACTTAACCCCTTAACCAGCATAAATATTTACCTACCTTTGGAAAGATTTTGTATAAAATGGAATTTTTGCATAGAAATGGAATTTAAGCACATTGTATAAAATAGCACTCAGTTGAATTAGGACAATAGAATCCTTACTTTTTATGCGGTGATCAAACTTTCATTTCAGAGTCTATATTTAATTTAATACAATATTGTTATATAATAAATAAAATGTTTCAAACAAAATTTCGTACCACTTAAAGTAAATTGAGGTTTTCAGTGTATGCTAGTAAAGGGGCTAATTTAATTTAAAGTGATTTCTTACAACTTATAAAGTTAATTATTTTTATACCATTACAGCAAATATTCTGACCTCACAGTTCAAATTAAAAATTATATTCAGCATAGAAATGGAATTTAAGCACATTATTATTGTATTGCATATGTTTAATGTAAACTATACATAATTTTTAATTTGGAAGGAATGATTTATCAGATTCAGTTCTAGAAAGCGGTTTTTTTGCCTTATGTATAACTCATAGAATATGGTAGGAAGAATAGGCCTGTAATTAAAAAGTTATGTACTATGGGGTTCCATTATTTGTTACTACATTTATTTTTTAATATACATTGTATTAGGAGGATTTTCTACTATGTATATCTATAAAATATTACATTTTAAAATGACATGATCAACTTACGGCGATTGAACAGGTTGTGCATTTATAGAGCAACAAAGATAATTTTGATACATCTTACAACTGATGTGGAACTGGTTGAAATGAAATTGAAAGCCTTGCTGTTTTGCATTACTATGTACTTAAGAATTTTTGAGCTTATAATTTACACTATAGTACTTTGTGTTATACACATTTACAAGGTTTAAAACACTTTTTCAATTGTTTGGGTTTTTCTAATATTTGGCAGGAAAATATCCTATCAAATAAACTGAATGTTCGGATTTACTTGTGTGTCGTTTAATACGAGGTTTAGTTTTGATTTACATGGCATCTTGTTATGACAAATCACTTCAAAATGTTTCATCTCTTGAAGTACACTGGCTGTGATACAGACAAAAATATGACAGGAATCAAAGTGCTCTTGGCATATTAAGACATAGGGCGCGATTTAATAGAGAGGTTTCTAAGTGTGGTAGCAAGTGGGAACTGTGGTGAGCTTCCCGATGGTCGACCCGGCAAGACTGTCAACAGTACCAAACATGAATTGGGCAACTTAGGCCGCAAATTATTGTCCTGAGGGATTTGCTGCCTGCCAGCTCCCCGCTAACCCCGCTCCCCGTAAGAAACTAGAGAGTTGTGAACATAGCCCAGTCCATCCCGCGAACCCACCTCCTATCCATTGACTCTGCCTACACCTCCCTCTGCCTACACCTCCCACAAAAGACCCCTCCCACCTGGGCTATTCTCTCTTCCAACCTCTTCCATCGGGCAGGAGATACAAAAGTCTGAGAACACGCACTAACAGATTGAAAAACAGTTTCTTCTGCGCTGTTACCAGACTCCTGAATGACCCGCATATGGAATGAACTGATCTCTCTACGCATCTTCTCTACTGTTGTAGCACTAGATACCGTATGCTTTACCCAATGTCTATGTCGGTGTATTTATATTGTGTATTTATATTATGTCCTATGTTTTTCATGTACGGAATGATCTGCCTGGATTGTACGCAGAACTACACTTTTCACTGTACCTCGGTACACGTGACCATAAGTCTAAATCTAATCAAGCAGTTTGGTGCACCGCTCAATGACAATGGTCTCCGCATTGGTCACCGGCCTCCGTACTAGTGTCAGTAGCTAAGTCCTAAGCGGACATTTCAACCAAGAGCCAACCGGCCATCCTGGGGTGGTCATTGAAGAGGCCGGGAATCTCCGACAGCACCAGGATGTAGCTGTCATGCACACTCCCACGGAAGTGTGCACACACATGCATGATCTGGAGGTGGTGGTCATGCATAGGTTGAACGATCAGGGAGTGGAAACCCCTTTGTGTTTATGAAGGACAGTCCCTGACGCCCCACTGCATTCCAGCCATTACTCCCTGGACCTGGGGCAGACTGGTGATGGCGGAGAAGCCTGCTGCCCAGGCATCCTGTTGGGCTTGGTCCAGGTCAAAGTTTATATAAGTGGCTACCCTGGCAAACAGAGCATCCATTATGTCACAAATTCACTTGTGGGCTGTAGCTTATGAAATGCCACACAACTCCCTGCTCGAGCCTGAGGCGTAAAAGATCATGGCTGTGGTGACCTTGATGGCTACCGGGAGCAGGAATCCTCCTCCATGTAGTGCCAAGTCCGCAAGGACATGGCACAGGTGTTACATGTCCCCTTGTTGAGGCAGAGCCTCCTGTGGCGCACGCTGTCCCGTCAGCTGCTTGAAAGACCAGCAACGCCTGTACACCCCGGGCCTTCACCAGTCTCCCCCTCTAGGCCCCTCCTTGGCCTGATGGGCGACCGGGTCCTCAGAATATGGGGCCTTGCACATGGGCTGCCACCTTGAGCCTCTGTTAAAGCTGCTGTCACTGCCTTCTCCCACGTCTGATCATCAGGACTGCCACCAGCACCGCGAGGGCAGTCTCCGGGAGTTCCAAGATAACATTGATCTTATGTAATATCTGTAAGGAATTGGTGAGGGTTAGAGACTTGACAACCAGCGAAGGATTCCACCCCGGGACCCTCCAGTCTCCCATGGCTCCCCTCCTACCCAACGCCCCCCACATTCTATGCCATCACTCGGTGCCATCCAACCTTCCCTGCCTGCCTGCCTGCATACCCCAGACCCTGTACCCCAGACACCTGTTTGTAACATTACCTGGACTGGGCACTGGTTCCCTCACCGGTGAACACACCCACCCTCTGGTTGTGGGAATGTCCCCAGTGCTGAGGCCCAGCCCCTGGGTGTTCGGATATCGGCCGCTGCATCTGTGGTGTTGAGTCCTCCAGTGTTCAGGCACAGTGTCCAGGCCTCACAGTCTGATTGGGATTGTAGGCAATAACTCCCACCTGCAATATGGCACCCCTACCCACGGGCATCCAATTGGGAGCTGTGAAGTGCTCGCTGTACTGCGATTGCCAATTTCCTATTAACAATAGCCTTCAGCTGTGCGGTCAGAGGCTACTACAGTCAATGGGAATTGTGAGTGGCCGATGGGACAGATAGGCAGAGCTGGATTTGCCCCCATTATATGTACACATCCATGCGGTGGCCTATTGGACCCATGGGTGCTGAGACCTCCCCACCAATGGCGTATCCCCCATGAGCACTGGAACAGCGACCCAGTGCCCATGGGCTCACTGTCCGGGATTTAAGATGACCACTCACCTCCTCGGATCCCCACAGCAGCCATTCCACTAGCTTCTGTTTTTAAAAAGGTGATCCTGGGTAGTTGTTCCCCACCCAGGGGCGATACCCAATCTAATGGAATTGCACAATGGCTACCCGGGGGTTTCCAAAATGAAGATGCTCACCAGGAGCTACATTTGGCAGCCCGGCTCAACACGGACATCACACACCAGGTTAAACAACATAACCTATGGCAGGAAAACCAGAAACTCCATAACACCCAGTGGAGTGCCCAGGTAGGCTATGGATGCGTGTGCATGTAGACTTTGCCGGGCCTTGCTTTGGGTCTACGTTCCTGATCTTGGTGGATGCGCATTCCAAATGAATGGAGGTACATAGCATGGCCTCTACGATTTCTATACCACCATTGAGAAACTTCGACAAAGTTTCAGCACACACTGCATACCAGAGGTCTTAGTCTCTGACAATGGCATGGCCTTCACTAGTGGGAGTTTCCAGCCCTTCATAAATAGAATGGCATCACACACATTAGGACGGTGCCATGTCACCTGTTGTCCAACGGATTGGCAAAGCAAGCAGTGCAGACCTTCATAACAGCATGAAGAAGCAGCCAGCCACATCTATAGAGAATACATTGGCACCAGGTAAAGCTTGTTATTTCCAAACTTGGCAGGGAGGGTGGAGTCCCAACAGGAAAATCAAAAAGGAAATCACGATGACATAAGGTGTTTAAGACTGGTGACACAGTCCATGTACTGAATTTCGGAGATGCAAGGGGACTGGTACACCACGTGCACATGTTCTTGTGCTCAAAGCTGGTGGGCTCCTGGAGGTCATTTTTTGATACTACGATGGCAGTCCGGAACATTGGGTTGGAGCCTTGCCCACTGGTAGTAGCTTTTGGGGTTTTGGATGTGCTAGAGCTCCGGATAGGGGCCGGGGCAGGCGTTCTGGCCTTTGCCTCGCTTGTGGTAAGGAGGCAGATGCTCTTGGGCTGGAGGTCGACCACACCGCCAAGCACCACGCTATGGCTGAGTGAATTGCTGGAGATTTTGCACCTCAAAAAGGTCAAGTACACAGCAAGAAGGTCTGTCGACGGATTTTACCTTAGATAGTGGTCATTTATAATGTACTGTGATCACTGTTAGCTGTTGGGAGTGGGATAGGGTAGGTGAGGGGGTTTAGTTTATATTTTTGTGGGGGGGGGGGGGTTATTGTTTGGTTTTTATAAACTTTGAAAAAATTTGTTAAAATTTCAATAAAAATATTTTTTTTTAAAAGAATTTTGGAGATGGCTCCAGTTGGGTCCTTGGAGTTACACTGGAGAAAACGGGGCCAGTATCCTACAAGGTAAAAGTCCAAGCCAGAGTTCTGAGGAAGCACCTAGACCACCTCAGAAGCAGGGAGCCTGACTCCGTTGAAGCCTCTGCTCCAATTCCAGTGGTGGCCATCACTGGTGCAAGGCTGCCGCCAGTAGCAGACCCCATGCCCATCTCCCCAAATGTGAGGACTCTGCTTCTGACATGGAGGCCAAGGAATCGGGTAGTCCCCCGATAGCCAATGTCAAAGAAGAACCCACATCAATGATCCTTTGGCTGCTCCCTGCAGAAACAAAGATCACCAATGCATTCCACACCTCCAGATCCGGCTCCCCCTGCTATGGACTGAAGGCTGAGTGAGAGGTGGAAGAGGTCTCTTTGCCATGGAAGCACCGGGTGTGAAACTGACTTTAGTGGGGAGGGATGTTATGATGGCTACAAAGGACACGGGGGATCGTCATAGTGTTCGTGGAGTACAAATTCCCCTGTTGAGCAGACGGAGGCTATCCCAACAGGAAACATTCAGCGGGAGTTTCAAACCCTAAGTCCAGGCTCAGACCGGCGATTCTGATGGACCCTGGGCTGTGATGTAAGCACTGCACACACAGCAGCAGTTCTTCTCGCTGTTCAAATAAACAGGAGTTTTATATGAAGCCCGGCCTTGGTGGAGTTATGACTAGTTCAAATTTATCCAAGGAACTACATTGGCAGAAGCAATTAAAATAACTATGGCAATAAACTTTTGTGCCATTGCTTCCTTTTGGACTATAGTTGGTGATATTTACTAACTGATTGAGTGCCCACTGCTACATTAAGCTTGTTGATATCTTATAGGTGTGAAATGTACATTATTTTGAAAGGGTTATATATTTTATAAACTGGTTGGATTTCCTCAAGAGACTTAAAGCAGGACTCATGCCCTATCCCTATGCACACTTTATTTGAGAACAAAGGCAACTTTGTCAACAGATAGTATTACTTCTTCAATGCTTAGTCAATACGTCATTCTGAATATAAACGCACTTTCCATAAGCCCAAATATGTTCACTGTCCAAAGCCAGGTGGCTGGATAGCTGATTAGCCAGGTAATTATGAGTTGAGCCCATGGTTCAGACAACAACCAGGTGCTACTGGAATGATATTCTTAAACTGGATACTTTCTTCCACATTCATAGATATTGGAGAAGGCTAATGGGAAGAAACACACTTGTCCTCGTTCTAAGAGATAGCATACATTATGCCTGGCCACTGGTTAGTTGGAAAGCAGACCAGATGGTACTAACCAGTTCTTGAAAACATTGAGTAACACCTGTCTGTATTCTAACTCCAATTGTTTGAAGTCTTGAAGCGACAACCCTCACCATTTTAATAGGAAAAAATTTCAGGGCCAGAGTACAGCCTCCATGCCAGAGCTTTGTCAGTCCTCAAATCATCTGCCGGGAAGGCCTTTGCTGCAGAATTTGCTGGAGTTTCTACAGGTTTAAGGTTGACTGCATAGCTGTGCACACATCAAAGATGGTTTTGCAAATGCAGCAAGAGTTTCCTCTAATTGAACCACTATCAACAACATATTCTGGGACACCAACAATTGTATAGACAATCTGGGTAGCACTGTGGTTAGCACAGTTGCTTCACAGCTCCAGGTTCCCAGGTTCAATTCCCGGCTTGGGTCACTGTCTGTGCGGAGTCTGCATATTCTTCCCATGTCTGCGCGGGTTTCCTCCGGGTGCTCCGGTTTCCTCCCACAGTCCAAAGATATGCAGGTTAGGTGGATTGGCCATGATAAATTGCCCTTAGTGTCCAAAAAAGGTGGGCTTACTGGGTTATGGGATGGGGTGGTGGTGTGGGCTTAGTTGGGGTGCTCTTTCCAAGGGCCGGTGCAGACTCGATGGGCCGAATGGCCTCCTTCTGCACTGTAAATTCTATGATTCTATAAGTAAAGTTGGGCATTGTTCCATTGGAAATCTGAAAACAAAGCAAAAAATACTGGAAATATTCAGCAGGCCCCGCAACATCATTAGAGAGAAACAGAATTAAAGTTTCAGCTCACTGATAGTTCATTAATAGCGATCAGTTTGGGTTCTGCTGGGGCCACCCATCTCCTGACATCATTACAGCCTTAATCCAAACATGGATGAAAGGGCTGAAATGAAGAAGTGAGATGAGAGTGACTGGCCTTGACGTTTGACTGAGTGATGGCATCAAGAACCCCTGGCAAAATTGGACGATAGTAGGTGATATTTTCATTTTACTATCGCCAGACCAACCACCTGGCTTTACTTTGGAACAATCATTTTGGTGTAAATCTCATGTTGAATGATGTAGGCTTTCAGTTAGTTGTGAAAAATTATTCCAGAATATAAGGGCTGGATTTTACAGCACCTCCCCCTCTCCCCCACTTCAAAGCCATCAGCAGGGAGCATTATATCTAGCCCAAAGTTCATATTGTATTCACACAATTCTTTCAGCTGAGGTAGTTTTCTCACAACTGCTTTGGTTATAAGCGGAGGGGAAGTAATCATTATCATAGAATTTACAGTGCAGAAGGAGGCCATTTGGCCCATCAAGTCTGCACCGGCTCCTGGAAAGAGCACGCTACCCAAGGTCAAAACCTATCCCCATAACCCAGTAACCCCACCCAACACTAAGGGCAATTTTGTACACTAAGGGCAATTTATCATGGCCAATCCACCTAACCAGCACATCTTTGGACTGTGGGAGGAAACCGGAGCACCCGGAGGAAACCCACGCACACATGGGGAGGATGTGCAGACTCCGCACAGACAGTGACCCAAGCCGGAATCGAACCTGGGACCCTGGAGCTGTGAAGCAATTGTGCTGTCCACAATGGTACCGTGCTGCCCGTGTGCTACCGTGCTGCCTGTATTTCAGAAGATATCAGTTGCAGGTTGAAATATAGTATGTAGAGTGAATGAACCTGGACACTTTTAATTTGAACAACTATTCGAAAATATTTATGGCCAAACACTGACAAAGAATAGTGTGATGAAATTAAGGATTATTAGAAAAAAAACTGATTCAATTCTTGTAGGGATTGACTCCCTTCCTCTGCAACTGGGACCAGATTTCTGACTTCATGACATTTGCTGACTATACTTTTAATGACATTTTAAATTTCAGTACTCTTCATTGAAAGCCGTGTTTAATATAACAAGATTGGATAGAGTACAATTAACCAGTAATTTGCAAGACACATTTTTGAGAAATGTATTATTGGTTTATCTAGTGAAACAACAGTTAATAGACAGTCCATTGAGAATTCTAAGGGTCTCAAGACATAAATCTCAATTTTTGTTACACGACCACAAGAGGCTGGCATTTCTATTGTGTTTGGTATTATACTTCACTCTCTATACATTAAGGAAGTTGGTGGGCGCGATCTACCGGCCGCGTTGTGCCCGAACGGGAGTGCAACGTGGCCAATAGATGCCGGGGGAGGCCAAATGGCAGAACCAAACCTTGCACGCCTAAGCAGGTTTAAAGCCCGCTTAGGAGTGCTGACCTGCAATCTATCAGCTCCTGGCAGCAACCGGCCTCCCCAGGGAGTCCTCAGCCGGCCGCCATTGAGTACTGGTCCACACAAAAGTGAACCAGGTGAAACGGCACCCAGGGGGTCACCTGGGCCATTGGAGGCTCCTGGGTGGTCAGGGACAGGTAGGGTGGCCCTTTGGCCCTCCCCTGAAACACAGCACTTTGGTACTGCCAGCATAGCACTGCCCAGGTGGCACTGCAAAGCCAGCATGAACACTTCCAGGATGGCACTGCCAAGGGTCAGGGCTTGAGGGAGGCCATGCCCGTGAAAGGAGGGTGGGGGGAGGGTTATGAAGTGTGGGGGTTGCATGGTGAGTATAAGGGGCCTCCGGAAGCTTGGGGGTTGAAGGGTGGGGGTTCTGGCAGGGGGGGGGGGTGAAAGAGGTCATGGGAGAGCCTGAAAAGCGGCCCTCAGCAACCCCATAGCAGGGTGTTATCACTTGAGAGGGTGTGGGATAATGCCCATGTGTGTAGGGAGTGACATAGCCCATGGGTGGGGGTACAAGCAAACCCTTTCAAAATGGTGGCCCGATCTTGCCGCTCTTCAGCCCCCAGTGATGTAAATAATTCTAAGTGTGGGCTTGACCAAGGCGAAACTCCATAGGGCCCAAAAAAGTGACTAAGAGTGGTTAGATAGGGGGGAGGGGGGGGGGGGGGACTCGCTGACAGAGTCGGGGTGAAACTCTCAGCAAAATCCACCACAAATGACATTTAGAAACCGTTCCGTTAGATCGCTCCGGTATATATGAGAAGTTATTATTCTCTGGGTGTAAGGAAGAAGAAAAAAGGTGAACACCCATACTGCTGAGTCACTGCCCAATTTGCTTTGTCTAGATATTTCCTGGAGTCCATTAATGAGTAAAACCATGGAAGGCTGGTGCCTACTGCAGGCACAAGCAAATAAATGGACAAGGTAAGGATGCAATGGCACCTCCTGCCTCATTTTCTGGTCTAACGGCTGAGCTAGTGCTCATTATGAAGGAAGTTTACAAGCACAGAACTTACACTAATTGAGAGATCTGAGAAGGGGTGGCAGCAACACCATGGAGTATTGGACCCTGGTATCTAGAAATGTATTTTGCCAACTATTACCTCTCATGATTTATCTGGATTAACAATGGATTCAATTATTATGCCAGGAGCAAAATACATTTTCTGATCACGAAGTTCCTCAGCAAGATAACTCTTATCAGTGCTAAAATATTTTGCTGATGTCTGTAGGTTACACGCTGTTCTCCCAACGGAAGGGAGTTGTACCAATATTTAGGATACAAATACATTTAGTAAAAAGAGCAAATGGGAAATACTGGAGGTGAAATTATTAGCAATCAAAATATATATTTATAATACCTGCGATTTTTTTAACTTTCAACAATTCTATTCAATATTCCTAGGATGGTTTCAGTATATTCCAATTCACTTTAGTCTTTTCCTTTTTTAATGACAATTTTCTTGAAGCAAAGAACAATATAATTACTCCACAACACAATCCAGTCCCTCGATAACATTCCTGTCACAAAGAAAAAAAGCACAGCATTAAAGACAGATTTTATTAATCTCCTGACTGAGTGTTATAATAAAAAACAGCATGTCCAAAGAACTGAAACATGAAATGAAGAAAATAACACAAGTGATGGAAGGTGTTGAAAGATATCTTAAAGGAACAAGTATTCTTCAGATCTTTCCATATGTCAGAATTTAGACAGCAATGGTTCCCAAACTGTGGGGTTACAGAAACAGCATTTAAGCACGCCATATTCCGAGGTAGCAATGGAGACTGTGAACAGGAGTCTGGATTCTCTGGCAGGACAGACCTAGACCCAGTGGATTGATACTACCAAACAACAACGTTGTGGGCAGTGAACCAAAAGGGCCTTTACCTTAGGAAGCGCTTTGATGAATGCCTTGTGGGCCTTGGATGTTAGTGTGCAGACTTGGTACAGACAGAGACCAGCAAGTGTAACTCAGTCATAGCGAAGTGTAGGAACAATTGGGAAGTCACTCAGTTAAGTTGAGAAGATGATTGGCAACTTCAAACTTTACTGTGTTTCTGACCCTGCCTGACTGTTGTACAAACTCCTTCAATCCACCCTGGTGACTCTGCTTCACAGGCATTGTCAACTTGACCAAAAGGGAAGATGACAGTGGTGGTGGGGTGTGGGGGATGTTGGTGATTGTATAAGTGGAGCTGATTACTGTGTGTCACTGACATTTACCACTGATGTGATATCATTAGAATTCTTGTGGCACTGTTATCAGGTCCTTGGGTCCAGATTCCAGCAGTTAACCTTCCTGGCCACCTCCCACACTCTTCTGAGGTCCTTGGGGGTCTTCCGACCTCCTGTGCATCCACAGCATCTCTGTTCCTGCCCATTTACATCACTGATGTCTGCAGTGCCACATTCATCACTATGGATGACTCTTGTCTGCGCTGGTGTTTACTTTGAAATAATTTATATTGGAGCAATGTTTTTGTGCAGTCTCCCTTTAAGATATAACCTGCCTTAAGAAGAACAGGTGGCCTGCACCATTGGATCTGCACACAAGTGCCCCCCCCCCCCCCCCCTCCCCCCGCTGTATACAGGGGCCTCAGCAGCATTCAGGGGTAGAAAGCAGCACAGCAGTATTCAGGTCAATGCGACAATCATTCAGATGAGGTGGCTACTGTAGCCATCTAAGATGGCCAGCTGCAAAGGAGCATGGGAATTATGTCCAACCCAGGACTCATGCAGATACACAGCCTATGTGTATCTAAAACACAGGTAACCAGACCTGACCGAAACCTCCGCTCGTTTGCATTTTAATGGCCCATTTTCCCAGGACAATAGAACACCAATCAAGCAACCGGTACAGCCACAGACTAATCGGCGCCACTCCCCTTACTCAGAAAGCACAACTGCCAAGGTCAATGACCGCTAAGGACCCGCCCAGCTACCAAGACACCTGCCCCTTTATTGGTTGAAATCGAAGAGAGTTATCAGAGCCCTGTTGAACTACTGGGTCCAAGGTTAAGGACCGCCCCAAAGAGCGCAAAATCCCAGGGGGATAAAAGAAAGCATAGCCATATGTTCTGTCTCTTTTGGATCCAGCCTGTGCCAACCCAATTGCAGCAGGAACAGCCAGCTAAGTTCAAGACCATCGATCGCTATCTGATGGATGAGCCCAGCAGAGACAGAGCTGCTTTCTTCGAAACTGCCAAGTGAAATACAGATAAAGGCCTTATCCATTTGCACAGTGCCGGTCGCCCTGAAGTTAAGTATCGGTTATTGTAGCTAATAAGTGTAGTTTAATATCATAGTAGATATTGTATTTGCATGTTGAGATACCTCTTGTGTATGTAAATAAACCATCTTTTGAACTAACTAACTGATTGTGTGGTCATTTGATCGATATAAGGGAAAGGCTTGTGGTTCACCAAGATAAAGGGCAGCACGGTAGCATAGTGGTTAGCACAAATTCTTCACAGCTCCAGGGTCCCAGGTTCGATTCCCGGCTGGGTCACTGTCTGTGTGGAGTCTGCACGTTCTCCCCGTGTGTGCGTGGGTTTCCTCCGGGTTCTCCGGTTTCCTCCCACAGTCCAAAGATGTGGAGGTTAGGTGAATTGGCCGGGCTAAATTGCCCTCAGGGCCCAAATTGCCCTTAGTGTTAGGTGGGGTTACTGGGTTATGGGGATAGGGTGGAGGTATGGGCTTGGGTAGGGTGCTCATTCCAAGGTCCGGTGCAGACTCGATGGGCCGAATGGCCTCCTTCTGCACTGTAAATTCTATGAAATCTATGAATAAATAAATAGAGCAACATTACGTGAAATTTGCCTGTTGTCTAACCTGATCTGAATGGGTGTGGGCACAATCTCCACACCCAAAAAATGTGTCTAACCAACATCTAATCATTTTTGTTTATACTCCGGAGTACCCTTTTAAATGTTGGATTTCTGGAAAGCTAAACCTGGGAGGGATAAACCTGACGGTATATTTTCTTATTCCCATCAACTTCAGGTTATCTTGAATCTTCGCTAAAATGTAATCTTCTTCAGTGTTGCTTCTCTGTGTGCTGTGGAGAGTAGGTGTGAAATGTTGTGGGGGTGAGCCAATCTAGCCCTTGCACAGCTTAACCAGTACTCCTTAAAGAGGCTGCTACAGGCAGCACACAGAAAAGCATGAGTTTCGTTTTATAAGATTTTATGAACTAGTTTGTATTCTTCCCCGTTTTAACTCTTAACTTTTGCCTTGGCTTCTCAGATGATCAGTCGGATTATCCAGCCCTCCCTCACTGTGGATGAGGGAGTTGCCGCTGAATGCTGCTTCAGCACTCGCACCTCAGCATCATTATGGAAATAAAGTCTAACCATGAAAATTAGTCAGATCTTGGATTGACTCAGTTGGGAGGGAGCTACTTCATGCCTGATGGAATTTTTCACACAAAAGTCAACTCAAGCGCTTTGAAAATATATTTTAAAATTCATTTATGGCATCGGTGGCTACACCAGCATTTATTGCTCATCTCTAGTTGCCCTTCAGAAGCTGGTGGTGAGCTACCTCTTTGAGCCGCTGCAGTCCCTGATGTGTAGGTACACCCACTGTGCTGTTAGGGAGGGACTTCCAGGATTTTGCCCCAGTGACAGTGAAGGAACAGAGATATATTCCCAAGTCAGGATGGTGAGGACTTGGAGAGGAACATCTAGGTTGTGGGGTTCCCAGGTATCTGCTGCTCTTGTCTTTCTGGGTGGTAGTGGCGTGGGTTTGGAAGGTGCTACCCAAGGAGTACACCCGGCTGCCATTGTTTGTTAGTGATGGAGGGATTGAATGTTTGTGGAAAGGGTGCCAATCAAGTGGGTTGCTTTTGTCCTTCCAGATGGTAGTGGTTGTGAGTGAGTTCCTGCAGTGTGTCTTGTGATGGTGTACATAGTTGCCACTGTGCGTCGGTGGTGGAGGAAGTGAATAATAATAATAATCGCTTATTGTCACAAGTAGGCTTCAATGAAGTTACTGTGAAAAGCTCCTCGTCGCCGCCACATTCCGGCGCCTGTTCGGGGAGGCCGGTTCAAGGAATTGAACCCGCGCTGCTGGCCTTGTTCTGCATTACAAGCCAGCTGTTTAGCCCACTGTGCTAAACCAGCCCCTCGTTCATGGAAGGGGTACCAATCAAGTGAACTGTTTTGTCCTGAATGTTGCTGAGCTTCTTGAGTGTTGGTGGAGCTGTATTCATTCAGGCAAGTGGAGAGTATTCCATTACTCCTGACTTGTGCCTTGTAGATGGTGGACAGGCTTTGGATGTCTGGAGGTGAGTTACCTAGCGACCCAAGCACTGCGCATCTGCCAGACTGAACTGTGGCACTGAAAGAACTTTGATTTTTTTTTGTCTCAATGTATCTACTCCCTGAAGTATACTTTCTTGTGATGAATAAAGCCTGATTTTTTTCTTATTGCTCTTATTTCTGTAACTTCCTCCAAATATATAATGTTCCTAACACTCTGTGCTACTCAAATGCAAGCCTCTCGTGCATCCCTGATTTATTTTCGCCCCAGTACTGAGGCTGTTTTTTTCAGCTGTCTAGTCCCCAAGTACTGCACCTCCCTCCAAGCATCTCCAACACTATTTAACTCTCCTCTTTCAGATGCTCCTAAAACCAATTTATTTTTCTAGACTTTTGATCATCTGCTCTAGTATCTCTTTGTGTGGTTCAGTATTAAATTTTGCCTGATAATATTCCTGTGAAACTATGTTAAATGTGCTATATAAATGATTGTTGTTGTTATGTAACTTCATTGAAACCTACTCGTGACAATAAGCAATTTTCATTTTTCATTTCATTTCATGTAGTAACAACGATAATTGTGCAGTCAAGGTAGTAGGCCGAGTGAGGGGGAGGTGGGAAATAAATGAGAAGTGGAAATGCTTTGAATGGAATTTCAACTTCCATGTGCGCTTTTTCCATCATCCCTATCACATCACTTCTGCCATTCTGCTGCAGATCATCGTGGTGGACATTGATGATACATTGGAATACCATGGATATGGTATCTATTGGTCTGTCTAAGGACATAGACATCTCTTGCACAGCTAGGCTAATGGGATGCATGAACTCATTTGAGAGCTGTGTTTGAATTTCGAAGGAGGAAGCCACACTCTCTACTACATTCTCATAATTACTTGCACCACCAATCATCCAGTAATAGGGTTGCACTTCTCCATCATCTATTGCAGAGAGTGTGCTTTGCATGCCTGTCCGTACCCGGCTAAGTTGTTGATGCCACTCTAATATTCTCCTTCTCAATGACAAGCCCTGGATTTCAGCATCTATATCCAGCTGTATAGAGCTGGAGAGGATTATTAACACAGACCCTATCCTGATATCAGTGTCTGCTTGTGCTCACTTGTGAACGAACTGCGAGTCAACAGGTGAAAATGCAACTCGCTGTCTAACGTGACACACTGAACTGTGGATATTTCCACCAGTGACAGTGAATCCTCAGAAAGAAATTAGTCCTGTGAGCAATCATCCTCATTTTTATCCAGTGACATTTGCTGTATACTTAATGCTTCCAGAAGACAAGAGAAAATAATATGAATTAGTTGTGGCAAAGTATTAACTGTTTCCATACCTCGCCTTCTCATCAATCAGTTATTCATGAAATAAAATCCAACATATGTGTCAGAGATATTTGTAATTCTGTCACCAGCCACCTTTGAGCTCCTACCTCTCTCTCTGATTGAGAGAGATGTGGATCTGCTTTTTATCTTCGAGCCATCCTATTCTACATCTGTGAGCTGGACTAATTGTGGTGGCAAACCTCAGGCCCAGACCCTTTTCCTTATATTTTGCGCTGTCTTGTCCTACAAGGGGCAAGAAAACCAGCCTGCAAGTGAGTGATGGTCAGGTATTCACCCATTGGTTGCAGTGCACTTGGTGATGGTGAGAATAAAGATACATCGCATTGCATTAAGACTCGGGTGAGTGACAATGATGGATGGATAAATGGACAAATGATGATGCTTGACAGAGCGGAGTTGGAAAGGGGTGGAGGCAGCGTTTAAAATCACTGGGATGTAAGTAAATACTGCTTTTCCTAACCAGATTAAGTCATTAAACTGTTTCCTGCACTGCATCCAAGACTAAGGTATAATGACCCTGCGGCTCAACTCCTCAGCTACCTCCAACTATGCCCTCTTGGTGAGAGGAATAAGTTACATTCCCTATTTACTGGGGAAGAATATGTCTCTTTTGTTCCTGATTGCACCAAGCAATGGTTCCACTGGGGCACCTTTTAATTGGGATGCTGTCCTTTCGCTATGTTCATTGGTCACCAAAACATCCTATCTCCTCCAGATTCCAGTTCCATGTTGTCCCATTGGATAGAGTTGAGATCATGTCCTACTGAAGTACAATACATTCTCTACACAGCTTGCAGGCACAAAACTGGTCAAACATTAACCTGCAGTCTCTTGGTAGACGCAGGACAGTATGTTTCAGCCTGATGTGAATGATACACACAGTCTCCAGTGGCTCCATGATCACATGACATGAGGCAGATAATAGAATTGCTACAGTGCACTGCTGCCTCACGGCATTAAGGGACCCGGGTTCAATCCCGACCCTGGATCACTGTCCATGTGGGGTTTGCACATTCTCCCCATGTCTGCGTGGGTTTCACCCCCACATCCCAAAGAAGTGCAGGGTAGGTGGATTGGCCGCGCTAAATTGCCCCTTTATTGGAAAAAAAAAGAATTGGGTACTAGACTTCATTGGTTGTATTCCGCTTTGGAACAAGCAGACCTTTTGAAAGGCATGAATTAAATACAAGTTTGTTCTTTCATTAAAACACAGCAAAGAACCAACCACTCATTTTTACAAAATGATCAGAGGGTTAGATAGGGTGGACAGCGAGAGCCTTCTCCCGCGGATGGAGGTGGCTAGCACGAGGGGACATAGCCTTAAATTGAGAGGTAATAGATATAGGACAGAGGTCAGAGGTGGGTTTTTTACGCAAAGAGTGGTGAGGCCGTGGAATGCCCTACCTGCAACAGTAGTGAACTTGCCAACATTGAGGGCATTAAAAAATTTATTGGATAAGCATATGGATGATAAGGGCATAGTGTAGGTTAGATGGCCTTTAGATTTTTTCCATGTCGGTGCAACATTGAGGGCCGAAGGGCCTGTACTGCGCTGTATCGTTCTATGTTCTATGTTCACTCACTCTGGGTTGTGATACAGAGTTCCACCAGATATATCAAGGTGCTAAAATCAAGACTTCAAAATGCCTATAGTTCAATAAAAATCATTGTAGACCTTTTGGTCTTATCTGTACCTCTTGCTGCAAATATTTTACTAGAATCATTAGCCATAACTGCAGGGAATATGTACAATCACCCATCAACAATCCTGATACACAACTCTTAGTCATCAAGGTAGGTATGATTGGATTGTCATAGAATCATTGAATCAGAGAATCCCCACAGTGCAGAAGCACGCCATTTGGCCCATCGAGTTTGCACCGACCCCCCTGATGCACTATCAATTACGAGAAGACAAGAGTAGGATGTAATCGAGGCTTTATTACACTGAGATGTGTGGCCTCCTACAGCAGCGGACGAAATGGCTGCTGTACGGAGAGCACACATATTTATACTCCGCCTACTGGGCGGAGCCAGCAGGCATGGATCTACCCCCGTACCTGTTGTACAGGGGCCTTACCGTAAAACACATATATAAACAGTATATACATCAGTGGTGACTACCACACCCCCGAAAGAGCACTCTACCCAGGTCCACTGCCCCACCCACCCCACCCCATGATAAAAGTGTCATGATCGTTTGCTGAGTGAATGGTGCGAGAGAAGGTGATTGGACATTTATGAATGAAAAGGCTGAATATTATGGCATGATTCAGTGGGATGGGTTTGATCCACAAAATGGGGGGATTGCTGACTCGTCCCCCTGCCATTGTAGTACATCAGACAATATGGCAATCATCCAATTGATGCTTGCATGGCAGGTTTTCAGACTACAAGGTTACTAAATTGCTATCCCCACCCAATCAGAAGTGGAAGGTGGATTGTCCGGTGGCTGAATTTACAGGCCATAACCTGGAAGAAGATCATGGCCATTAATTTAAAGGGTCACCTGTCATGGGATAGAGCCAGCAGCCCCTGCAATTGACTGCAGTTGAAAGCCATAAGAAAGCTTTTGATTTCTGCAAGGTTCTCAGGCATTGTCTGAAGTAAATATTATTAACTTGAATAATATTTGAAATTCTGGAGAGGCTTAAAATTAAGTGTTTTGGCAGGGAACTCACATGACATCAATTCTGATCACCTTCATAATGTTAAGATCTGATATTAAGCAGCTGATTCGTTCTAATATTTTTCCCTCCGTAGACGGCTCATGAGAAGGAAGTGATGGCTGTAGACTTGAGCAAATTGGCTGCCAATCACTGTGCAGATTATGCAATGCTCACATTGGACGCATGTTGAAATGACATTACCTGAGAATAAACATAATCTCAGGAGAAGCGAGTCCACAGTGGCCAGGAGAGAGATATGACTGCAGGTGGCCTGCCCAATCTGGCAGTTCCCATGCTGCTGGAGAAGGGGGTTCTTGCTGCTCTCCTCCATGGAATGGAGCTGTTCAATTGGCAGAGGCAAAATTGGAGGAAAGCCTGCAGCAGATGAGATTGCAAGGAGCATTATCCAGATGGGCAGGCTGTCTTTCCCAGGGTGGAGGGGTCAGTCACCAGGGGGCATAGGTTTAAGGTCCGTGGGGCAAAGTTTAGAGGAGATGTGCGAGGCAGGTTTTTTACGCAGAGGGTGGTAAGTGCCTGGAATGTGCTGCCAGGGGAGGTTGTGGAAGCAGATACATTAACGGCATTTAAAAGGCAAGTTGATAAACACATGGATAGGATGGGTATTGAGGGATAAGGCATAAGGAAGTGCTGAGGGTTTTGGCAAAGGTTGGTATCATGACCAGTACAGGCTTGGAGGGCCGAAGAGCCTGTTCCTGTGCTGTATTGTTCTTTGGTCATTGAAACCTGGCATGGTTACATTAATAATACATGTGTGGTTTTTGTGTTCAAAGGCCAGGAAACTTCCTCTTGGAAACCTTGTGAGTTTCTAATAAGTGGCCTAATGGTTATAAGGAGGCATATCTAATAATCCAAATAGCGCTGTTGAATCCAATCTAAATAGTGCTAATGGTGTTGAATCTTGTGTCCTTGCACACTCCATCAAGGCTATGAAGGACCAGTTAACTCTCTTACTTCTGTGTATCCTGAGCATGTGAACCATTGTATGCTGACACTGTCAGCCCCGAGGAACCCACACAGCCTCCGAGGAGGAAGAGGAAGTCTCGGAGTGTGCAGTGTCACATCCTCTTCCTGCACCTCAGCAGGGATTAGCGCAGTGAAACAAGGGGAAGCATAATCTGGTGAAGGCACTTCACAATTGCACGTGAAGTTGCCGGAGAGTGTGGAGGAGTGTTCGGGGTGAACTGGATCCCAGTTCGTTGATGACCCTCTGGAGTTCATAGATCATACAATTTATAGTGCAGAAGGAGGCCATTCGGCCCATCGAGTCTGCACCGGCTCTTGGAAAGAGCACCCTACCCAAGCCCACACCTCCACTCTATCCCCATAACCCAGCAACCCCACCCAACACTAAGGGCAATTTTGGACACTAAGGGCAATTTAGCATGGCCAATCCACCTAACCTGCACATCTTTGGACTGTGGGAGGAAACCAGAGCACCCAGAGGAAACCCACGCACACACTGGGAGAATGTGCAGACTCCACACAGACAGTGACCCAAGCCGGGAATCGAACTTGAGACCCTGGAGTTGTGAAGCAATTGCGCTAACCACTATGCTACCGTGCTGCCCGAGTTGTCTGGAAGGCGGCAGATACTGGGTGTCCAGCGTGAGTTACGTGGAGATTTGGTGGATATACCAGAGGGGTTTTGTGCTCTGGCACATTGATATACCTTCAATTCACCGAGAAGCAGAGAGAGCGAGTGAACAGTAGGCTTTATTAGTCATGAACTTGCCTAGCCAGAGTCAGTAGTACAGTAGTACAGATGAATGCCACCCACAAGAGGCCGGCTTATATTTTGCCCTGGTGTGGGTGGAGCCAGAGGCGGAGCCATACTGGCGTTACAGTACAGTACCTGGAAGCAGTTCATATCACCACTTCCAGGTCACAGGTTACAGGTTATAGTATCATGCATACATTATGGTGAATACATTCACCACATACAGACTATGGAAATCTCCATTCAGATAATGTGCACTGTGCTTACCCACTCTTCCCTACTCCGAGCTTCATTGCTGGAATGACTGGCGATTATCTTGGCAGGACGAACACACTACATTGCAAATGTGGGGTGAGCTCTGATCTGCAATCCCCTGCCCTGACACCGAGCTCAGGGGCCCTTGCACTTCTCCGCCGGGGTTCCCCCTCACTTCCTCTCTATCCTCATCATCGCACTCTAACTCCAGGACATCCTGGATGTACAGGGCTGCCTTGCTTTGTAACTTTAAGGCAACGTGTGCGGTTTATCGTTCCCTGAACTCTGGGGAAACCTGCCAGCACCACAAGGCCCCTGCCTCACTCAAGCTGACTGAAGGAGGCTAGAGAGGAAATTGCTGGCCTTGACAGAAATCTTTGGATCCTCACTGTCTTCAGGTGATGTCCCGGAGGACTGGAGAATAGCCAATGTTGTTCCTTTGTTTAAGAAGGGTAGCAAGGATAATCCAGGGAACTACAGGCCGGTGAGCCTTATGACAGTGGTAGGGAAATTACTGGAGAGAATTCTTCGAGACAGGATCTACCCCCATTTGGAAGCAAATGGGTGTGTTGGTGAGAGGCAGCATGGTTTTGTGAAGGGGAGGTCGTGTCTCACTAACTTGATAGAGTTTTTTGAAGAGGTCATAAAGGTGATTGATGCAAGTAGGGCAGTGGATGTTGTCTATATGGACTTCAGTAAGTGTGGTGATCCACTGTGTAATTGTGTGTGCGCCTGTATTAGGGGATGTACAGCAGTACCTGTATTAAAGGTTCGCCGGTAGCCCCTGCCAGCTAGCTCCGCCAACAAGGAGCCGTATAAATATGTATGAGTTCTCCTGAGTAGCCATTCTACCAGCTGCAGTCGGAGGATAAACATCTAACTGTAATAAAGCCTCTCTTGTACCCATTCGAGTCTTTAGTACAATTGATAGCGCATCAATTTATTACAGTTAGATTTTCCACATCATGGACATCAGGATCAAACCAGATCGCTTGCAGCTGGATCCGCAATCGCCGAATGCCAGAAAGGACTTTAATCACTGGCTGGCTTGCTTTGAGGCCTATATAAACTCAGCGACTCCCGAGCCGACGGAAGCTCAGAAAATCCAGGTTCTCTACTCAAGGTTGAGCTCCAGCATGTTCCCGCTGATACAGGATGTGCCGAATTACGCTGACGCCATGGAACTCCTTAAAGAAAACTACGTCCAGAAGACGAACACTCTATTTGCAAGGCATGTACTCGCCACTCGCGTACAACTACCTCGTAAGTCGATTGAGACTTCTGGCGGGCCCTTATCCCTCTCGTACGGGACTGTGACTGTCAGGCCATCATGGCCACGGAACATTCCAATCTCCTCATGCGTGATGCATTCATGAGGGGGATTGCATCGGACCCCATCCGGCAACGACTGCTCTCGACCTAACGGAGACGAAAGCTTTAGCACTCTCCATGACGGTCGCTTCTCGTAATGTTCAGTCCTACCCCGCTCGCCGCGCGGCCCACCCATCCTACCCCTCGTGGACCCCGCAACCGATCACCCCGACTGGGGCCGCTCCTGCACAATATGCCTGCGCTGCCCGCCACACCGCGCACTCTGGGGGTCCCCGCTGCTACTTCTGCGGCCAACAGAAGCACCCCCGCCAGCGCTGCCCGGCCTGCGCCGCCACTTGCAAATCCTGCGGCAAGAAGGGCCACTTTGCAGCGGTGTGTCAGGCCCACGCAGTTGCCGCTATCGCACCCGATTTCTCCACCTCGGGACAGGACCGCTCGACCTGGGTCGCTGCCGCTCCTCATCGGACTCCTCGGTTGATCGCTCGCTGCTCGCCTCCATGACGCTGGACCAGTCTCGTCCTCACAAGCTGCCCACCGCTTCGACGACGGTGCTCATCAACGGCCATGCGACCTCCTGCCTACTAGACTCCGGGAGCACCGATAGCTTCATCCAACCGGACACGGTAAGGCGCTGCTCCCTCGCGGTCCATCCCGCCAACCAGCAGATCTCCCTGGCCTCCGGATCCCACTCTGTCCCGATCCGGGGTTTCTGTGTGGTCAACCTCACCGTACAAGGCGTTGAATTCAGCGGTTTCCGCCTGTACGTTCTCCCCAATATCTGTGCTACACTATTACTGGGCCTGGATTTTCAATGTAACCTCCAGAGCCTCACCCTCAAATTCAGCGGGCCCCTACCCCCACTCACCGTTTGCAGCCTCACGACCCTCAAGGTTGAGCCTCCCTCTCTCTTTGCCAATCTGACTGCAGATTGCAAGCCCGTCGCCACCAGGAGCAGACGGTACAGCACCCGGGACAAGACCTTCATCAGGTCCGAGGTCCAGCGGCTGCTTCGGGAGGGTATTATCGAGGCCAGCAACAGTCCCTGGAGAGCCCAAGTGGTAGTGGTTAAAACTGGGGAGAAACACAGGATGGTCGTGGACTACAGCCAGACCATCAACCGGTACACGCAACTCGACGCGTACCCCCCTCCCTCGCATATCTGATATGGTCAATCAGATTGCACAGTACCGGGTCTTCTCGATGATTGACCTTAAATCTGCCTACCACCAGCTCCCCATCCACAAATCAGACCATCCATACACTGCCTTCGAGGCGGACGGTCGCCTCTATCAATTTCTTAGGGTTCCCTTCGGCGTCACTAACGGGGTCTCGGTATTCCAAAGACAAATGGACCGAATGGTTGACCGGTATGGACTTTGGGCCACGTTTCCATACTTAGATAATGTCACCATCTGCGGCCATGACCAGCAGGACCACGACGCCAACTGTGCCAAATTTCTCCACACCGCATCTCTCCTCAACCTCACTTACAGCAAGGAGAAGTGCGTGTTCAGCACTAACTGTTTGGCCATCCTCGGCTACGTGGTCCAAAACGGACTCCTGGGGCCCGATCCCGACCACATGCACCCCCTCATGAAGCTCCCCCTTCCCCACTGCCCCAAGGCCCTCAAACGCTGCCTGGGGTTCTTCTCCTACTACGCCCAGTGGGTCCCACAATACGCGGACAAGGCCCGCACATTGATACAGTCGACTCAATTTCCCCTCACGGCTGAGGCACAACAGGCCTTCGCCCGTATTAGAGCAGACATAGCCAAGGCTGGGATGCATGCAGTAGACGAGACACTGCCCTTCCAAGTAGAGAGCGACGCTTCAGATGTTGCCCTTGCCGCCACTCTAAACCAGGCAGGCAGACCCGTGGCATTCTTTTCCCACACCCTCCATGCCTCCGACCCTCCAAAATTCGACATTCGTCCGTTGAAAAGGAGGCTCGGGTGATCGTTGAAGCGGTGCGGCACTGGAGGCATTACCTGGCCAGCAGGAGATTCACTCTCCTCACTGACCAACGGTCAGTAGCCTTCATGTTCAACAACACGCAGTGGGGCAAGATCAAAAATTATAAAATCTTGAGGTGGAGAATCGAGCTCTCCACCTATAACTACGGGATCTTGTATCGCCCCGGCAAGCTCAACGAGCCCCCAGACGCCCTCTCCCGAGGTACATGTGCCAGCGCACAAGTAGACCAGCTTTGTGTCCTGCACGACAGCCTTTGCTATCCGGGGGCCACTCGGTTGTACCACCTCGTCAAAGCCCGCAATCTACTCCGTCGAGGAAGTACGGACAGTCACCAGAGACTGCCAGGTCTGTGCTGAGTGCAAGCCGCACTCCTACCAGCCAGACCGCGCGTGCCTGGTGAAAGCGTCCCGCCCCTTTGAACACATCAGTGTGGATTTCAAAGGGCCCCTCCCCTCCACCGACCGCAAGACATACATCCTTAGTGTGGTCGATGAATTTTCTAGGTTCCCCTTCGCCATCCCATGCCCGGATATGACGTCTGCCACCATCATCAAGGCCCTCGATTCCATATTCGCTCTGTTCGGTTCCCCCGACTACATCCACAGTGACAGGGGATCCTCATTCATGAGCGATGAGCTGCGTCAGTTCCTGCTCAGCAGGGGTATCGCCTCCAGCAGGACGACCAGCTACAACCCCCGGGAAAACGGGCAGGTAGAGAGGGAGAACGGGACGGTATGGAGGGCCGTCCAGCTGGCCCTACGGTCCAGAAACCTCCCAGCCGCTCGCTGGCAGCAGGTCCTCCCGGATGCATTGCACTCCATCCGGTCTCTACTGTGCACTGCCACGAATAACACACCCCATGAACGTGTTTTTACCTTCTCTAGGAAGTCAACATCCGGGATGTCGCTCCGACTTGGTTCGCAGCTCCAGGGCCGGTTCTACTGCGTAGGCATGTCCGACTCCACAAGGCGGACCCCTTGGTGGACAGGGTACGCCTGCTCCACGCAAACCCCCAGTATGCCTACATGGAGTTCCCCGACGGCCGCCAGGATACAGTCTCGCTCAGGGACATGGCTCCCTCGGGTGCCAATCGCACTCCCACACACCTCCCCACCCACGCGCCACCCACGCTCCCAGCACCAGCCCCACCAGGTCCATCCCTCCTTCCCCTGCCCACGCTAGAGGACGAGGAAGATTTCGGCACGCTCCCGGAGTCATCCAGCTACTGGCCAGCACCAACACCGCCAGCACCAACACCGCCAGCACCGATGCCGTCGATGCCGCCACCGCCTGTACAGACATCACCACCACTGTTACGTCGCTCCCAGCGAACTGTCAGACCACTGGACAGACTTAACCTCTGACGGGCACCGGGTTACAAGATGGACACATAATTTTTTATCCTCCCCTCTGTAAATAATTCACAATTTTGTATATAGTTCCACGCCACCCCGCCGGACTTATTTTTAACAGGGGGTGAATGTGGTGATCCACTGTGTAATTGTGTGTGTGCCTGTATTCGGGGATGTACAGCAGTACCTGTACTACAGGTTCACCGGTAGCCCCTGCTGGCTAGCTCCGCCCACAAGGAGCCGTATAAATATGTATGAGTTCTCCTGAGCAGCCATTCTACCAGCTGCAGTCATAGGATAAACATCTAACTGTAATAAAGCCTCTCTTGTACCCATTCGAGTCTTTAGCACAATTGATAGCGCATCAGTAAGGCCTTTGACAAGGTCCCTCATGACAGACTGGTACAAAAGGTGAAGTCACACAGGATCAGGGGTGAGCTGGCAAGGTGGATACAGAACTGGCTAGGTCATAGAAGGCAAAGAGTAGTAATGTAAGGGTGCTTTTCTAATTGGAGGGCTGCGACTAGTAGTGTTCGCAGGGATCAGTGCTGGGACCTTTGCTGTTCGTAGTATATATAAA
The DNA here is from genome assembly GCF_902713615.1 of Scyliorhinus canicula. Classification (NCBI taxonomy): domain Eukaryota; kingdom Metazoa; phylum Chordata; class Chondrichthyes; order Carcharhiniformes; family Scyliorhinidae; genus Scyliorhinus; species Scyliorhinus canicula. The sequence goes on along the minus strand of NC_052153.1, from coordinate 116,415,360 downwards.
TGATTTGGAGGAAAATGTAACTGGTCTAATTAATAAGTTTGCAGATGACACAAAGGTTGGTGGAATTGCGGATAGCGATGAGGACTGTCAGAGGATGCAGCAGGATTTAGATCGTTTGGAGACTTGGACGGAGAGATGGCAGATGGAGTTTAATCCAGACAAATGTGAGGTAATGCGTTTTGGAAGGTCTAATGCAGGTAGGGAATATTCAGTGAATGGTAGAACCCTCAAGAGTATTGAAAGTCAGAGAGATCTAGGTGTACAGGTCCACAGGTCACTGAAAGGGGCAACACAGGTGGAGAAGGTAGTCAAGAAGGCATACGGCATGCTTGCCTTCCTTGACTGGGGAATTGAGTACAAGAATTGGCAAGTCATGTTGCAGCTGTATGGAACCTTAGTTAGGCCACACTTGGAGTATAGTGTTCAATTCTGGTTGCCACACTACCAGAAGGATGTGGAGGTTTTAGAGAGAGTGCAGAAGAGATTTACCAGGATGGTGCCTGGTATGGAGGGCATTAGCTATGAGGAGCGGTTGAATAAACTCGGTTTGTTCTCACTGGAACGGCGGAGGTTGAGGGGCGACCTGATAGAGGTCTATAAAATTATGAGGGGCATAGACAGAGTGGATAGTCAGAGGCTTTTCCCCAGGGTAGAGGGGTCAATCACTAGGGGGCATAAGTTTAAAGTGCGAGGGGCAAGGTTTAGAGGAGATGTACGGGCAAGTTTTTTACACAGAGGGTAGTGGGTGCCTGGAACTCGCTGCCAGAGGAGGTGGTGGAAGCAGGGACGATAGTGACATTTAAGGGGCATCTTGACAAATACATGAATAGGATGGGAATAGAGGGATATGGTCCCTGGAAGTGTAGAAGATTTTAGTTTAGACGGGCAGCATGGTCGGCACGGGCTTGGAGGGCTGAAGGGCCTGTTCCTCTGCTGTACTTTTTTTTGTTCTTTGTTCTTTGTGGTCCATGGAGAATTCAAAGTGGTGTCCTGCCCTTCAGAGCAATGCCTCTGTAAAGACATTAATGCAGTGGTGTGCAGCAGGCTGCGTGTTCCACTGAGGTCTCCACTTGCCTGAAAAGATCCAAAGGCAAAAAGATTCGGCGCAATAGATATATTTACAGCCACTGACATTGGGTGACCATTCACATGGTTTGAAGATACCTCCCCTATCTCACATAGAGAGGTCACTGTGACTCTAAAGAGCCCGAGTATTCTCTGCCATTATGTCTTAAACATCTGAAGGTAACTCATTCTCTGCCTATATTCTCGATTGGCAGCATTAGTTCTTGCTCTACGCCAGTGTTGTTGCAGTATCCTGCCTCCATCAGCGACTTGCTCTGACACAGGTCTGCCATCCTCATGCACTACCATGGCACCCTGCTTCCTGCCATCTGGCCTCCTGCCTGTCCGTCTCCTCCTTTCCTCCTCACTGGAGGATGTGTCTCTCACTGAGACCACTGTTCTTACAACCAAACAGGCTCAGGTGTAGATATTTATTGAAGCCTCAAAACAGCAAAGATATCCCCTTGAACAGTTTCCAATAGCAAATAACACTCATGGCAGCCTTTACAGCTAAGATCAAACAGCTGGTGACTTTTTAACCCATACTTACAATCATTCAGTGCAAAACCCGAGGCTCCACTTGGCGTGATTCACATTCTCCTAAATGACCCTCTTATTGACTGACCTCATTAACACTACACCCTGTATGCTTCAACCGATGCCAATGCTTATGTAGTTACATTGTATATATTGTGTTGCCCTATTATGTATTCTCATGTATTTTCTTGAATTCTGTTTAATTCCCTTTTCTTCCATGTACTGAATGATCTGTTGAGCTGCTTGCAGAAAAATACTTTTCACTGTACCTCGGTACACGTGACAATAAACAAATCCAATCCAATCCAATCCAATTCTCTAAGCATTTTATAGAAAGTATTATTCCAGTCAATTGAAACTTTAACAAGCTTGACAAACTAAATTAAATCAATTTGAATAAGGTGGGCAGGCTCCCAATTTCTAGAGCCACCTTCGGTGTATTATCATATTCCCGTATGATAACCTCAGGAACACGATCTGACATCATCGTCAGTGCGGGTGCAGTATACATCCATTTTCACCATGTATTATTCAGCCCAAAGTCTTTCCTAGTAATTTGAGGGGGTTGTTGCAGGGAGCTTCCAGTTCCACGTGCATTCCACCAATGCATCCAGTCAACTGTGCAAATTCTGTCTTCTGTTACAGTTGGATAACTTGCTCTTTTCCTGCTCTGTTCCATAGGTTCCATAGAAAAGCAAGGAACTATGCAGTCAGTTGAATAATGTTTCAGCGACCTTCTTCATACATTGGTGCTAATATGCCAAAGTACCCCAGATGCTGCATAGAATCAATAATAATAATAATAATTGTTTATTGTCACAAGTAGGCTTCAATGAAGTTACTGTGAAAAGCCCCTAGTCGCCACATTCCGGCGCCTGTTCGGGGAGGCCGGTATGGGAATTGAACCCGCACTGCTGCCTTGTTCTGCATTATGACCAGCTATTTAGCCCAGTGTGCTAAACCAGCCCCTTAGAACCATATTGGCCCGCCAAGTCGGCACCGACCCTCAGAAAGAGCACCCTACATAGGCCCACACCACCCCCACCTCCTCCCCCACCCTATCCCAGTAACCCCACCTAACCTGCACAGCCCTGGATACTAGGGGGCAATTTAGATTTACCAATCCACCTATTCTGGACATCTTTGGACTGTGGGGGGAAACTGGAGCATCCGGAGGAAACACACACCGACACGGGGAGAAAGTGTAAACTCCACACACTCAGTTACCCAAGGCCGGAATTGCATAAGAACATAAGAACATAAGAACTAGGAGCAGGAGTAGGCCATCTGGCCCCTCGAGCCTGCTCCGCCATTCAATGAGATCATGGCTGATCTTTTGTGGACTCAGCTCCACTTTCCGGCCCGAACACCATAACCCTTAATCCCTTTATTCTTCAAAAAACTATCTATCTTTACCTTAAAAACATGTAATGAAGGAGCCTCAACTGCTTCACTGGGCAAGGAATTCCATAGATTCACAACCCTTTGGGTGAAGAAGTTCCTCCTAAACTCAGTTCTAAATCTACTTCCCCTTATTTTGAGGCTATGCCCCCTAGTTCTGCTGTCACCCGCCAGTGGAAACAACCTGCCCGCATCTATCCTATCTATTCCCTTCATAATTTTAAATGTTTCTATAAGATCCCCCTCATCCTTCTAAATTCCAACGAGTACAGTCCCAGTCTACTCAACCTCTCCTCATAATCCAACCCCTTCAGCTCTGGGATTAACCTAGTGAATCTCCTCTGCACACCCTCCAGCGCCAGTACGTCCTTTCTCAAGTAAGGAGACCAAAACTGAACACAATACTCCAGGTGTGGCCGCACTAACACCTTATACAATTGCAACATAACCTCCCTAGTCTTAAACTCCATCCCTCTAGCAATGAAGGACAAAATTCCATTTGCCTTCTTAATCACCTGTTGCACTTGTAAACCAACCTTCTGTGACTCATGCACTAGCACACCCAAGTCTCTCTGAACAGCGGCATGCTTTAATATTTTATCGTTTAAATAATAATCCCGTTTGCTGTTATTCCTACCAAAATGGATAACCTCACATTTGTCAACATTGTATTCCATCTGCCAGACCCGAGCCCATTCACTTAACCTATCCAAATCCCTCTGCAGACTTCCAGTATCCTCTGCACTTTTCGCTTTACCACTCATCTTAGTGTCATCTGCAAACTTGGACACATTGCCCTTGGTCCCCAACTCCAAATCATCAATGTAAATTGTGAACAATCAATGTAAATTGTGAAATTGCATGGAAGAACTTTGTGGCAAATAATTCAAGAAGGTGCCACTTTAATTGTTACAGGGAATACAGTAGTTCCCTGGCTGCAGGAATTTTGTATCTGACTCTGGGATACTGCTATTTGACTTATAACACCACCAGATCAATATTCTTAGATCTAGTTTGGGAGGATAACTGATAGTCACTTATGCTACATCCATCAGTCCCATTTGTAAGCAGTGGAATAGGCTTTGTGGGTGGTTATTTGGATTGATAACTTTATCATAGCAGTCCATTGATAAATATTTTTTGTTGCAGAGTAGAAACTTAGCAACATTGGAGTACAAAAGCAATGTACTGTGGCTGCTGGAATTCTGAAATAAAACAGAAAATCCTGGACATGATCAGCAGATCACGCAGCATTTCTTGAGAAAGAATGAGTTAATGTTATATCTGTAACCTTTCATTCTGATATATAGACCAGCATTCCATGAGTCTTTTGATTATTTTCTGTACTGCTGATGAAATTTTAATAATCTGTGTACCAGGACCTCCAAGCTCTTCAGTTCCACATTATTTCTAGCTTTTCACCATTTGTAAAGTACACTGTTCTGCGTTTTTTAGGTCCAAAAGTGGATGACCCCATCTTTGCCTCTATTGAAATCCATTTGCCACTATCATGCTTGTTTACCTAATCTATCGCTATGTCTTTATAATTTTATACTTCCATCTAGCCTGCTTACAATGCTAATAATCTTTGTGTCTATCTGAATTTGGATATGTGGCTCTTTATTCCATCATCTAAGTCTAAGCAAGACACACTGCCCCACTTACTGGTCTCAAAATCCCTGAAGGGTTCTCTGCCATAGCTCTGATGGGGTGTAGGGGTAATCCCAGTTACATGGTCTGCTCATCATTTCTGGGAGTTTGTATATTAACATGTGAGGGGCAGAGCTTTTATATGTTTTATAAAACAGATTTCAGGCAGAGGGAGAGTCAGGGGACTAGGCCTCCCTGAATGGCTAATCCTGAGTCCCAGCTAAGCATGAGAACTTGATATTGCATTGCCAGTGTCGACTAAATGTGGTGAGACCTGCACAAAAGGACAAGGGGCTTTCAGTAGTGAAGTCTAGGATGGTTAATCAACTCGGATTCCTGAAGAAGAAGCCTTAAAAGAAAAGTTCTGATTGAGCCCCCCCCCCCCCCCCGCCCGCCCGCCCGCTTGGGCCCTGCTTAGGGAGATTGCAATGTCAGGGATAATACCCAATAAGCAAGTGGCTGTCCAAGTTTCTGGATGCAAGGAGCAGGTGAGTAGCAATGATTCACTCAATTTGGGGGGGGGGGGCGGTGTCAATCAGAACTTTCCTTTTAAGGCTTCTTCTTCATGAATCCGAGTTGCTTAACCATCCTAGGCTTCACCACGAAAGCCTCAGCGACGAGCAGAAACTTGGGATTTCAACACGTGAAATTCTGGACCACAGCTGTTACTGTCACAAGATAATATTAAAACAGACAGCCTTTGAAAGGAAAATCCATATTTTAACACAAAGAGCTCGTGATAGTTATAAGATTCATGTTGTCCAAATTAGGTTATGTTAAATTCAGTCTCAGTTGGCTACATGTTTCTAATCTGCAGCTCGATACGTGTCATTGATTATATATATCCGCATCTGCTTGACTGATGGGAATTGTGTTCTGCTTTACATACTTTCTTGGTTGATTGGGAAATGTTATTAAAGTGTCTTTCGCAAACCTCCACGCTTGGCTGAGTGATTGATGTCACTTCCTTAGCTAGAAGCTTTGTGTGGCTCGCAAGGACAGAGATCCTGCTTTGTTCCTTTTTCTAGACGCTTTCAAATTATTTTAAAGGCTAAGATGAAAAGTTCACAACATTTTTCAGAACTTAAGTTTTGAAACTTACAGGCAATATTTGTCCAATAGGCTTAAGTAGGTCAACACTGTGCCTCCAATTAACACAAATTCATTGCTGACTCCACTCAGATCAATGACCTGCTATTCACATCTAATGTAAGAGTCTGACCTGAATGTCCACACAAACAGCAAGAGTCCCTGACTTAATTAAAAAAAGGTGCCAAAGGCCCGAATCTGGGAGTCCCACTCTTGAACCTGGCCCCCACCATTTTCACAGGGAGGCTGTGGGGGGGGGGGGGGGGGGGGGGGGGTAGTGGGAAGAAAAGGGAACAGATTGTACTTTACACATCTGTGATTCACAGAGGCAACTGCACAAGTTAAAGTGCAGCTGCTTCACTGAAATGCAGTTTTTGTTAATGAGATGTCCAAATCATGATTTGTTCTAACTAGACCTATCAAGAGACAATCTAAAGTTCATAGAATCCCTATAGTGCAGAAGGAGGCCATTTGGTCCATCAGATCTGCACCGAATGTTCACTCGACCCATGTCCATCCCGCTCTATCCCCCTAACCTAATCTGCACATCCCTCAACACTAAGGGGCAATTTAGCATGGCCAATCCACCTAACCTGCATATCTTTGGACTGTGAGAAGAAACTAGAGCACCTGGAGGAAACCCACGCTGACACAAGGAGAAAGTACAAACTCCACACAGACAGTGACCCAAGGCCAGAATTGAACCCGGGCCCCTGGAGCTGTGAGGCAGCAGTGCTAACCACTGTGCCACCCAAGTTAGTGGAGTTCTTTGCAGAAATACGGTACCCTTTTGGATATGGTCCAGCAGCACCTTTTGAAAAAGCCAGGCGCTCTTTTCAATACAGTCCTGGGACACCTTTGGGAGAGGTCAGTTAGACTTTGGGATTCATGATGTGGAGATACTGGCGTTGGACTGGGGTGAGCACAGTAAGAAGTCTTACAACACCAGGTTAAAGTCTACCATGTTCATTTCAAACACTAGCTTTCGGAGCTTTGCTCCTTCCTCAGGTGAATTCCTCATTCACCTGAGGAAGGAGCAGTGCTCCGAAAGCTAGTGTTTGAAACGAACATGTTGGACTTTAACCTGGTGTTGTAAGACTTCTAACTGAGACTTTGGGATTGTTAGCTGTTGACATGCTTGTGTGTAAAAAGTAGATTAACTCATTGGAGCTGTCAAGCTCATTGGAACTGTTATGGGAGCAATTAAAGGAGCTATTAGGGGAACTTTCAAAGGAGCTATCAAGGAAGTTGTCAAGGGCAATGAAAAGCTGACAGAGAATTTAAATCTCCCGCCCTTTAAATATTAAAAATATTGACTGCAGTGTTAATAATATCAGTGATTGCTATTTTATCCTGTTTGTTGAAATAAGTTTAGGACTATCGATATAGATTTCTGCTGCATGACTGGTTTCACAACCTATCACAGTGAAGTGTCTATCAATTCAGTTTGATTGACAGCTCTAAGTGCTTTTAAAGCTTTGGATTGGGACTATGAATACAAATGGGTGTTGTTTAAGGGATTAAATGGTTTAAGGAATTTAAATGTGGTTTGTTTTTATCAATGTGAGTATCCTTCTAAATAATAAATTCATTGATAAATAATTTAATTTTATTTCCTCTCAGCATGAGCCCTGAGGTCTGCCCATGGTGGATGCTAAATGGGTTGACATGGAGACTGTAAAGGCAAAGGGAGGGGTAAGGGTTAGCATGAGTTGGCATCATATTAAAATAGGGACTATAAAGGTTAATAGGTGTGTGTGTGTGTGTGTGTGGGGGGGGGGGGGGGTGAAGGGCGAGGGCTCGAGGGATTTATTTTTGGTTCTTGGTTTTTCAGCAGCTAGGACAAAATGCTGATTCACCGAGGCCAGCCTTTTGCTCATCCTGCCTCCGCATGTGGCATCCAATATGTTTCCTCTGACCTGTTTTCAGAGGTATAACTCCCAATATATCTCTGCATTCCCTGAGCAGATTTTCAGAAGTCAGGTTTGCGGAGCCAAGTATTCGGTCAACTCTCCGTTCTCGATCCAGGAGCAAAAATTCAGGCCTTTGCGAACTGAGGCTTTATAACGTGGATTTTTCAGATCAACTCCGAACTAAGTATAATGATATATAATAATTTTTATTGTCACAAGTAGGCTTAACACTGCAATGAAGATTTTAGGCAGCACGTTAGCACACGTGGCTAGCACTGTGGCTTCACAGTGCCAGAATCCCAGGTTCGATTCCCCGCTGGGTCACTGTCTGTGTGAAGTCTGCACGTTCTCCCTGTGTCTGCGTGGGTTTCCTCCGGGTGTACCTGTTTCATCCCACAGTCCAAAGACGTGCAAGTTAGGTTGATTGGCCATGCTAAATTGCAATTAGTGTCCAAAAAGGTGAGAAGGGGTTATTGGGTTATGGGGATAGGGTAAAAGTGAGGGCTTAAGTGGGTCGGTGCGGACTCGATGGGCCGAATGGCCTCCTTCTGCACTGTATGTTTTATGTATCTATCCATCTATGTTACTGTGAAAATCCCCCAGTCCTCACATTCCGGCACCTGTTTGGGTACACGGAGGGAGAATTCAAAATGTCCAAATTACCCAACAGCACATCTTTCAAGACTTGTGGGAGGAAACCGGCGCACCCGGAGGAAACCCACGCAGACACGGGGAGAACGTGCAGACTCCGCACAGACAGTGACTCAAGCCGAGAATCAAACCTGGGACCCTGGTGCTGTGAAACAACAGTGCTAACCACTGTGCTGCTATGCTCATCTTCTTAATCAACTTTGTTCACAACTTTTACTCAAGGAACTTGTGTGTATGGCTGCTGAACTCACATGTCTGGACATTGGCAGACATGGTACTTGTCCTTTGGGTATGATCAATGTTGATGCAGCCTATAGTTAAGATTCAGAAAACTGAATATAGCAATCTTTAAGAGCTTAGCATTGTGTTAGCTGGAAATCTGCCTTACTCCCTGTGGTGGTATGATTTGCATAGCTGTCTGCTATTGGTGCAGAACACTGGCTTACCATTGGCCCTGGTCGGTCATGTGCCTCTCGACCGATTGGTGGAGACCAGTCATGTGACGGCTCCCCGATTGGTCGAGAGGCTGAGTTAACCCCGCCTCCAGAGCGAGGTATAAATACCCAGAACGCCCGGCGGTCGTCCATTTACTGTAGTCGACCGCTGGGCTAACTTCTAGCTTATTAAAGCCTAACTTTTGTACAGCAACTCGTCTTGCGTTCGATTGATGGTTCATCAAATTAATAAGCTAGAATTTTGAAGATGGAGCTCCGGATCAAGCCCGAATGCCTCCGCGTCAGCCCGCAAACTCAGAACGCTTCAGAAATCTTTAAACATTGGCTGGCATGTTTCGATGGATACCTGGCATCCGCAAACAGCCCCCCCACCATGGCACAGAAGCTTCACATCCTCCACTCCAGCGTGGGCATAGCAGCCTACGCGATGATCAGGGAAGAGAAAGATTACGATGCGGCCATGCTTAAGCTGAATGGACAGTTTCTTAAACCGGTAAACAGAGTATTCGCCCGACATCTGCTGGCTACCAGACAACAGTTCCCCGGTGAGTCATTAGACAAATTTTACCAGGCCCTCGCTGTCCTAGGGAGGAATTGCACCTGCCTCCAAGTTTCAGCCACGGAGCACATGGAACTTCTGATGAGAGATGCTTACGTGGCTGGGATGCAGTCTGCCGCTATCCGCCAGCGGATGCTGGAGCGAGACGACCTCAGCCTAACTGAGGCACGGACTCTCTCCACCTCCCTGGAGGTCGCCGATCTAAACGCCCGCGCCTATGTCCACAGCCGCGCTGCAGCACCCTGGGCCTCCTGGCACGCTTCCCCACCGCCATCCGCCGCTCCCGACCCCCCTCAGGCCTGCGCCGCAGAACGACCCGACAAGCCCGCGGGACCCCACTGCTATTTCTGTGGGTTCGCTAAACACCCTCGCCCGATCCGCCCTCTGTAAGGGCTGCGGGAGGAAGGGCCACTTTTCATCCGTCTGCCAGGCCAAATCGGTCGCTGCTGTACCGCGCAGCGACCGGGGATTCCCCCCCTCCGGGCCCTTGCGGGCCCTTCCAGTACACCGCGCCAATCTCTCCCCCCCGACCCCGGGCCCCTGCGTCCGGCCTGCGCACCTCCCCCTCTCCTCCGGGCCCTTCCAGCCCACCGCGCAACTCTCTCCTCGCCGCCCCCAGGCCCCTGCGCCTGGCCTGCGCGCCTCTCTGCCCCCGCTCTCAGCTGCTCCGGTCGGCCCGCCGGCACCGCTAACCCCGCCCCTAGCAACCACGAGGGCCCCGTGGGTGCCGCCATCTTGGGCCCCAGACGCCATGAGCAGGTCCTGGGCGCCGCCATCTTGGGGCCCCGACACCACGTGCGGGTCCTGGGGGCTGCCATCTTGGGACCCCGACACCACGTGCGGATCCTGGGCACCACCATCCTGGACTGGCTGGCCCGCAAGGTTCTGCCAGCAACTACTCGGCCGATGACGACTACGACGATGGTTCTTCTCCATGGCTCGCGGCCATTCAACTCGACCAGTCACGGCCACGCACGCTCGCCAAAACAGCGACGCTGATCCACCTCAACGGCCACGAGACGGGCTGCCTGCTGGACTCCGGGAGCACGGAAAGCTTCGTTCACCCTGCCACGATAAGACGCTGCGCGCTCCCTGTCCATCCGGTAAAACACAAAATCGGGTTAGCCTCAGGTTCGCACTCCGTCCGCATCACCGGCTGCTGCATCGCGGACCTCACGGTCCAAGGGAAGGTTTTAAAAAACTATAAACTCCTTGTCCTCCCCGACCTTTGCGCACTGGCACTCCTAGGACTGGACTTCCAGTGTAACCTGCAAAGCTTGACCTTCCAATTCGGCGGCCCTATACCCCCCTCACTGTCTGCAGCCTCGCATCCCTCAAAGTGGACCCCCCCTCCTTGTTTGCTAATCTCACCCCCGATTGCAAACCCGTTGCGACACGGAGCAGACGGTACAGCGCCCAGGACCGGACCTTCATCAGGTCCGAGGTCCAGAGGTTGCTGAAGGAAGGAGTCATCGAGGGCAGCAACAGTCCCTGGCGAGCCCAAGTGCTGGTGGTCCGGACTGGGTAGAAAAACCGGATGGTCATCGACTATAGCCAGACCATCAGACCAGTCTTCCAACGGGAGATGGACCGAATGGTCGACAAGTACGGATTACGGACTACCTTCCCGTATCTTAATAATGTCACCATCTGCGGCCACGATCAGCAGGATCATGACGCCAACCTCCAGATATTCCTCCAGACCCAACAAAAGAGACCAAAATCTCCACTGATGCCAGTCAGTCGGGCATTGGTGCTGTATTCCTACAATGAGACGAGGCCTTGTAATGGGCCCCAATTGCGTATGCGTCGCGGGCGATGACTCCAACAGAGCAGCGCTATGCGCAAATCGAGAAAGAGTGTCTCGGCCTTCTCACCGGAGTCGTGAAGTTCCACGACTACGTCTATGGACTTCCGCAGTTCACGGTTGAAACAGACCACCACCAGTTTGTAAATATTATCAAAAAGGACTTGAATGACATGACGCCTCGCCTCCAGCGTATCCTACTCAAGCTGCGCAGGTACGACTTTCAACTGATCTATACCCCGGGTAAGGACCTTGCCGTTGCCGATGCCCTCTCAAGGTCGATCACAACTCCATGTGATCATGACGGCTTCATTTGCCAAATAGACGCTCACGTTCAGTTTGCAGCCTCTCATTTGCCAGCTACGGATGCACGACTGATAGCAAATTCTCCGCGAGACAGCGGCTGATCCACTTCTGCAGCGGGTGATGCGCCTAATGTCGGATGGGTGGCTCAAGGGCAAATGCCCACAATTTTACAACGTCCGCGATGACCTGGCGGTTGTCAACGGGGTGCTCCTGAAATTGGATCACATCGTCGTCCCACAAAGCATGCGCCAGCTAGTGTTGGAGCAACTCCATGAAGGGCACTTAGGGATCGAGAAGTGCCGCCGCAGGGCAAGAGAAGCCGTCTACTGGCCGGGCATCAATGATGACATCGCCAATGTGGTGCTCAACTGCTCTAACTGCCAGCGTTTTCAGCCCGCCCAACCATGGGAGACCCTGATGCCCCATGAGCTCGTCACATCGCCTTGGACCAAAGTGGGCATCGACTAGTTCCATGCATTGGTCAGGGACTATGTCACCATCATGAACTACTTTTCCAGTTACGCGGAGGTCATCAGGCTGCACGACCTCACATCCTTGGCTGTGATCAGGGCGTGTAAGGAGACATTTGCCCGACATGGCATTCCGCTGACGGTCATGTCAGACAATGGCTCCTGTTTCGTGAGCCAGGAATGGGCCGGCTTCGCCCGACACTACAATTTCCAGCACATGACGTCCAGTCCCCTATACCCCCAATCCAGTGGGAAGGCGGAAAAGGGGGTCCACATCGTTAAGCGGCTACTCAGCGAGGCCGCCGACGCCGGCTAAGATTTCCATCTTGCTTTGCTGGCCTATCGCTCCGCCCTGCTCTCCACCGGCCTGTCGCCTGCTCAGCTGCTAATGAGCCGCACCCTCAGAACGACGGTGCCATCGATTCTCACTCCCAACCTCGATTATGTCCCCGTGCTCCACCGCATGCACATGTCTCAACTGCAGCAGAAAACTTCCTACGACTCACGGGCTGCTGACCTTCCCGACATCCATCCACGTGACGAGGTTCGCATCCACCTCCCGGATGGTGGCTGGTCTGCGCCTGTTGTCGTTCTAAGGCAGGTGGCCCCCAGCTCCTTCCTGGTCCGCTTACCGGATGGATCCATTCGGCGCCGCAACAGGCGTGCTCTTTGCCTGGTTCCAGGGTCGTCACGGGATCCTCCAACCAGCTCTCCTACTGATCCCGCCGTGGACTGTGTCCATAGCGGGATCATTGAGGGAGTTCATACTCCAATTGGCCAATCAATACAGCTAATTGGAGTTCATTACACCCCCCCCCCCCCCCCCCCAAGGTCCGAGGAATTCCTGGCAGCTGGCATTCCTCTGAGCTTCCTACTGCTCCTCATGTCTGGGTCTGTCACCTCTGTGTCGTCCGCCGGGTCGTTCTCCGAAGTGGGCAGGGTGTACCTTATAGGTGCCCGTCTTTTCGTTGACGACCTCCTTGGAAGTTGTTCTTCCTCCTCCTCGGGGAGAGGTGTCGCGGCGGCCTCGTCGAACGTGTCCACCTCCGACTCTGACGACTGGATGATGGGGTCTGGAGAAATTGCTCGGGGTTGGGGTGTGGGTATCCTTTCCGTCTGGGCTATCCCAGCTTGAGGCGGTCCTGCTTCGCCTGCCTCTAGGTATGATTCTGCTGCCTTTATTTGGTCTAGGTGTTTCTTCAGCACCTTACCTCCTATCGAAACCTCATAGGATATGGGCCCTGTTTGGGACTCTACCGTGCCTTTGACCCACGTTGGTCCATTCCCATAATTCTTGACCCAAGCCGGTGCCCCCACCTGGAAATGTCTCTGCTGCCGACTATTATCATGCCCCCTGCGTTGGGCTTCCTGTTGTTTCTCCACTTTCCCCGTTAAATTTGGGAAAAGGAGACTCAGCCTCGTTCGCAGCCGCCTTCCCATTAAGAGTTCAGCTGGCGGTATGCCCGTTGTGGAATGCGGTGTGGTCCTGTAATCAAACAGCCAGCGGGAGAGCTTTGTGTCCATTGACGCTGCCGGCTGCTTCTTGAGTCCCGCTTTAAGTGGCTGAACCGCTCTCTCTGCCAGGCCGTTGGTCGCTGGATGGTAAGGGGCCGTTTTGATGTGACGGACTCCGTTTTCCTTCAGGAATTTTCCAAATTCCCCACTTGTGAATGCCGTTCCGTTGTCCGACACCAATACCTCCGGAAGTCCATGTGTTGCAAACGAGGCCCTGAGCTTTTTAATTGTCGATGCTGTGCTTGCCGTATTTACCCGGTGGACGTCCAACCATTTGGAGTGGGTCTCCACTATCACCAAAAACATTGAGCCCATGAAAGGGCCGGCGTGGTCAATATGCAGGCGGGTCCACGGTCTGCCTGGCCATTCCCACGGGTGCAATGGCGCCGCTGGTGGCACTCTTTGCCCCTGTTGGCACTCCTGGCACCGACGTACCAAGGCTGCTATGTCTGTGTCCAAACCTGGCCTCCAAACATAGCTTCGAGCAAGCATCTTCATTTTAGACACCCCTGGGTATCCGTGATGTAACTCGGTTAAGATTGCCCGACGGCCCTGAGCTGGGGCTATTACCCGGGCTCCCCATAATAGGATACCGTCTTCTACGGTTATTTGGTCCCTTCTGCTCCAGTATGGGTGCATCTGGGGCTCCACTGGTCTTTCCAGTTCCCCTGTTAGCAGTAAATGCTTCACCTTGGCTAAAACTGGGTCTTTTTGCGTCCACAACCGAATATGTTGTGCGTCTACTGGTAGGGTGTTCAAAAAATTTAGAGTCATTACTGTCTCCTCTACTTTTGGTATTTGCGGCGGAGTGTCCGGGAGGGGAAGTCTGCTCAAAGCATCTGCATTTGCTACTCGCGTTCCCGGTCTGTGCTCCAGAACGTATCTATACGTCGCCAGTAGCAACGCCCAGTGTTGGATTCTAGCTGATGCAATCGGGAGTATTGACTTGTCTTCTTTTAATAACCCTAATAACGGCTTATGGTCCGTCACTATGGTGAATTTCCGCCCGTACAGATACTGGTGAAATTTTTTTACTGTGAATATCACCGCCAGTCCTTCCTTCTCGATTTGGGCATACTTCCTCTTAGCCATCGCCAAGGTCCTCGAAGCATAGGCTATTGGCCATTCTTCCCCATTCCTTCCTCTACGGGCTAAGACGGCTCCTACCCCGTAGGGGGATGCATCACAAGTGACCACCAATTCCTTCCTTGGGTCATAATGCTCTAGGACATTTTCGGATGACAGCTGTTCCTTAATGTCCCTAAATGCTCGGTTTTGGCGGGTGGACCATTTCCATTCTTGCCCCTTTTTTAGTAGCTGTTGGAGGGGTTCTAGGATGGACGCCCTATTTTCAATAAATTTTCCATAATAGGTTACCAACCCTAGAAATTATCGTAACTCCTGGACTGTGGTGGGAGCTGGGGCTTCTTTTACTGCCCTTACTCTAATGGGTGTAAGCCTGACTCGTCTACTTTATATCCCAGGTACGGCACTTGTGGGGCCAGAAAAACACATTTTTCCCTTTTTAGCCGTACACCTGCCTTTGCGAAACACCTGAGCACTTTCTCCAGGTTCCTTAAGTGTTCCCTGTTTGTCCTACCCGTGATTAAGACATCGTCCAGATAAATCGCCACCTGCGGTAGTCCCTGCAGAATATTTTTCATCGTACCCTGGTATATAGAGCAGGCTGATGACACTCCGAAAGGTAGCCTAGTATAACGAAAAAGGCCCTTCAGGGTGTTGATCGTAGCGAACTTCTGGGAGTCCTTGTCCAATTTTAACTGCAGGTAGGCGTGACTCATGTCCAGTTTCGTGAACAAAAGTCCACCTGCCAATTTGGCATATAGGTCGTCTATTTTCGGGATTGGGCATTTGTCCAGCAGTGCGTATTTGTTTACCGTCTGTTTGAAATCTCCACAGAGACGTATCGAGCCGTCTGGCTTCAAAATTGGTACCACCGGCGCTGCCCATTCCGAGAACTGTACTGGTCTGATAATGCCGTCGCGCCGTAACCTTTCTATTTTGTCATCTACTTTCTTCCTTAATGCAAAAGGTACCGGCCTGGCCTTACAAAATTTCGGAAGGGCTTCTGGGTCCACGTGCAAATTTGCTTTGGAGCCTATGATTTCCCCCAAACCTTCCTGGAAGACCTCCGGGTATTTTTGGAGTACTCAACTGCCCGCTTCCACGCTGGAAAATTTTCATCCAATCTAATTTTAGGTCTTTCAGCCAGTTTCGTCCAATTAAGCTCGGTCCGGAGCCCTCTACTATCGTCAACGGTAATCTGAGCAATTGTTTCTCATATTCCACAGGTACATGAATCGTGTCTAGAACTTCCAGGGGTTCCCCCGTGTAGGTTTTAAGTTTCGTCGATGTTTTTGTTAGGGTTAGTGGCTGGAGTCCATCTTTTATTTTTCTAAATGCTGCCACTCCCATTACTGATACGGCCGTACCCGTGTCTATTTCCATTATTGTCGGCCGCCAGTTCACCCGTGGGGTAATCTTAATGGGTTCTGCTTTCTTCGTTCCAATATTATATAATTGTTCCCCTTCGGAGGAGGATGGGGCGTCTAGGTTGTGTACTTCCCTGCGTCCCCACCTGCTATTCCTCTTTTGCCACCTTCTTCTAGAGTTTCTGTCGCTGTTACCCCACTCTGTCTGGTGCCAGAAACGGTCCTTCTCTGTTGGGGGAGCCTCAGCCGGTACTTCCCTCTGTCTCCAGTTAGTCCTGGCAGACTTGGGGGCAGTTCTGGGGTTTTCCTTTTTCCCTCTATTCCTCAGGCTTTTCCTGAGACCGGCTATCTGCCGTAAGACCCAGGCGTTAGGTAAGATTCCAGACTTAGTCACATAACCTGATCATGGGAGGGGACTTCAACACAGACACTGATCCGGAAGTCAAAATCTAGGATCAGGAGGAAGCCGGCTACGGCAAAGGAATTGAGGGGTTTTATGGAACAGATGGGGGGAGTAGGCCCATGGAGATTTGCACGGCCGAGGACGAAGGAGTTTTCCTTTCTTTCACATGTCTACAAGGTGTACTCTCGCATTGACTTTTTTGTTCTGAGCAGGGCGCTAATACTGAAGGTGGTGGTTATTGAGTACTTGGCAATTGCAGTGTTGGACCATGCCCCGCACTGGGTGGATCTACGGGTTAGTGTGGAGAGAGGGCAATGCCCGCTGTGGAGACTGGATGTGGGGTTGCTAGTGGACAAAGCGAACTGTGGGCGGGTTAACAAGTCCACCCGGAACTATCCGAAACAAATGATACGGGGGAGGTTTCTGCAGCGAAGGTCTGGGAAGCTTTGAAGGCAGTAGTCAGAGGGGAATTAATCTCAATACGGGCCCACAGAGAAAAGTCGGAACGGGTTGAGAGGGACAGGTTAGTTCAGGAGATACTCCAGGTGGACAGGAGATACACTGAGGCCCCAGACGCGGGGCTACTGAGGGAGTGGCGGAGGTTACAGGTGGGGTTTGGGCTGTTGATCACAGGGAAAGCAGTGGAACAGTTGAGGAAGGCAAGGGGGGGCGATCTATGAGTACAGGGAAAAGGCAAGCAGAATGTTGGCGCACCAGCTCAGGAAAAGAGAGGCGGCCAGGGAGATAGGTAAAGTAAAGAGTAGAGACTGTAAAACTGTCCTGGACCCAGAGGGGGCGAACGAGGTGTTTAAGGACTTTTACAGTAGATTATTTATATGAATTGGAGCCCCCCGCTGGGTGGAGGGGATGAGGCAATTTCTGGATCAGTTGAGGTTCCCGAGGGTGGAGGAGGACCTGGTGGAAGGGCTGGGAGCCCCAATTGAGATTGAGGAAATAATCAAGGGGCTGGAGGGCATGCAGTCGGGCAAGGCCCCGGGGCCTGATGGTTACCCGGTGGAATTCTATAAGACTTTTTCAGAGATATTGAGCCCACTGCTGGTGAGGACATTTAACGAAGCAAGAGGGAAGGGAGTCCTCCCCCCAACAATGTCGCAGGCCTCGATTTCATTGATCCTGAAACGGGAGAAAGATCCAGAGCAATGTGGGGTCAGACAGGCCAAATTCTCTACTGAATGTGGACGCCAAACTGCTGGCTAAGATACTGGCCACAAGGATAGAGGACTGTGTCCTGGCTGTGATAGGGGAAGACCAGACGGGATTTGTAAAGGGCAGGCAACTCAAGGCCAATGTTCAAAGGCTTCTAAATGTTATTATGATACCGTCAGAAGGAGAGGAGGTGGAGGTGGTGGTAGCGATGGATGCAGAGAAGGCTTCTGATCGGGTGGAGTGGAATTACCTGTGGGAAGCGCTGGGAAGATTTGGATTTGGTGAGGGCTTTATTGACTGGGTCCGGTCGCTCTATCAGGCAACAGTAGCGAGTGTGCGTACGAATCGGCTGAGGTCGGGGTACTTTAAACTGCACCGAGGGATGAGCCAAGGGTGCCCCCTCTCCCCATTACTGTTTGCTCAGGCCATAGAGCCATTACCATGGCGATAAGAGCCTCTAGGAACTGGAAAGGGCTCCGGGTCATGCTCTATGCAGGTGACCATCTCTTGTACACTTCGGACCCGTTGGAGGGGATGGGGGAAGTAATGCGAATCTTGGGGGAATTTGGCAATTTTTCGGGGTATAAATTGAACACGGGGAAAAGCGAGATGTTCGTGATCCAGGCAAGAGGACAGGAGAAGAGACTGGGAGAGCTACCGCTTAGAATGGTAGGGAAGAGCTTTCGATATCTGGGAATCTAGGTGGCCCGGGAATGAGAGGCACTGCACAAGTTAAACCTATCTCGGTTGGTAGAACAAATGGAAGAGGACTTTAAGAGATGGGACATGCTCCCACTATCACTGGCGGGGAGGGTACAGACCGTGAAAATGACGGTCCTCCCCAGATTTCTGTTTGTCTTTCAGTGCTTCCCCATCTTCATCCCAAAGGCTTTTTTCAAGCGGGTGAATAAGGTTATTTTGGGCTTTGTGTGGGCGAGTAAAACCCCGCGAGTGAAGAAAGTGTTGCTGGAGCGCAGTCGGGGGGAGAGTGGGTTGGCGCTGCCGAACTTCTGCAATTACTACTGGGCGGCTAATATAGCCATGATCAGGAAGTGGGTAGTGGAGGCGGGGTCAACATGGGAGCGGATGAAGGCGGCGTCATGTAAAGACAACAGTTTGGAAGCATTGGTAACGGCACCTCTGCCGTTCTCGCCGGCACGATACTCCACAAGTCTGGTGGTAGTGGCGGCTCTGAGAATCTGGGGGCAATGGAGATGTAAGAGAGTGGAGGGAGCATCGATTTGGACCCCGATTTGTAATAACCATCAGTTTGTAAAGGGTAGGCTAGATGGCGGGTTCTGGAGAAGCCCAGCAAATCATGTCCACATGTTTTGGGCATGCCTGAAGCTTAGAGGGTTCTGGCCGGGTTTTACCCGGCGATGAGCCCCCCCAACTAGGCTGATCACCTGGAATGTACGAGGGCTAAATGGGCCGGTCAAAAGGGCAAGCGTGTTCGCGCATTTGAGAGGACTGAAGGCGGATGTGGTAATGCTACAGGAGAAGCACCTTAGAGTAGCTGACCAGATTAGATTAAGAAAGGGATGGGTTGGACAGGTTTTCACTCGGGACTGGTCTCGAAGACTAGAGGGGTCCCGATCCTGATCAATAAGGGAGTGGTGTTTGAGGCGGGAAGAATAGTTTAGGATGTGGGAGGCCGGTACATCATGGTCAGTGGGATATTGGAGGGGGTGCAGGTGGTATTAGTAAATGTGTACGTGCCAAATTGGGATGATGTGGAGTTGATAAAGAGGATGCTGGGGAAGATACCGGACCTGGATTTGCATAAGTTGGTTATGGGAGGGGACAGTTAGACTGGTCAAGCTCAAAAACGGGCAGGGTGCCAGCAATGGCAAAGGAACTAAAAGGGTTCATGGAGCAGATGGGGGGGGGGGGGGGGGGGGGGGGGGTGGACTGGACCCATGGAGATTTGGGACGCCGAGGGTGAGGGAGTTCTCCTTCTACTCACACGTGCATAAAGTATACTCCTGGATTGATTTCTTTATTCTGAGCAGGGCTTTACTGACGGGGTTGGTGGACATGGGGTACTCGACGATCACAATTTCAGACCATGCCCCGCACTGGGTTAGCCTACAGGTTAGTAAAGACAGTAACCAGCGCCTGCACTGGAGGCTGGACGTGGGTCTTTTAGCTGATGAAGAGGTGTGTGGGCGGCTGAGGAAATGTATTCTGAACTACCTGGAAGGCAACGACACGGGGGAAATTTCGGCAGCAGTGGTCTGGGAGGCATTGAAGGCGGTGGTTAGAGGGGAGCTGATCTCGAGACGGGGGTAGACAGGGCAGAGACGGACCGACTGGTAAAGGAGATACTACAGGTCAACAGGAGGTATGTGGAGACCCCAGAGGCAGGGCTTTTAAGGGAACGACGGAGGCTACATGCGGAGTTCGGCTTGTTAACAACAGAGAGGGTGGTAGAGCAGCTGAGAAAGGCGAGGGGGGCGATTTATGAGCATGGAGATAAGGCCAGCAGAATGCTTGCACAGCAGCTTAGAAAGAGGGAGACAGCCAGGGAGATAGGGAAAGTAAAGGATGGGGACGGGGACCTGGTTGGAGACTTAGCAGGGGTGAATAAGGCGTTTAAGGAGTTTTATAGTAGGCTGTATGGGTCAGAACCCCCAACGGGGCCGGAGGAGATGAGGCACTTCCTAGGGGAGCTGAATTTCTCGAAGGTGGATGGGGAGCTGGTACAAGGGCTGGGGGCCCCGATCGGGATGGTTAAGCCCCGGTCGGGTACCCAGTGGAGTTCTATAAAAAGATCTCTGGGATACTGGGGCCGTTGTTGATGAGGACATTCAATGAGGCATTGGAGGGAGGGGGTGCTTCCCTGACTATGTCACAGGCCACGATTTTGCTGATCCTGAAGCAGGACAAGAATCCGGAGCTGTGAGGCTCCTGCAGGCCGAGATCCCTATTGAATGTGGACGCCAAACTGCTGGCCAAATTTTGTCCTCTAGGATTGTGGATTGTGTTCCGGACGTTATTGGGGAGGACCCGATGGGGTTTATTAAGGGAAGGCAGTTGGTGGCTGTGGTGATTGTGTATCAGTGTAGATGCAATACAACTGAGCAAGCACAAGAGGAAGCACGGGAGAGCTATAAATACAGAGGGACAGGAAGTGGGGACACACTTCACGGAAGGGAGAACTGGTAGCAGGACACAGACACAGGCAGGCAGCATTTGAGGTAGCTATAAGTTAAGCTCTGAAGACAGAACAAATTCACAATAAAGCATCTTCTCCAACTTTGAGACTACGAGCTTTATTAAGACACAAGGAACAACACATGGTACCAGTAGTGGCTTCAGAAGCTTAATACAAGATTACTCAAGGAAAAACTGCAGACACAGAAAGACCAAAATGGCATGGAGACCTCCTACTGGACATTCGACTTGGGAAGACCTCGCTTATTCGAGGATGTGGGTTGGACACCCACCTCAGCTGAACATGACAGGTAATGTAAGAAATGTCTGGAAATTATTTAAACAAATGTTTGATTTTTATATCATAGCTAATGATTTAGCAGCAGCCTCAGACGAGATGAAAATAGCAATGCTCATCGCAGGACATGAAGCTAGAAAAGTATATACTGGATTTAAATACTCAAAAGCAGAAGACAGCAACAACTTACAACTAATACTAAAAAAAATTTGAAGAGTACTTTATGAAATTTGAACAGCACTGTATGCTCAGAGGCCAAACTGCACAGAGACTGAGTGATGCAAAACTCAAACAATCACTATCAGAACAGAAAGGGTTCAGTCAAGAAATCGCGAGTGAAAAGTACAGATCAAAAGGAAGAATGAGTTTTTCACAGAGACAAAACGCTGAAATCCAGTTGACATCAAAAGGAAGAAGTAACTTGAATTTTTCACAAAGCCAAAACGCTGAAATCCAGTACAGATTGAAAGTAAAAGGTAACTTACAACTTTCAGAAAGAAAATCCGCTGAAATCCACAATAAAATGGCGTCGGAGCACATTTTACAGTCTCTGGGGCACAAAGAATGAAAGTCTGTGTCTACGCATACGCAGGAAACAGAAGCCGCGCATGCGCAGTTACAATCACCCATTTTGCGTTCTGCGCATGCGCAGTTTAAAAAAGTTCTTGTTGCTGATCGTTATGCGCAAGCCGCGCATGCGCAGTCTCAAAACGTTTTGGTCGCGGATCGTTATGTGCATGCGCAAGTTGCGCATGCGGAGTGGACACAAAATCTCACAGTAAAGGAAGGCCGATTTGCGCATGCGCGATTGATTCCTACGCATGATGTCACGAGCGGCATGACGTCTGAGGATCCGGACCACGCCCACTTATAAGGGAAATGCCCGAAAATTGAAAACAAGATATTTAAAGCTGTAAAGCCAAATCTTCTTGCCTCAGAAGACAGAAAAATGCCTGAACTTAAACCAGCAGTTGAAAATAACTCTCACAACACCCTGGAAAAAGCAGTCTGCACCACCCAAAGTGAAGAGAACAAAAAAAAATCCGAAACTAAAAAAGATGATTTGTTTTTCGAACAATACTACTCAGACGTGGCTGAGTTATTCGGATATGCTGATCACAGCATCAGCGACACGGTCGCAAAGCTCAACACAAATCTACTCGTGGTAGATGAATCCAACACCATGGTGCCATGGCAGATCGTCGATACATTGGATGACAGCAATACCCAAGACGATGACGACGCCACACAGAGAGCACAGAAAGACTCCACACAGAGAGCGATGACAGGCTCCACAGTGAGAGTGATGAAAGACTCCAAAAGGGAAGCAAGCAAACACTCCCTGGCGAACACCATGCATGAACAAGACCATGAAGGTCAACCCACCGTATCTGAGCAACCGCAAGCAGACTATGAAAGTCTACCAAGCTCACATAATCAAGAAGAAGACAATGTACATCTACCCACTGCATGCGAAAAAAGTGACAAGGTGATCACACTCGACATACAGGAGGTACAGGATCACAGCGGGACTGACAGTTCTCAGCCTGTCTGTACAGAAGCACAGAGTAGGGCCACCCAAGAGTCCAGAGAGACCACGTCAATAGAAACCATGAAGATTTTGACTCCAGAAGAGGAGCACCAAGAAAGCAAAGACGAGGAACCAAATCCACCACAAATGACTGCTGTCACCAGATCATTCTCACCATTCTCGAGACGAAACGTTCAATGTAGCAGATTCCACATAGGACACTCGCACCAATAACTGTGACAATGACTCAAATTATCCACACGGGACACTCATTGAGCATAACAAGAAAAACAAAAGCCACAAGAAGCACAGCAGAAACGAGAACAACAGCAAGAACAAAAGCAACATGAAGCGCGATAAGAACAACAAAAATCGCAAGAAGCACTGCAGAAACAAGAACAACAACAGCACCAACAAAAACTACAAGCACAACGACAAAAACTACAAGAAGAACAACAAAACCAACAAGAAGCATAACAAAGATAGCGACAACAACAAAGACAGGAACAACAGAAACAACAGCAATGAAACAACGACTTGTACGAAATGGTACAACTCTGCTCATGAAGGACAATGCCACAGCACACCGCAAAACAATGACAAGACTACAAACATGCCATGGGATGACAACGAATCGCACAAACTTACATCTGCTCCAGAACAAGCAAGCACACCAGCTTTCAAGGCAGTTGACATACTAAATCGATACCACAAGCACAGAAAAAAGTCCATGTCCGTCAACATCAGTGGTTCGACGATGCAAACACCATAGGATGACATATTGGTTACTTAAAATAACAAGAACACCGACAACATTCACAATGGAGTTGCAATATCAATATCACCACGTCAACAACAAAAAAGAAAAAACTCAGTGAACAAATCCATCAAGTTTGGACTCATGAATGTTTTTATTAAGATTGGACTCATAAATATAAATTGGCTGTGTAAAATATGCAATAGCACCATCACTTGTATAGATACACATATCATAAGTAATCTAACTGTTTTGTACAATTTTCTTTAACAGAAAATATGTAAAGAAAAAAGGGGGGATGTGGTGATTGTGTATCAGTGTAGATGCAATACAACTGAGCAAGCACTAGAGGGAGCACGGGAGAGCTATAAATACAGAGGGGCAGGAAGCGAGGACACCCTTCACGGAAGGGAGAACTGGTAGCAGGACACAGACACAGGCAGGCAGCATTTGAGGTAGCTATAAGTTAAGCTCTGAAGACAGAACAAATTCACAATAAAGCACCTTCTCCAACTTTGAGACTACGAGCTTTATTAAGACACAAGGAACAACACAGTGGCCAATGTAAGAAGGCTATTAAACGTGATCATGATGCCCCAGAAAGTAGGAAGGTGGAGGTAGTGGTCGCAATGGACGCAGAGAAGGCCTTTGATCGAGTAGAATGGGATAGCACAGAATCTCGCTTTACGCAGACGACCTGCTCCTGTATGTATCGGACCCAGCAGAGGGGATGGACAAAATCATGAGGTCTCCAGGGGAATTTGGCCGGTTTTCGGGGTATAAGCTAAATATGGGGAAAAGTGAGATGTCTGTTGTCCCGGTGGGGGGACAGGAGAGGCGATTGGGGGAGCTGCCATTTAGATTAGTAGGGGGAAGCTTTAGGTACCTAGGCATCCAGGTGGCGCAGGAATGGGAACGGCTGCACAAACTAAATCAGGCCAGACTAGTAGACCAAATGAAGGACGATTTTTGGAGGTGGGATGCGTTCCCGTTGCCACTAGCTGGGAGGGTGCACATGGTGAAGATGACGGTCCTCCCGAGATTCCTGTTTGTGTTTCAGTGTCTCCCCATCTTTATTCCGCGGTCCTTTTTTAAATGGGTCAACAAAGCGATCACTGGCTTTGTATGGGCGGGCAAGACACCGCGAGTAAAGAAGGGGATGCTTGAGTGGAGTCGGGGAGAGGGCGGGCTGGCGCTGCCAAACTTCAGTAACTACTATTGGGCGGCGAATATAGCCATGATCAGGAAGTGGGTGGTTGTGGGGGCATGGAAGCGTATGGAGGCAGCTTCATGTAAGGGCACCAGTTTGGGGGCGTTGATAACGGCGCCACTGCAGTTCCCGCTGGCATTGTACTCCACCAGCCCCGAGGTGGTGGCAGCCCTGAGAGTCTGGGGCAGTGGATGAGACATGTGGGAGCAGAGGGAGCATCGGTGTGATCTCCAATCTGTTATAATCACCGGTTTGCTCCGGGAAGGATGGACGGGGGGGTTTCGGAGATGGCAGAGAGCAGGGATTGAGAGGATGGGGAATATGTTTATAGAGGGGAGCTTTCTGAGTATGACGGTGCTGGAGGAGAGGTTTGGGTTGGCAAGGGGAAACAAATTCAGGTATCTGCAGGTGTGGGACTTCCTACATAAACAGGTGTCAACCTTCCGGCTACAAACACCAAGGGGGATGCAGGACAGGATAGTTTCCAGAGGGTGGGTCGGAGAAGGGACGGTTGCTTTCATTTACAAGGAACTTATGGGGTGAGAGGAGATGCAGACCGAGGAGCTGAAGCGCAAGTGGGAAGAGGAGCTGGGAGGAGAGATAGAGGATGGTCTCTGGGCCAGGCTCAGCCTGATACAATTCAAGGTCAACCACCGGGCTCACATGACAGTGGCCCAGTTCTTTCGGGTAGAAGATAGGTGTACAAAGTGTGCGGGTGGGCCAGCGAAACATGTCCACATGTTCTGGACATATCCAAAGCTTAGGAGATTCTGGCAGGGTTTTGCAGATGTCAGGCCGATGGTGTTAAAAACAAGGGTGGCACCGAGTCCAGAGGTGGAGATTTACGGGGTGTCGGAAGATCTGGGAATCCAGGTGGAGAAAAAGGCAGACGTTCTGGCCTTTGCTTCCCTGATAGCCCGGAGACGGATACTATTCGCTTGGAGGGACTCAAAGCCCCTGAAATCAGAGACCTGGCTATCGGACATGGCTAGCCTTCTCTGTCACTGTAAGGGTTCGCCCGGAGGTGGCAACCGTTCGTCGACTTCTTTGCGGAAAATTAATCGTCAGCAGAAGTTGGGGGGGAGGGGGGATGGAGTTCGTTTAGCTTAGAATAGGGGTATAATAAAGGTGGGACCTGTAAGGGAGGAAGACGGCATTTACACTATGTTTATAGATTCATGTACATTGTTTATTTTGTTGTTGTCGTTAAACCAAAAAATACCTCAATAAAATATTTATTAAAAAAAGAAATGAATGAGAAATATTATAACGAAAAGTAGGAAAACAAGGACAATAAATACGTGCTGCAAACCTTGTAGAATCGAGAGAGGCCCCTTGGCTAGCTAAGGTTCTCTCTCTTGTATTTGCTCGATATAAAATCTTTGTTTTCTTGAATCTCACATCCTCCAGAGTGATTATTTCCCATCACAACGGCTATTACACTGGACCTCTGTCAGATGACAAGGGAACAAACAAGAGGGAAAAATCTACTTGGTCTCATCCTCACCAATCTACCTGTTGCAGGTGCATCACTCAATGACAGTATCAGTAGGAGCGACCACCACACAGTCCTTGAGGAGACAAAATCCCATCTTCACATTGAGGTGTTATATGGCACTATAATCATGTTAAATGGGATAGGTTTCAAACATATCTAGCAAATCAAAACTGGAGATCCATGTGGTGATCTGGGCCAGGGTTTAGAGAACACCAAAGTGTATCACGAGTTCACCTGATCTACAACTGTTTATAGATTTTGGTTGAGGAGCACAAGGGCCTACCTTTCAGGTGTTATTCAACAAGGCCTTAAGCACTTTAAATTTAAAATAAAGTTTATTCTACAAATGCAGTTAACATTTCGATAAACACACCGTAGGCATTTTATCAACTACAAACTAAATACCCCACACAGCTACTGTACTCTATATTTAACCCTTAATAATTTCCCTTTACTGTTTCACTCAAGTAACAACATCCATAAATCAGACAATCCCTATTACCACAAAACAGTAGGTTTGAATTCCTTCCAGAACACAGTTATTACTTTGAAGTTATCAAGTGATCTGGAGACACCTTTTTAACATGCAGAGAGAGACTCCAAGATCCTTGTAGTCTGAATCCAGCTTCCAAATGTGTAAACCAAAAGTAAAACTCAGAGCCACAAACAGCTTCCAGCTCAAAACAAAATTAAAAACCAGAGCCACCGCCCAGCTCCACCCACACAATGATATCACTGCAGCCATTTGAGAAGACAAACAGTTCTTAAAGGGACATTTCCATGACAATGGGCCATCAGCAACAGCAGAATTGAATTTGACCCAGCATATACCCCATTCAATGAAGAGTGCATCAGGGCTTACCAAAAGCAGTATCAGGTGTCACCCTGGTGAAGCTACAACACAGGACTACTTCCACGTGAAACAGCATAAGCAGCAAGCAATAGAAATAAAAATAGAAAATGCTGGATAAACTCAGTGGATCTAGCAGCATCTGTGGAAAGAGAAACACAGGTGTTATCCAGAATTTTCTATTTTATTTCAAATTTCCAGCATCCGCAGTATTTGGCTTTTACTTTAGCGATAGGCAGAGTTAAGTGATCCCATAACCAGTGGATCAGATATAAACTCTGCAGTCCATCCACATCCAGTTGTGAATAGTGGTGGACAATTAAACAACTAAATGGAGAAGGAGGCTCCACAAATATCCTCATCCTCAATGATGAGGGAACCCAGCACATCAGTGCAAAAAACAAAGTTGAAGCATTTGCAACCATCTTCAGCCAGAAGTGTGAATGGATGATCCATCTCAGCTTCCTATAGGGTCCGCAGCATCACAGATCACAGTCTTCAGCCAATTTGAATCACTCCACGTGATATCAAGAAATAGCTGATGGCAGAGGATGCTGCAAAGGCCTCTGACAGCATTATGTCAATAGCACTGAAGACTTGTGCTCTAGAATTAGCCCCTAGCCAAGCTGTTCCAGTGGTCCAGCACCAATGCACAGTGGCAGCATTATTACCATCTTCAAGATGCACTGCAGCAAATCGCAAAACTCCTTTGACAACACCTTCTAAACCCATGACCTCTACCACCTTGAAGGACAAGGACAGCAGACACATAGGAACACCATTAACTGAAAGTTCACTTAAAAGGCACACACCATCCTGACTTGGAACTGTATCGCAGTTCCTTCACTGTCTTGGATCAAAATCCTGGAACTCTCTCCCTAACAGCACTGTGGGTGTATCTACACCATATGGACTGCAGTGGTTCAAGGTGGCAGCTCACCACCATCTTCTCGAAAGCAATTAGGGTTGAGCAATAAATACTACTCTACCAGGAATGCCCACATTCTATGGAAAAGTAAAAGGTCCATGTATCTGACCCATGTTCTCCAAGATGGCGTGGCAACTCTCTGCAAGCTGTCTCACACAGATACACTTCCTACATCTATTATAACTGTACTAACCTTTTAAAATTTAATTCTAACATTAATACTATCTCTAACCTTCCTCTTTTATGTTCCCTTGCAGGCCGGTAGATTCTCTGACATCCGTGGACCGGCCCACTGCTGCCTCATGGTGCCGAGGACCCGTTTGATCCCGGCCCTGGGTCACTGTCCATATGGAGTTTGCACAATTCCCCATTGTCTGTGTGGGTCTCACCCTAAACCCAAAGATGTGCAGGTTCAGTAGATTGGCCGTGCTAAATTGGCCCTTAATTGGAATTTCTTTATCAATCCAAAATTCTTTGGCTTCTGGAATGGTTCCTACAGTTTAGAGGGTAGCTAATATAACCCCGTTATTCAAATAGAAGGTCGAGAGAAAACAAGGAACTATAGTCCAGTGAGCCTAACATCGGTAGCAGGGAAGTTGCTAGAGTCCAGTATCAAGGATTTCATAGCATAGAATTTGGAAAGCAGTCGATAATCAGACGTCAGCATGGATTTATGAAAGGGAAATCATGCTTGACAAATCTATTGGAATCCTTTGAAGATGTGACTAGTAGAGCTGATCAGGGAGAACCAGTGGATGTGGTTTATGTAGACTTTCAGAAGGCTTTCGACAAGGTCTCACATAGCAGATTACTACGTAAAGTTAAAGTGCGTGGAATTGCAGGTTGTATCTTGAGATAGAAAGCTGATTAGCAGACAGGAAGCAAAACATTGGAATAAATGGATCTTTTTCTGATTGGCAGACAGTGACCAGTGGGGTACCGCAGGAATCTGTGCGAGGACCCCAACTGTTCACATTATTATATATTAATGATTTGGACAAGGGAATTAAATGTAGTATCTCCAAATCTGCAGATGATACAAAGTTGGATGGGGGGAGGGGGGGGGTGAACTGTGGGGAGAATGCAGAGATGCTTCAGCACGATTTGGACAGACTGTGAGTGGGCACATGCATGGCAGATGCATTATCATGTGGATAAATGTAAAGTTATCCGCTTTCCCCATGTTGGCTGTGAAGTAGATGGAGATGGACTCGGTGGAAATGTTGTGCCAATATGAATTTATAAGAACCGCGAACAAAAGGCAAAATAATTGAGATGCTAAAATAATTGAAATCTAAAATAAAGATTGATTTTTTTATCTAAAATAAAGATTGACAGGATTTGTGAAGGGTAGGCAGCTGAATACTAATGTGCGGAGGCTCCTCAATATGATTATGATGCCCTCGGTGGAGGGGGAAGCGGAGGTAGTGGCGGCTATAGACGCGGAGAAGGCCTTCGATCGGGTGGAGTGGGAGTATCTCTGGGAAGTGCTGCGGAGGTTTGGGTTCAGGGAAGGGTTCATATGTTGGGTCAGGCTACTATACAAAGTCCCTATGGCGAGTGTGGCTACGAACCGGTGGAGTTTGGAGTACTTTCGGTTGTACCGGGGGATGAGGCAGGGGTGTCCCTTATCCCCCTTGTTGTTTGCATTGGCAATTGAGAAGTTGGCCATGGCACTGAGGGAGTCCAGGAACTGGAGGGATTGGTTCGGGGGGGGAGAGGAACACCGGGTGTCGTTGTATGCCGATGACCTGTTGTTATATGTTGCGGACCCAGTGGAGGGGATGGCGGTCATGCGAATCCTTAGGGAGTTTGGGGACATTTTGGGGTATAAACTCAACGTGGGGAAGAGTGAGCTCTTTGTGGTGCATCCAGGGGACCAGGAAAGGGGGATAGACGAGCTTCCGCTGAAGAGGGCGGAAAAGAGCTTTTGGTACCTGGGGATCCAGGTAGCTAGGAGTTGGGGGGCCCTGTATAAGCTCAATTTGACACGGCTAGTGGAGCAGATGGAGGATTTTAAAAGATGGGATATGTTGCCACTCTCACTAGCTGGTAAGGTGCAGTCGATTAAGATGACGGTCCTTCCGAGGTTTCTCTTTGTGTTCCAGTGCCTTCCCATTTTGATCCCTAAGGCCTTTTTCAAACGGGTAAGCAGGAGCATCATGGGATTCGTGTGGGCAAATAAGACCCCGAGGGTGATGAGGGTGTTTTTGGAGCGTAGCAGGGGCAGTGGGGGGCTGGCGTTGCCGAACCTATATGGTTATTATTGGGCAGCCAATGTGGCGATGATTTGTAAGTGGGTAATGGAGGGAGAGGGGCAGCGTGGAAGAGGCTAGAGATGGCGTCCTGTGTGGGCACGAGTCTGAGGGCGCTGGTGACGGCACCGCTGCCACCGACAAGGTACACCACGAGTCCGGTGGTGGCGGCGACTCTGAAGGTCTGGGGGCAGTGGACACGACACAGGGGCGAGATGATAGCCTCGATTTGGTCCCCGATTCGAGAGAACCATCGCTTTGTTCGGGGAAGGATGAATGGGGGGTTTCTGAGTTGGCATCGGGCAGGGATCAAATGAATGGGGGACCTGTTCATTGATGGGGCATTTGCGAGCCTAGGGGTGCTGGAGGAGAAATTTGGGCTATCCCCGGGGAACGCTTTCAGGTATATGCAGGTGAGGGCGTTTGTGAAACGACAGGTGAGGAAATTCCCGCTGCTTCCAGCACGCAGGATTCAGGACAGGGTGATCTCGGGGATATGGGTTGGAGAGGGCAAGGTCTTGGCGATTTACCAGGAGCTGCAACGGGAGGAGGAGGCCTCAGTGGAGGGGCTGACGGGAGGAGGAGTTCGGGGAGGGGATCGATGAGGGGTTGTGGGCTGATGCCCTGAGCAGGGTTAATTCTTCCTCCTCTTGCGCCAGGCTCAGCCTGATACAGTTTAAAGTTGTTCACAGAGCGCATATGACAGGGGCGAGGATGAGTAGGTTTTTTGGGGTGGAGGACAGGTGTGTGAGGTACTCTGGGAGTCCAGCAAATCACGTCCATTTTTCTGGATGTGCCCGGGTTCTTGGGGTGGCGTTGGGGTTAGAACATAGGACGATACAGCGCAGTACAGGCCCTTCGGCCCTCGATGTTGCACCGACATGGAAAAAAAAAACTAAAGGCCATCTAACCTACACTATGCCCTTATCACCATATGCTTATCCAATAAACTTTTAAATGCCCTCAATGTTGGCGAGTTCACTACTGTTGCAGGTAGGGCATTCCACGGCCTCACCACTCTTTGCGTAAAAAACCCACCTCTGACCTCTGTCCTATATCTATTACCCCTCAATTTAAGGCTATGTCCCCTCGTGCTAGCCACCTCCATCCGCGGGAGAAGGCTCTCACTGTCCACCCTATCTAACCCTCTGATCATTTTGTATGCCTCTATTAGGTCACCTCTTAACCTTCTTCTCTCTAACGAAAACAACCTCAAGTCCATCAGCCTTTCCTCATAATATTTTCCCTCCATACCAGGCAACATCCTGGTAAATCTCCTCTGCACCCGTTCCAAAGCTTCCACGTCCTTCCTATAATGAGGCGACCAGAACTGTACGCAATACTCCAAATGTGGCCGTACTAGAGTTTTGTACAGCTGCAACATGACCTCATGGCTCCGGAACTCAATCCCTCTACCAATAAAGGCCATCACACCATAGGCCTTCTTCACAACCCTATCAACCTGGGTGGCAACTTTCAGGGATCTATGTACATGGACACCGAGATCCCTCTGCTCATCCACACTACCAAGAATTTTACCATTAGCCAAATATTCCTCATTCCTGTTATTCTTTCCAAAGTGAATCACCTCACACTTCTCCACATTAAACTCCATTTGCCACCTCTTAGCCCAGCTCCGCAGTTTATCTATGTCCCTCTGTAACCTGCAACATCCTTCCGCACTGTCTACAACTCCACCGACTTTAGTGTCGTCTGCAAATTTACTCACCCATCCTTCTGCGCCCTCCTCTAGGTCATTTATGAAAATGACAAACAGCAACGGCCCCAGAACAGATCCTTGTGGTACGCCACTCGTAACTGAACTCCATTCTGAACATTTCCCATCAACCACCACTCTCTGTCTTCTTTCAACTAGCCAATTTCTGATCCACATCTCTAAATCACCCTCAATCCCCAGCCTCCGTATTTTCTGCAATAGCCGACCGTGGGGAACCTTATCAAACGCTTTACTGAAATCCATATACACCACATCAACTGCTCTACCCTCGTCTACCTGTTCAGTCACCTTCTCAAAGAACTCGATAAAGTTGGTGAGGCATGACCTACCCTTCACAAAACCATGCTGACTATCCCTAATCATATTATTCCTATCTAGATGATTATAAATCGTATCTTTTATAATCCTCTCCAAGACTTTACTCACCACAGACGTTAGGCTCATCGGCCTATAGTTACCGGGGTTATCTCTACTCCCCTTCTTGAACAAAGGGACCACATTTGCTATCCTCGTGGGGTGTTTCTCGATTTGTGTTCTTATTGTTATAGGGGGGGCTATTGTATTTTGGGGAAATCCCTATGTATAATTCTTGCGCGTTGTGTTCTTGTTTTTTTTTCTGTAGGGGGCGTTTTTGTTTAAAATCGACTGAAAACTTGAATATATATATATATAAAAAGTCCACGCAGGATTTTAACAAGGTTTTAATATTTCTTGAATAGTTTTGTAAGATTAAAAATAGTAGTGTGGAGGAACACTATTACTGTGAAGCAGTTGATGGAATACATCAACTTTCAGTAACGTTGAATATTACTACAGCTTTATTGAGCTTGATTATTGTAATGTGCAAATGACTAGTCCCATGCTGGTACAGACAAGTACACTACATTTTTCTTGGTTCACATAGATAAATCTTTAATAGGACTCAGAACTGTGTTCATTGATTAATAATAGCATTTCAAAGATTTACTAACGTTGCATTTCTGCTGCCTTGTTTTAATGAATTCTGACAAAGGGAAAGTGGAATTTCATAGGGGGTTGATTTTTTGTAAAATTTTTCCTCCTTCCTCTTCATCATCTCATTAAAATCATCTGCGGTTATTTTCTGTTTCTCTTGGAGTTGAAGCTCCCTTTTCTTTTCTTCATCTTCCATTTTTGCTTGTAGCTCTTTTCGCCACTATCAGATGAAGAAAGACATTAAAGTTGTAGCATTATTTAAATATGATGAAATGGAAAAATAAACAAATAGAAAGAAGTGTAAGTTTCGATTTTAAAAAACCCTTAATGAGAGAATAACATCTAAAAACATAGAATTTACAGTGCAGAAAAGACCATTCGGCCCATCGAGTCTGGACCAGCCCTTTGGAAAGAGCACCCTATTCAAGCGCACATCTCCACCCTATCCCAGTAACCCCACCTAACCTTTTGGGACACTAAGAGCAATTTATGGCCAATCCATCTAACCTGCACATCTTTAGACTGTGGGAGGAAACTGGAGCATCCGGAGAAAACCCACGCAGACACGGGGAGAATGTGCAGACTCCACACAGACAGTGACCCAAGCCGGGAATCGAACCTCGGGCCCTGGAGCTGTGAAGCAACAGTGCTAACCACTGTGTTCCTGTGCCATTTTGAGAGATTTGTAGGAACCTGGGATCAAATTGGGCAATCCAAGGGATAGTATAGCATAAATAAAAAATAAAACACCATAGAAATGTGGATATTGCAATATTTAAATAGGAAAAAAGCTGACATCAGGGGCAGGATTCTCCACTCCCCGACGGCAAATCACGCTCGGCGAGGGGGGCAGAGAATCCCCGATGACGGCAAAATCGGGGGCTGCACCGCTTTTGCGATGCTCCGCCCCCTGAAAAGCAGCGTACTCGATTTCTGCGCTCCGGGTCCGCGGGCTGAGTCCGCCATGAAGCACGGCATGGCTGGTGCAGGCCGCCATGCGCATGCGCGGCCACAGACCCGGAAATGCTAAGGGTCGTATTAGTAGCTAGAGCTGGGAGCTCTACACTGCCTCCCTGCTAGCCCCCAGCAAAACCGCGAATCGGTGGTTGTTTTGCGCCAGTTTTCCTGGCGTAAAACAGTATTTTCATGCCGGCATGGGGACTTAGTCTCCCAAAATGAGAATCCAGCCCCAGAAGTGTGAAACATAATATAACAGAAAGTCAAATTGTTCAAACAGAAAGTAAGAACAGATGTTTCTTATACATAATAAACCTATGTGCCCATCCACACATATATACTCTGGCACCAGTTCTTCCTCTATTAATGAGACCAGACAGCAAGTGGAACACAACAACTACCTGGCATTGAATGGGTAGGGAGCATCCTGACCTGATACAAAAGGCATCACAACCATATCAAACAGGCTTGATGGATCAGATGGTCTTTTTCAGTCTGATTTTTTTTGTGTTGAAAGGCTTGTCCACCTTCAGGTTACTCATTTCAAAATGAAAATGAAAAATGAAAATCGCTTAGTCACGAGTAGGCTTCAATGAAGTTACTGTGAAAAGCCCCTAGTCGCCACATTCCGGCGCCTGTCCAGGGAGGCTGGTACGGGAATCGAACCGTGCTGCTGGCCTGCTTTAAAAGCCAGCGATTTAGCTGAGTGAGCTAAACCAGCCCCCATCTCAAGAATCTCAAGAATCCATGAATTCTACATTGTGCTTAATCTTCACATATGTTTCACAGTCAAAGTGCGTTTTGGGGCTGGAATAGAGCTCCCGTAGTGTTTTGAATGACATGTCCAAACCTTCTGATGGTATGCAAGAGCTGTGTTTAATGTATAGAAAGTTCTCATAATGAATTATTAACCATAGCAAAACTAAAGAGTGTAAATAAGCGTTTTTCAAACTCAGGGTTGAAGGCGGGTGTCAGAAGGGTCACGGAGCAATCGGTTGTGGTGTTGCCGATCGCTGGAAGAAGTCCCCAACAGCCGCAACCTGTTTTTAAGAATGTTGGCCATTAGCAGTCTCCAATTGATTGTGGTGTTTGAGAGGGTGGGTCGCCGTGAGGCTGGGCTGTGTGCTGGTCACTGTGCACGCGCAGGAGTGGGTGGGGACAGGGACTGATGGGTGTACATGTGGGCGTGCGATGCTAACAGCGGTGGCCGCAGCTTGGAGCTCCGCTCTGGTGCTCATCCTCTGCACGCTGCTCGGCTCGTCCCCCGCCACCAATCGGCAGGATGCAACCTGCGGCTCCGTGGTCAAGCTGTTCAATGGCCGGCACAACGTCTGCTTGCACTCCCAGAACTGTGGTGATATGCCTATGGCTATATCATAGATGGATGGTATGCAACCTCCAACCAGCAGGTGGCGGTGCAGGCACACCATGCGGTCTCAAGACCAAGGTCATGTGACCAGTGACTCCCATGTCAGGAGAGACACATCCGGCCATGATCAGAAGGTTGAGAGGGTAATAAGGCATACAAGTGGTCGGTGCTAGGTGCAGTTCCAGAGGAGTGACAAGCAGACTCCAAGATAAAGTGCTCTGCAACAGATTGCTATCTTACCACACGAGTCACAATAAAGATCCTGGTTTGGACAAGTCGAAGTGTTTGGTGGATTCCTTCTGATGCGACCATCAATTCACTCAAAGACACGTGTAGAAGCAAACCGAGGTTATAACCAGCTTAGAACAGTGCCTGCCTGCGACTGGTACAATACTGTGAACCTCCTACAGGTCAACTGCTCTTTATACTTCCTTTCAAGGGGAGGAGCCATGGGCAGAGCCCGTACATGCACCAACATATCCCCCTGTGGGTGAAGCCACACAATGGCCCATAGGTGGAGCCCACAAGGTCAACAACCTAACATAGCTGTAACACAAAGGCAGAACATGACACTAATACACTGGTGAATTACTAGTACTATACATTGACCGCATTCATCCCCTGTTAAAAAAATGAAGTCCGGCAGGGGTGA
The DNA here is from genome assembly GCF_902713615.1 of Scyliorhinus canicula. Classification (NCBI taxonomy): domain Eukaryota; kingdom Metazoa; phylum Chordata; class Chondrichthyes; order Carcharhiniformes; family Scyliorhinidae; genus Scyliorhinus; species Scyliorhinus canicula. The sequence goes on along the minus strand of NC_052153.1, from coordinate 116,379,766 downwards.
TGGGCTCATAAGTTCAGCCGGTCCGGCGCATGGATTGTGCGCTGCGATCGCCGAAGCACTGGTGTTGCTGCTGGTCCCGGTGTTGGGCTCATCCATGCTGGCATCGGAAGTGGGGCATGTGCGGGCACAGGCCCGGACTCCGGGAGCGTCTCTTCTGGAGCTTCATTCCTGTGGACTGGTGTGGCGGGCGGAAGGGAGCGCGGGAGCCATATAGGGGCGGGGGCCCTGGACATGGTAGGTTGAGCGGGATATAGTGGGGGGCTGGGGTGGTGGTGGTGGAGCCTGCGGGCGCCAGGTCCCGGAGGGAGACGGTATCTTCTCGGCCATCGGGGTATTCGACATAAGCATACTGGCGGTTGGAATGCAGGAGCTGGACCCTCTCTACCAGAGGGTCGGTCTTATGGCTCCTGATGTGTTTTCTGAGGAGGACTGGTCCCGGTGTCTTCAGCCAGGACGGAAGCGAGGCCCCTGAGGTAGCTCCCCTAGGGAAAACAAACAAGCGATCATGAGGGGTCTCGTTTGTGGCCGTGCAAAGGAGGGACCTGATAGAGTGGAGCGCATTGGGGAGGACCTCCTACCAGTGAGAAACTGGGGGATTCCTGGAGCACAGGATCAGTAGGACAGTCTTCCAGACCGTCGCGTTCTCCCTCTCCACCTGCCCGTTTCCCCTGGGGTTATAAGTGGTAGTCCTGCTCGAGGCAATGCCCTTACTGAGCAGGTACTGACGCAGTTCGTCGCTCATGAACGACGAGCCCCGGTCGCTGTGGACATAACTGGGGAAACCAAACAGGGTGAAGACACTATGCAGGGCTCTAATGACAGAGGACGTGGTCATATCGGGGCAGGGGATTGCAAATGGGAAGCGGAGAACTCATCTATGATGTTGAGGAAATATGTATTGTGGTTATTGGAGTGGAGGGGTCTTTTGAAATCGATACTGAGGCGTTCAAAAGGCCGGGATGCCTTTACCAGGTGGGCCTTATCTGGTCGATAGAAGTGCGGTTTACACTCCGCACAGATCTGGCAGTCCCTGGTCATAGCTCTGACCTCCTCGGTGGAGTAGGGCAGGTTGCGGCCCTTGATATAATGGACGAGCCGGGTGACCCCTGGGTGGCAGAGGTCATCGTGGATAGCCCGTAGTCAATCATCTTGCACGCTCGCGCATGTGCGCGCGGGACAGGGCATCTGGGGGCTCGTTGAGCTTCCCAGTTAATATACTATATCGTAGTTAGAGGTGGAGAGTTCGATCCTCCACCTCAAGATCTTATCGTTCTTGATTTTGCCCCGCTGCGTATTGTCAAACATGAAGGCTATCGATCGTTGGTCGGTGATTAGGGTAAACCTCCTACCCACAAGGTAGTGCCTCCAGTGCCGCACGGCTTCCACGATAGTTTGGGCTTCTTTTTTGACTGAGGAGTGTCGAATTTCAGAGGTGGTGAGGGTGCACAAAAAGAATGCTACCCGTCTGCCTGCTTGGTTGAGGGTGGCGGCAAGAGTGACCTCTGATGCGGCGCTCTCCACCTGGAAGGGGACGGACTTGTCCACCACGCGCATCGCGGCTTTGGCGATGTCCGCCTTGATACAGCTGAAGGCCTGGCGGGCCTCAGTTGCCAGTGGAAAGATGGTGGCCTTGATTAGTGGGCAGGCTTTGTCCGCATAATTGGGGACCCACTGGGCGTAATATGAAAAGAACCCAAGGCACCTCTTCAGGGCCTTGGGGCAGTGAGGGAGAGGGAGTTGCAGGAGGGGGCGCATACGGTCAGGGTCTGGCCCTAGGACCCTGTTCTCCACTACGTAGCCGAGGATGGCTAGTCTGGTTGTGCAGAAAACGCATTTCTCCTTGTAGGTGAGATTGAGGGTTTGGGCGGTTTGGAGAAATCGGTGGAGCTTGGCGTTGTGGTCCTGCTGATCCTGGCCGCAGATGGTGACATTGTCCAAGTACAGAAATATGGCCCGCAGTCTGTACTGGTCCACCATTCGGTCCATTGCTCTTTGGAACACCGAAACCCCATTCGTGACGCCAAAGGGGACCTGGAGGAAATGGAAAAAGTGGCCGTCTGCCTCAAAAGCCGTGTAGTGGCGGTCCTCCGGGTGGATTGGGAGCTGGTGGTATGCAGACTTCAGATCCACTGTGGAGAACACCCGGTAGTGTGCGATCTGCTTTACCATGTCTGCAATCCGGGGAAGGGGGTACGCATCGAGTTGCGTATATCGGTTAATGGTCTGGCTGTAATCAACCACCACCCGGAACTTTTCCCCGGTCTTGACAACCACCACCTGCGCTCTCCAGGGGCTATTGCTGGCCTCGATGACTCCCTCCCGCAAGAGACGCTGGACCTCGGACCTAATGAACGTCCTGTCCTGCATGCTGTACCGCCTGCTTCTGGTGGCGACTGGCTTGCAATCGGTGGTGAGGTTTGCGAAGAGAGGGGGAGGGTCGACATATAGGGTCGCGAGGCTGCATATGGTGAGTGGGGGCAGGGGCCCCCCGAACTTCAGGGTTAGGCTCCTGAGGTTATATTGGAAGTCGAGTCCCAATAGGAGAGGAGCACAGAGGTCTGGGAGCACATATAATTTAAAGTTAGCGTACTCAGCGCCCTGTATTGCTAGGGTTGCAGTAGTGCACCCTTGGATTTGCACCGAGTGCGACCCAGAGGCGAGGGAGATGGTTTGTTGCGGCGGGAAAATTGGGAGCGAGCAGCGTCTTACCATGTCTGGGTGAATGAAGCTCTCTGTGCTCCCGGAGTCGAAGAGGCAAGGCGTCTCGTGCCCGTTAACCCGAACGGCCATCATGGAGCTCCGGAGGTTATTGGATTGTGACTGGTCCAGGGTGACCGCGCTGAGCTGCGGGTAGCCGGCGGCGTGGTCAGAGGTGCTGGGGCGGCCCCGCGATGACTGTCCACATTAATCATAGGCATCAAGCGGCGTAGTAGATGGCAGCCAAGATGGCGGCCCCCATTGGTCGAGCGTGGCGGGCGGTGAGGAAGATGGCGTCCAAGGTGGCGGCCCCCATGGATCGCACGTGGCCAGCCACATGGGGGAGGATGGCCAAGATAGCGGCCCCCGTGCGTCGCACGTGCTGTGAGGGCTGGAAGGTGGCTGCCCCCACTGATGGCAGGAGGCTGATGACGCGTCTGTAGGGGGCAGAGTCGGCAGACACGCTGCCACACTACGGGGTCTGCGGGCCTGTGAGTCTGAGGATCGGGCCTGTGAGTTCGAGTTCTTAGACCTGGCCAGGCAGACTTTTGCGAAATGTCCTTTTCTCCCGCAGCTGCTGCAGTTCGCGTTGACGGCCGGCAGTGCTGTCGGGAGTGTTGAGACTGGCCGCAAAAATAGCAGGGTAGCCCCCCATGGTGGGTGGGCGGCCGCGCGGCACAGGCCTGGGGTAGTCTTTGGTCGGGGGCCCACGAGGGGTTCGTGTTGTCAGCCGGGAACGCAGTAAGGCTCTGAAACGCAACCTCCAGAGAGGTGGCTAACGTTACCGTGTCGTCCAGGTCCTGGGCCCCCTTTTCGAGCAGGCGCTGTCTCACATAATTCAACCGGACTCCCACCACGTAGACGTCTCGGACAGCGAGTTCCATGTGCTGAGTGGCCGTAACGGCCTGGTAATTACAGTTGCGTGCAAGGGCTTTGAGGTCGCGTAGGTAGTCATCTAGTAACTCCCCAGGGCGCTGGCGGCGAGTGGTGAAGATGTGTCGCGCGTAGACCTCGTTCACGGGCCGTCCGTAGAGGCATTCGAGCGTCACGAGGGCAGCGGCGTATGAGGAGGTCTCGTCGAGCTGAAAAGAAATGCGATGGCTCACCCGTGCGTGGAGGAGGCTCAGCTTCTGTTCATCGGTGACAGATGGCGTGGAAGAGGCAGCGAGATAGGCCTTGAAGCATCGAAGCCAGTGCGAAAAAATGTCTTTTGCCTCCGCAGCCTGCGGATCGAGTTCCAGTCGATCAGGTTTGAGGGCTGATTCTATAGTTGTGTTTCAACTGATTAAATTGATGCGACCATCAATTCACTCAAAGACACGAGTAGAAGCAAACCGAAGTTTTAATCAGCTTAGAACAGTGCCTGCCTGCGACTGGCACAATACTGTGAACCTCCTACAGGTCAACTGCTCTTTATACTTCCTTTCAAGGGGAGGAGCCATGGGCGGAGCCCGTACATGCCCCAACATATCCCCCTGTGGGTGAAGCCACACAATGGCCCAGAGGTGGAGCCCACAAGGTCAACAACATAACATAGCTGTAACACAAAGGCAGAACATGATACTAATACACTGGTGAATTACTAGTACTATACATTCACCACACCTTTGTAAGGCATAGAAGACCAAACACAACAACGATGTGAAGTACTGGTCGGGAAGTGCATCTGACAACAGTAACAGTTACTGAACAGTGAGAGGCCTGACGATGATGAATACCGGTCAAACGAGGCCAGTCAATACAGCTCACACACATCATCACTGGAAGAAAGCTACAGTCATCACTTTGTGTCACACTCTCTGGAAAAACCAGGAAGTAAGTGCTTTTGGTGAGAATTGAGAAGGAGATTACTTCAATGGATAGTACATTGCAGTGGAACCTGTTAAAAATATTGTGACATTGCACGTGTTTGACAAGTTACTTCATCTTGTCTAAAGTCAATGGGCGGGATTCTCCGTTGCCCAACGCCGATATTGTAATCGGCGATCGGGCGAAGAATCCCTTAATCCGACCGAATCGAGAGATGTGCCTGTTTTCACATGCTCCGCCCCCTCCAAGACGGCATAATCGGGGGTATGACGCACGCCATTGGACGGCCTCAGGAGGTCACCTGAGGCCCTCCCCCGATACTCCACCCCCAATGGGCCGAGTTCATGACGGCGCAGATCACTTGTGCTTTTAGTTTTTGTCACCCTTGCATGGCGGCTGCGGACGGGGTCCTGCGCCGCCAGTCGGGGGAGGGGGGGGGGGGCGGGGGCGTGCCGCTGGAATCCGGACAGGTATCGTGCCTCTGGAAAGTATGATCCCATCACTGGTGGAGATGCAGAAACAGAGACAGAATCTACAGGAGGTGTCAGCAACTTTCCAGCACCTGAAGGTGTAGCTGGGGGAGTCCAACCGCCTTCAGGTGAAGGAGATGAAATATGTGGTACCCAGGCCAACACTGAATGGGTGATGTCCATGGTGGAAGGCCTGGGAAAAGATGTCAGAGCTATGGATTAAGGTGTCTAATGCTTGGGCAATCTGTGCTCTCGATGGTTGAGGCCAAGGGCAGGGGAGCCCAGTAACAGGCAGGAATGTACCGGGCACAAATGGACATTGCTGTGGCGCTTCAGAGCTTGGCCCAGTTACAAAGGGTCATGGCTGAGGACATCGAGAACATTACCTGAGTGTTGACTGTCCTGGGTCAGTCACAGAGGGACATAACACAGTACCAGAGGGACATGACCGAGGCAGTGAAGGACATGACTCATACTGAGGGACGTGTCCCAGTTTCCGAGCTCCATGGTTGAGGGCATCGAGACTCTGGTTCAGACCAGAGGGGGCCTCCAGGGCTGGCAGCCTCTGGAGCTCACTCTGGCCTCACCTCCTTCCCATGGAGTAGCCAGGGAGGCCATCGACCACTCCGATGAAGGAGGAAGTTTTGGGGCCCATGCCGGTGCCTCCCACAGGGGAGGTGCTGGGACACATTAGCTTCTGAATTCCCCCCCCTTCTGACATGGGTGCATCTGATGGGCAGCGGACAAAACAGGAAGGCACTTCGCCACCTGTGTCAACCGAATGTCAGCCGGACCCATGTAGGTCCAGGCCCTCCAGAGGGCGTCCACCAAAGGTATCTCAGGTCAGCGGACGTGAATCGCAGCAGGCCACCTCCACCCCTTTTGTGCTGTTTGGGGATAACCTAGACGGAGCGTTAGAAGATGGAAAATTAAACAGTTAGAAACCAGTTAAGCTGGCATGGGTGCAGCACATGGGTTAGAATTAGGGGTCAGGGCACATCAATGTATATAGTCACCATTAAACACTTTTTAACCAACATTCCTCAATCCTCTACCTGAAGGATGTTAGGGATTGAATGAACTGGGTTGAGATGTTAGAAAGCATTTCCTGGGCAGAGGCATCTGTGTACTTGATATGTAACAAATACCAAATATGTTTTATGTCTGTAGCAAACATCAAGAAAAAAATATATGCTCTCAGGTTAAAACATACGCAAAGCATGGTGGGACTTGACCACATTCTGACTTGACCACATTCCTTGGGAGAGCAGATCCACACTGAGTTAGGCAGAAACAGCCTGTTAAGTAGGAACATCTGTATCATTAGCCCCCAGACTATCCTCACGAATATGGACAATGGGATCAGCTACTGACAAATGTAAGGATAATGGGACCAGCCACTGACAGGATTACGATAAGGGGAAGTAGAGAAACAATGACTGGAGTCATGGGGTCTGATAATATCAGAAAGTCATGAATTAACCTTCAACTGCAGATTAAACCACCCCACCCTGCCTGTTAACAAATGATTGGGTCATGGTCAGCCATGCTGGGCTGTTACTTATCTGAAGAAATGTATAAATTATGAGGTTTCCTTTGGTTCTGTGGAGAAAGCTCGGGGTTAGTCGGAGACTCAGTCCCACTGGCGTAACAAATAAACTGTTTTGACTTTTGGAACAGACCTGAGTGCCGAGTGATTCTATCAGATTCATCAACGCTAACAGGGTGTAGAGGCTGTACTGGGTGGGGGGTGTGGGAGGGTTGTGGTGAAGTGTGTGGGTGGTGGAGGATGGCATGGGGCAGGTTCCCCCAGGGCACTTGAACGTTCCATCTGGGGTTACCCTCAGAGACATGGCAGGGAACAGGACGAGGTATGAGGCCGCCTTTTGTGACAGCTTACCCAGTGAGTGACTCATCCCCATGCACCACTTCCATAACTGCTCCACCACCCCACTTCCGCTAAGGATATATGGGCCCGTGAGATGGAATGACCAGCACACATAGCTGGACAGTGGAATGCGATCCCGAAGGCAGGAGTCAGACTTTTTCAAATGATGAGGAGCACCAGAGCTCATCTCACAGCGAATGATCATTATCCTCCGTCCCGTGGACAAGACCCACTGATACGGTTTGCCCCAGGCCAACACCCTGTCGTAATGCTGGTAGGATCCTCGGAGGGGGAATGGTGAGTTGGGGTGGTGGGATGGAGTGAGGTGTGGAAGGACAGGGAGATCCTGAGGGGGACACCCCAAATCCACGGAGCTGTCACCAAGTCACTTGCTGCACCCCCCCAAGCAAGCGTGACAATTTTGAAGACTTTTTAAAACTTGGCATACCATCTGTCTCTTTTAAATTGTGCCGTGTGACTTCCGCCTTAGAGGAGCGGGGCATCACGGAAGGGAGGTGTAGCTGTGTCCAACGTGCCAAGTAGATTTAAATGCATGCAAATGCCAGTTTTGCATGGCCCCGCCAGTGCAGAAAGACAGAGAAGACTCAAGCTACTGGGTTTTATTTTCTAAAAATGCAAAGTAATTTTAAAGCATTTTGCTACAAGGGTATCTCTCAGGCTGAAAAACTCGGAGGACAGCCATGTATTTTCAGAATGGAAATAAATGGAAATTCAGGCAAAAACATGAACGAATGGCCAATTGTATCTTTAAAACCAATGGTAAAAAAATTCTGATTGGTGAATACTTATCTTTTCTTGTTGTCCAGTAATAAAGGAACTTTGCAGATGTAGACTAATAGGGAGAGGGAGAATCAAAGGTAACTGACAGATCCAATAAACACAGATGGAGCAGAGATGGTCATACCAGCCAGTATTGAGTTTACATTATTGGTGATATTGACTAGTAAAGCTACACCTCTGCAGGGTTGGTGCAATCTCTCTTGACTAATCCGACTTTGGGTAACATCTGAAATGAATCAATATTAGACGTACTGATTCACTTGACTCCCTGGCTCTATACCTTTGGCAAAGTCATCTCTGTAGAATCATTATCCAAAGCTGCAACTCATTTAATGGGTCTTGGCAGAAAACTGAAGACAAAAATGCCAAAGAACAACATGTTGTGTTCAAAGAAAGGCACATCGAGTGCTGATACAGGCCACCTATCACTGAAGATATAACTGCATTTGGAACAACATTTGATGTCAGGGAATGCCAGGAGGCTTCCACATCTTCTCTCAATCGTTTCTCCCCACAGAAAAGACACTTTCAGACTGTTAACATCATAGTAAAATAAAAGTATAGGTGGTTATCAGCATGGCAATGAAAGAAAGACCAGCTCTCTGTCCATTTAAATGAAAAGTTAACTGAAGATTCTGAAGGCTGCATTGATGTAGTCCTATAAAAGGAAAGGTAATGTAAGTAATAATCCAAAGTTACAGATTCTAAAACATCTTTAAGAAATGTTGAGCCTTGCGTTTGTTCATTTGATTCATATCTGCAGTTTTAGAGGATGCTGCTGATGGCCCATTCCCACCGCAGGCTTCCTGACAGCGTGGGGCGGATTCAATGAGAAATCCCATTGACAGCAGTGGGACAATAAGATCGTACTGCCAGCCAAACGGCAGGCCATCTCCCACCACGGGAGGCCAGAGAATCTCACCCATGGTCTTACAGGAATAACATGATGACAATCAGCACAACTGACTTCATGTAGTTTGTCCAACAGAAAATAAGTTCAGTTCAAAACTAAACCCAATTAAAATAATCAGCTCCTAGAGTCATAAAGAACACGAATATAACTTATAATTACCCTCAACTAGATTTACTGGTAAAAATAAATTACCTGATCTTCCACTATTCTCCTCAGATTGAAGTTTGTACGAGAATTGAAATCAGGTAGTGATTCACGATCGGTTTGTGCTAACATTACTTCTTGCCTGAAATTAAACATCATAGTTACATTAACAATTTACTTTCAGAACAGCAAAAGAAAACTAAAACTCAGAGAAGGCAAAATATTCAATATTATAAGAATAGGTACAATGTTTCGGCTGCAAACAAAGCTTTAGGAGATGATAAATAGAAAGTTTAGAACACAAAGGAGGTTTGATTTTACTTTCACTATTTAATATGTGTAATTGGATGTTACTGTGCTTTTTGCCATCACTTTAGAATGGCTTTCACTGCAAGAATAGCTATCTGTAAGTTAAGGTCACTCTGATTCATTCTTCACATCACTAAAATGCTTTGTTTGAAATGATCAGTCCAGATACACACAGCCAGCTGGAGTACTATGCACGATGGTCCAGAAAACACAGTTATGATTGAAGTGGCTTTAAATTACCAAGGTTTAGATGTACTTACCTCAGTGCTAAAATTTTGCATTTTAATGGACTAATAGACCTACTTAACGATTAAATGCAGAATTAACATGTCACTATGAAAATTAAAATGTATCTTGCACTAATCAACTAAGCAGATGTATATTACTTATCCTATTCATATGAATCGAAAATATCCTCATAACATAATCTTTTCAAGTGTGAAGACCAAAATTAATTTCCTTCTCCATTTAGCCCACATAGATATTTTAATTAGTCCCTTGAAATGTAAAGATTTGTAAAAGACTATTTGAAAATATAACTGTGCCTCACTCTAGCAGTGTCTCTTTTCTTGTTGAACTGGACATACTGCTGCAGAAAATGTTTCTCAACACTCTCTAGGAACTCTTGCCCCTCTCTGCCCCTTCCTAACCCAGTCTATATTTGGGTAATTAAAGCTACTCTCCCATTTTTGCATTTTTCTGTAATTTCCCTGAAAATCTGTTCCTCTACATATATCCCATGAGTCGGTAGCCTGTGGACTGCACCAAACAATATGACTGCACCTTTTCTGTTTCTTAGTGCCAGCCAAATTGATTATGTTCTAAACTTCTTTGGAACATTATCTTTCTGTAACACTGCAATGCTCTCCTTAATCAATACCACCATCCTCCACTTTTCTTTGGTGTTGGGTAGGTTGGGGGGGAGGGGGTGTTGGTGTAGGGGGGGTCAGAGTTGGGGTGCTGTAGGTCATGGGCTCTTGGGGGATTCCTTTCTGTGTGGAGGGGTAGTCGGGTGGGGTGAGGGGAGGCCCATGGGGGGATCGGTCTGGGCATTTACAATACCTGTAGTTACGCAGAAGTTAGAAGAGGTTTTAATTTTTGAACTTTTTCGGAGTAAGTATTGGTGTAACCCTGACAGAACCATCCAAAGTTTGCAAATGAAATCATATTTTCGATGGTTCCCAGGACAGGGCAATTGTCCAGAGGAAGTTACATTTCTGGCCAATTGCTGTGCAAACCTTTACCTGTAAAGATCAGAGTGAGGTACCCCATTGTTCTTTGGTGTACCTCCAATTCTGATGGCGGGGAGCTCGGAGGGCATGGCTCTGTATTTCTATAACTATTAATGAACATCTATTTATTTTAACTTGTTTACTATTGCTTCATTAACGCCATAGTATATACGTAACACCATAGCCTCAGCTTTGCTCAATGTTGTATTGGATTGGATTTGTTTATTGTCACGTGTACCGAGGTATAGTGAAAAGTATTGTTCTGCACACAGTCAGAAAGATCATTCCATACATGAAAGAAAAACATAGGGCAAACATAAATACACAATGTAAATACATAGACACAGGCATCGGGTGCAGCATACAGGAGTGTAGTACTAATCAGTAGAGAAAATGTGTGAAGTGATCAAATCAGTCCTTCAGAGGGTCGTTTAGGAGCCTGGTAACAGCGGGGAAGAAGCTGTTTGTGAGTCTGTTTGTGCGTATTCTCAGACTTTTGTATCTCCTGCCCGATGGAAGAAGTTGGAAGAGTGAATAAGCCTGGTGGGAGGGGTCTTTGATTATGCTGCCCGCTTTCCCAAGGGAGGTGTAGACAGAGTCATTAGATGGGAGGCGGGTTTGTATTCACGACTTTCTGTAGTTTCTTATGATCATGGGCATAGCAGTTGCCATACCAGGCTGTGATGCAGCCAGATAGGATGCTTTCTATGGTGCATCAATAAAAGTTGGTAAGAGTCAATGTGGACATGCCGAATTTTCTTAGTTTCCTGAGAAAATATAGGTGCTGTTGTGCTTTCTTGGTCATAGCACGAGGTGGGTGGACCAGGACAGATTGTTGGTGATGTGCACACCAGCCCAGCTCCAGATAAACAACTCCCATGACTATGGATGGCACGGTGGCACAGTGGTTTGCACAGCTGCCGCACAACGTCAGACACCCGGGTTAAATCCTGGCCTTGGGTGACTCCGTGGAGTTTGAACATTCTCCCATGTCTGCGTTCGTTTCCTCCAGGTGTTCTGGTTTCCTCCCACATTCTAAAGATGTGCTGGTTAAGTGGATTGACCAAGATAAATTGCCCCTTAGTGCCCAAAAGGTTAGGTTCAGTTATAGGGATATGGTGGGGGTTTGGGCCTAGATACGGTGCTCCTTTGGAGGGTTGGTGAAACTCGATGGGCCAAAGGGCATCCTCCTGCACTGTAGGGATTCTATGACTTTTATGATTCAATGACCATCAATTTCCTTAGCCAGCAATATATTCAATGTAGATTTCTGTGATCTCCAGACTTTGCCTCTTTCCGCATTGACCATTTCACTGTTCTAGCTGCTTTGCCTTCCCTGACCTGGTTATATTATGTAGAATTCAGTCATGTTCCTCCCCTTTGCCCCCATCATGTTTCAAAATCTATCGACCATTTTTCACAGAAAGGATATGAAAAATCTTTTTTAAATAATCATAATGTATTCATGGGAGCTATAAAAAAAAAGATGGGGAACTGGTACTGTCATTCTCTCCCCGTACCTCCAATGTCTAACAATCAGTTTACACCATAACTGCTTACATAAAACAATAGATCTGTCCTTTTTAATGAAAAATAATTTTGGGAAAAAATAATTTTGTAGTTGAATTATTATGGCTGGAAAGTAAGAACAAATGCAGTTCTGAATAATTGAATACAATGTTAAATTTGTTCTTACCTGAGCGAAAGGCGTGCCGGTTTTTTTTCCACCTTCAACTGTTTCTGAAGTGGAGACCTGGAATGAATGGGTCGTGGCGGCTGCATCCGAGGCAAAGCGATATAAGGAACCACAGGAGGCAGGCAAAGCTGAGACAAAATGTTTGCTATTCGCCAACCCAGAGAGTGAATTGCCACTGAGCTCTTGAGAGATGATGATGTTTTGGAGTTTGTATTAATGAAAGGATTTATTGGGCCGTTTAATTCTGCCTAGGAAAATGTTTAAAAAGTGAAAAAATCAAGTGCAGCATGGATAAGCAATATTTATTCATTGACTATGTGTGATTAATAACGTATAACATGCTTGCAATGATTATTTATTTTCTCCACATCTTCCATAGCCGCACCATCAAGTTTGTGATGGACGAGGTAAATTACCTTGGAAATCCAATACGAGGGGTGTCCTCAATTCTTGTTTATTGGGTCACTTAGTTGCTCGCCATGGAGATTCACTGACTACACATTACATTATTTAAAGAGCATACACAAACGTCACTCTTGCAGTTGCCTACCTCCAGCTATCTGTGTGAGCTGCTCCATTTCAGGAGCATATGCACGATGATGAGTCACAAGGGCATATGTGATGTGACCATCAATTCACTAGACACACGATTGGAAGTAAACTGTGGTTTTAATAGTCTTACAACTGAGACTGCCTGTGACCAGAGGAACTGAGAGCAGGCTTACGGCTGCAGCACTTTATACTTCCGGTAGTAGGCGGAGCCATGGGCGGAGCCAAGGGTGGAGCCCTATACAAGCTCCTCATCTCCCCCTATGGGCAGAGCCACGCAACGGCTCACATACAGAGCCCACAAGGACATAATATAATGCAATGCAATACAGTGTGAATTACAATACAATATAATTCACCACAATATGCAAGTGTTTTGACCACTTTGCTAGAACATATATTTGTGCACATTATTTCTAACTGAATGTGTGTTTAAGTCACGAGTGCACTTCTAAAAGCTGTACACTTGATCTGTCCAGTATTTAGTGCAGCAAATCATTGATAAAATATCTTGGCACAAAATTCCAGTGAAAACACAGACAGATCATGAATCAGAGGGACTGTAAAACAGAACAGGTTCTGTGCTGTATGCTTCTAAAGTACACTACTTTTAGATGACGGCTCAGTGCTACTACTCTGAGTTAGAAGGTTCTGATTTCAAGCTGACTCCATAATTTCCATGCACACACCCATGTGCTGCCAGAACATATGAACAACTGAGTGGCACAGATATCAGCACTGAATCAATTACGTCAGAACACCCCATTCAACCGTCAAGTTGGAAATTCACTAAGTTTAAACAGGTCCTGTTGTGAGCAGACATATTCAGAAGACAAATATTTTGTTGACAAATGTTAACTAAACAAATGCAAACTACTGTCACTGCTGAAAATCTGAAATATTAAACAGAAAATGCTGGAATCACTTGGGAGGTCAGACAACATTTATGGACTTCTCTTGTTTTGTCTCTTTTCCTGTAAGTGTGAGATTATGGTCTGCTGTTCCTCCTCTTCATCCCCTCTAACCAAAATAGCATTCCAGACACCAAATCAACGTTGCCAACTGTATGTTCTACTGAAGATCCTGGTCAAAATTCCACTGTACAGCAGTTCACCATCAGTTACAACAGCCAAAACAACAAAACCAGCAGACCAGCTTGTAAAATGAACATACTAGTGATCTACTTGGAAGCAGTTTATAATCCCTTTAAATAATCCAGGAAATAGCATTCTTTTGACTTGCCACACCCATAATTTGTGGGCGTATTACTGAATTTGCAAACAACATTGTAAATGTATTTGCCAGCTACACATAAGCTGTTACTCTGTAATAACTGGAATACACCAATCAAAGTATATATTTTTTAAATAGCATCTGGGCCGAGATGCAGGTATAACACTCTGTAGTTTGTGTCCACATAGAACCATAGAAAGTTACGGCACTGAAAATGCCCATTTGATCAGCCCATGGTGATGGGCCAAAAAATAAAAACTAGCTGCCCATTTCAATCCCACTTTACAGCACCCAATCTTTAGGTACAGATCCAGATACCTTTTAAATTAGTTGAAAGTTTCTGCCTGCACCACCAAAGCAGGCAGTGAATTCCAAACACCTACCGGTGAAGAAGTGTTTTTTTCTCGTATCGCCTCTAATCTTTCTACCATTCATTTTAAATCTGTGTCTGTTGGTAATTGACCTCTCTACTGAGGGAAATAGGGCATTCCTATCTATGACATTCAGAATCTTATACACCTCATTCAGGTCACCCCTCAGAATCCTCAAGTCCAAGGAAAATAACCCCAGTTTATCCAATCTCTCCTCATAGCTGCAATTTTCAAGCCCTACCAACATTCCTATAAATCTCCTTTGTACTATCTCCAGGGCAATTATGTCTTTCCTGTATTGTGGCAATCAGAAGTGTGCACAAAATTCCAGCTGTGGCCTAACCAGTGTTTTATATAGTTCCATCGTCAAATCCCTGCTTTTATATTTTATACCTTGCCCGATAAAGGAAAGCATGCTTTCTTTACTAACTTATACACCTGTCCTGCTACCTTCAGGGACTTGTGGATATGCATTCCAATGTCTCTCACTTCCCCCACTCCTCCCAATATCCTTCCATTTATTGATGATTCCCTTGCTTTGTTTACTCTCGCCGAATACCTCACACTTCTCTGGATTGAATCTCATCTGCCACTTTGCCACTCACTCAATCAAACCATTGATATCATTCTGGAATTTACAGCTATCCCCTTTACAATAAACTACAGGGCCAATTTATAGTTCATCTGCAAATTTCCTAATCATGCCACCCACATTTGTCCAAATTATTAGTATATACAATAAACAGCAAGGGGTCCAACACTGAGCCCTGTGGAACACCACTAGAAACCATTTCCCATTTGTAAAAACAGTAGCACAGTGGTAGGCACTGTTACTTCACATCACCGGGGTCCCAGGTTCGATTCCCGGCTTGGGTCAGAGGCTGTGTGGAGTCTGCATGTTCTCCTGTGTCTGTGTGGGTTTCCTCCGGGTGCTCCGGTTTCCTCCCACAAATCCCGAAAGACATGCTGTGAGGTAATTTGGACATTCTGAATTCTCCCTCTGTGTACCCGAATAGGTGCTGGAATGTGGCGACTAGGGGATTTTCACAGTAACTCCATTGCGGTGTTAATGTAAACCTACTTGTGACAATAAAGATTATTAAAAATTAAAACATTATGTTTCCTGTTGCTGAGCCAATTTTGGATCCAACTGGCCACATTCCCCTGCACCCTATGGGCTTTCACTTTACTGACCAGCCTGCCATACAAGACGTTGTCAAATGTTTTACCAAAATCCATATAGACAACATACACTTCACACTCCTCATCAATCCTCCTTGTTGTTTCCTAAAATAATTTTATTACGTTTATAAGACACGACCTTCCCCAAACAAACCATGTCATCACTGAGTAATCAGTTATTTTCTAAGTAACAGTTTATCCTGTCTCTTGAAATTGATTCTAATAATTTGCCCACCACTTACTGGCCTATAATTATTTGGCCTATCACTCGCGCCCTTTGTAAATAGTGTTACAACATTCGCAGACCTCCAATTCTCTTGTTCTTCGGTGTATGTAGTGAGGGTTGGAAAATGATCCTCAGGGCATCCACTATGTCCTCCCTGACTTCCTTTAACAGCCTCGGATAAAATGCATCTGGCCCTGGTGATTTATCCACCTTCAAGGATATCAGTCCTTCCTCGCCCACTGTGATTATTATATTGAATATTTTGCACTCCTCTTTAACTAGAATATCTGCCTCAAACCGAAAAAAAAGAGGGAGAGGGACAGTACTTAAGGAGAGAACCAGACCTGTGACAGCCACTGTTCTGAGTGTGGATTTAAGAATGCAGCTGATTGGTGAGTACGTCCTCATGAATGTTTTTATTTTATTAAAGTAATTTATTATTTAACAGAGGGTTAGTCATGACGGTTGGTGGGGCTTGGTGTTCCGCCCGCAACATGTGGTCAATCATTAAGTCATGAATGCTGACAACATCCTTGACAATTGTGGCAGCACGGTAGCATTGTGGATAGCACAATCGCTTCACAGCTCCAGGGTCCCAGGTTCGATTCCGGCTTGGGTCACTGTCTGTGCGGAGTCTGCACATCCTCCCCGTGTGTGCGTGGGTTTCCTCCTGGTGCTCCGGTTTCCTCCCACAGTCCAAAGATGTGCAGGTTAGGTGGATTGGCCATGATAAATTGCCCTTAGTGTCCAAAATTGCCCCTGGTGTTGGGTGGGGTTACTGGGTTATGGGGATAGGGTGGAGTTGTTGACCTTGGGTAGGGTGCTCTTTCCAAGAGCCGGTGCAAACTCGATGGGCTGAATGGCCTCCTTCTGCACTGTAAATTCTATGATTAATCTATGAATTACATCTGCAGGAAGTACATCCAGCTCCACTTGCTGACTGAAGAAATGGATAGGTTTGAGCAGCAGCTGGAGGTAATAAGAAGCAATCAAATAGCAGAAGGCATTATAGAGACGTGGTCACATCCAAGGTACAGGAAGATAGATGGGTGACAGCTCAACGGGGCAGGCAGCCAGTGCAGGAGTCCCCTGTGGCTGTGCCCCTCTTGAACAAGTATGCCCTTTTGAATACTGATGAGGGGGGTGGCCCATTAGGTGACAGCAGCAGCAGTAGCCATGGCTGGCCCTGCTGTACAGAAGAGGGGGGAAAAGCATAATAGAGCAATACAAATTAGGGAATCGATAGTCAGGGGCATAGATAGGCACTTCTGTTGTCGCAAAAGAGTCTCCAGGATGGTGTGTTGCTTTCTTGGTGCCAGGGTCATGGATCTCTCCAAGCGGGTATAGGACATGCCGAAAAGGCAAACGGGCAGATGTCATTGTCCACATTGGTACAAATGACATAGGAAGAAAGAGCAGCAAGGTCCTGCAAAGACATTACAGAGAGTTAGGTAGTAAGCTAAAAAGTAGGACCTCCAGGGTAGTGGTCATTTCAGGATTATTCCCCGTGCCATGTGCTAGTGAAGCTAGGAATGGAGAGATACTACAGTTGAACACGTGGGTAAAGAACTGGTGTGTGTGGGGGGGGGGGGGGGGGGGGGGGGGGGGGGGGGGGGTGGGTGGGGGGCTTCAGACATGTGGATCATTTGTATGCCTTCCAGAGAAGGTGGGACCCAGACAAGCAGGACAGGTTGCACCTAAACTAGAGGGGCACTAATATCCTGGCTGGGGGGTTTACTAATGTGGTTCGTGAGGGTTTAAACTTGTGGGAACCAGAGCAGCAGGCCAGCAAGTGTAGAGACTGGGGACAATATAGCTAAGATGGAGAGCAGGCAGAGAGAAGTCACTGATCTCAGTGGGTCTGGAGGTCTGGAGTGCGTTTGCTTCAATGCAAGAAGTATAACAGGTAAGACGGATGAACTTAGAGCTTGGATCAATGTGGGGAATTATGATATTGATGCTATTACGGAGACATGGTTAAAGGAGGGGCAGAACTGACAGGTTAACATTCCGAGATATCGGTGTTTTGATGATACTGAGGGGTAGCAGAAATGGTGGGTGAGTTGCATTACTGGTTAGGGAACATATCACAGCTGTGATGAGGGTGGATATCTTGGAGGGATCCTGCAGTGAGGCACTATGGGTAGAGCTCACAATTAGGAAGGGTGCAATCACAATGTTGGAGTTGTTCTATAGGCCTCCCAACATCCAGCGGGATACAGAGGAACATATATGTAGTCAGATTCTAGAAAGAGGTGAAAATAGCAAGGTTGTTGTGGTGGGTGATTTTAATTTCCTCCATATTCACTGGGATTCCCTTTGTGCCAGAGGTCAGATGGAGAGCAATTTGTTAGTTGTGTCCAAGAGGTTTTTTTGAAATAGTATGTTGATAGTTCAGCCAGGGAGCAGACCTTACAGGACCTAGTATTGGGGAATGAGCCTGACCAGGTGACCAAAGT
The DNA here is from genome assembly GCF_902713615.1 of Scyliorhinus canicula. Classification (NCBI taxonomy): domain Eukaryota; kingdom Metazoa; phylum Chordata; class Chondrichthyes; order Carcharhiniformes; family Scyliorhinidae; genus Scyliorhinus; species Scyliorhinus canicula. The sequence continues at coordinate 116,361,787 of NC_052153.1, read as the reverse complement.
TTCAGAAGGGGAACATTTTGGGAACAGTCATCATAATTCCGTAAGTTATCGAATACTCATGGATAAGGACAAAAGTAGTCCTCAAGGAGGGTGCTAAATTGGGGGAAAGGTAACTACAACAGAATTCAACAACAACTGGAGAATGTGGATTGGGAGCAGCTGTTTGAGGGTAAATCCACATTTGATATGTGGGAGTCTTTTAAAAACCAGTTGATTCGAGTGCAGGACAGGCATGTCCCTGCGAAAATAAAGGACAGAAATGGAAGATTTAGGGAACCATGGATGACAGGGGAACCTTTGAGACTAGTCAAAAAGAAAAAGGAAGCATGCATAAGGTCTAGGCAACTAAAAACAGACAAAGATTTTGAAGAACATAGGGAAAGTAGGAACAAACTCAAACGGGGAGTTGGGAGGGCCCGGACCAGCCTCCCAGAACAAGCGCCGGAATGTGGCAACTAGGGGCTTTTCACAGTAACTTCATTGAAGCCTACTTGTGACAATAAGCGATTATTCTTATTAAAAGAGGCTGTGAAATGTCATTGGCAAGTAGAGGCAAGGAAATCCTAAGGCCTTTGATACATGTGTAAAGAGCAAAAGGGAAGCTAAGGAAAGAGTAGGCTCTCTCAAGGACAAAGGAGGGAAGTTATGCATGGAGTCAGAGGAAGTGGGTGAGATCCTTAATGAGTACTTTGCATCGGTATTCACCAAGGAGATGAACATGACGGATGTTGAGGTTAAGGATGTGTGTGTGAATACTCTAGAACATGTCAGCATAATGAAGGAGGAAGTGTTGAATATCTTAAAATGCATTAAGGTAGACAATTCTACTGGGCCGAATGGAATATATCTCAGGTTTCTGTGGGAGGCAAGAGATCATATAGCTGGGGCCTTAACAGATATCTCTGCATCATCTTTCATCACAAGTGAGGTTCCAGAGGGCTGGAGAATAGCAAATGTTATCCCTTTGTTTAAGAAGGTAAGCAGGGATAATGCAGGTAATTATAGGCCGGTGAGACTGCCGTCAGTGGTGGGAAGTTGTTGGGAGAAGAAAATGAGGGACAGGATTTATTCACATTTGGAAGCAAATGGACTTGTTAATGTGAGACAACATGGTCTTGTGCAGCGAAGGTCATGTATTACCACCTTGATAGAGTTTTTTGAGGAGGTGTCAAAATTAATTGATGAGGGAAAGGCTGTGGATGTCATCTAAATGGACTACAGTAAGGCTTTTGACAAGGTCTCTCGTGGAAGACTAGGACCCCCCCCCCCCCCCCCACCCCCCCAACCCACCGGCACTCACAGTTTGTCAGTTCTCTCTCTCTTTGTCAGTTCTCTCTCTTTCTTTGTCAGTTCTATCTCTCTTTGTCAGTTCTATCTCTCTTTGTCAGTTCTCTCTCTCTTTGTCAGTTCTATCTCTCTTTGTCAGTTCTCTCTCTCTTTGTCAGTTCTATCTCTCTTTGTCAGTTCTCTCTCTCTTCCAACAACCCCCCCCCCCCCCAAACCCACCGGCACTCGCAGTTTGTCAGTTCTCTCTCTCTCCCCGGCCTGTCACCCACCTCCACGCTGAACGGCGTCAACCATCAGCACTGGTTGACGCCGTTAAATACCTACTTTGATTAATGCCGACGTGACCCGTGGCCACGTCGGCGGGACTTCGGCCCATCCGGGCCGGAGAATAACGGCAGCACATAAAACCGTTGCATCCCGCCGGCCCCAGCCATTCTCCGAGGCGGGCGGCGGGATTGGCGGCACGCCGACTTCTGGCGGGTGGGAGAATTCTGGAAATGGCGGGAGCAGGGTTTCTCGGCGGCCCCGGGCGATTCTCCGACCCTGCGTGGGGTCGGAGAATTTCGCCCCAGGGGTGAAATAGCGGATGACCTCAGGATAATTTTTCAATCCTCAAGAGGTACAGGTGAGACCCCAGAGGATTGGAGATCTGCGAATGATGCACCATTATTTTACAAAGATGTGGGGGATAGCCAGAAAACTGTAGGCCGGTAAGTCTGACTTCGGTGGTAGGCAAATTACTGGAAACAATTCTGAGAAACACGATAAACTGTCACTTACAAAGGCATGGACTGATCAGGGATAGTCAGTGCAGTTTTGTTATGGGAAGATCATGCCTTATTAACTTAATTACATTTTTCAGGAAGTAACAAAGAGATTGATGAGGGAAGTGTAATGGATGTTGTCTACATGGATTTCAGTAAAGCATGTGACAAGGTCCCACATAGCAGGCTGGTCAGAAAAAGAACGTATGATGGGATACAGGTTGGATACAAAATTGGCTCAGTGACAGGAAACAAAGGGTAATGGCTGATGGGTTTTTTTGTGAATGGAAAACAGTTTCCAGTGTTGGGGCCCTTGCTATTTGTTGTAAATATTATTGGTTTAGACTTAAATGTGGGAGTCATGATTCGGAAATTTACAGATGAGACAAAAATTGGCAGTGTAGTTGATAGTAACAAGGATAGTGTCAAATCCAGAATTATAGCAAGGGTTTTGTTGAGTGGGCAGTGAAGTGGCAAATGGAATTCAAATTGGACAAGTGTGAAGTAATGCATTTGTGGGGGAATGTAAGCTACTCGTGACAATAAAGATTATTATTGGCGGGGGGCAACAAAGCAAGGAAATAATTAATAAATGGGAAGATTTTGAGCAAGTTAGAGTCCTTGGAGTGCATGTCCATAGATTCTTGAAAGTGACAGGACATGTGGACAAGGTGGTCAAGAAAGCATATGGAATGCTTTCCTTTGTTGGATGAGATATTGAACACAAATATAAAAGCAAAATACTGCAGATTCTGGACATGTGAATCTGGAAAAAGTCAGAAGGTCTGGCAACAACTGTGTTTCAAGTTTGTTTGACTTCTTCAGAGCTAAAGAGAGGTAGAAATGTGATGGATTATATGATGTATAAGAGGAGGTTGAGCTGCTGGAGCAGATTAGAAGGTCAGTGAAAGGTGGGAGTTAGGAGAAATTGCAAACAAAGATGTGTAAGTCATGAGATAGGGGAAGGGTTAATGGTGGGAAGGGCTATAGAATGTGCTTGTAGTGGCATGAAATTAAAATATCAGAACCAAAGTTAGTGCTTAGTGAAAGCAAAACTAAAGATCAAGTGACAAATGGACCAGTGTGGGAGGGGTGCTTGCATCGGGACAAAAAATGTTTTTCAATATAAAGCAAAGGATCAAGACTGATGGGCCCCATCAGTCTACTTTGAACCATAGTGATACCTAGTACAAAGGAAGATGGTTTTGATTGTAGGTCGTCAATCATCTCAGCTACAGGACATCACTGCAGGAATTTCTCAGCATAGTGTCCGAGGCCCAACCATCTTCAGCTGTTTCATCAATGATCTTCCCTCCATCATGTCAGAAGTTTGGACATAACCCTGTGCCAGATGGAATGGTTATACCCTAGTCCTTAGTCTATTGGTAAGACAAGTTGGTTGTAGTCATGAGTGTTAGGTAATGCATTATAGATCCTGGATATGTTAGAATGAGCATACTTGTTTCCAACTGAATTTATAGCAACTAAATTTTGACTAAACTACCCATACTCCCATATACACAATTACCTCAGCTACTTTAGTGGCTGCCAGGACTCGAGTGTCCTGCTCCAAACTTTGGTGTTTCTGCAGAGCATTCCATGCAGCGTTCCTTAACCCCTCTTGGTTTTTGTCACCATAAAGAATGTGACAGATCTTTTCCAAACTGTATGCTGCTCCATAGCGAACCCACCAGCCACTGTCCTGATCTGTGAATCAAATAATACAGGAAGCATTGTAATCAAACCAAACCAGGTACTTGAAAGTTTGTTTTGAAATAGCTTTGCTAATCGTTCATTTCATTTTATGTCGGTGAGACTGCGACATGTAAAATACCTACATACAGTAGTGGTTACACTTTAAAAGTAATTCTCTGTGAAATGTTGTGAAACATCCTAAAACACCCAAATAAACAGGAAAACTACCTTTGCCAATATAAATCCAAGTGTATACGGATTAGAACTATAACTACAATGTATTACTTTAGGGGATTTTAGAAGTGACACCTGCTCATATTGCAAGATTGAAACTGTTATTTCACCTTCTAGACATGCTTGTCATAGGGACCCATCAATTTCATTGTAGCTAAAACAGTGTAATTTTGCATTTGTTTTATTGTTCACTTGAACTATATAGGTCAATATATCATCGAAGAAAAAGTCATAGAGGTCTACAGCACAGAAAAGGCCTATTGGCCCATCATATGTGTGCTGGTCAAAACAACACCTATTTAATCCCATTATCAGCACTTGGCCCATCGCCTCGTTTGTGTTGGCATCACAAGTGCGCATCTAAATACTTCTTAAATGTTATGAGGGTCTCTGCCTCCACCACCCTTTCAGGCAGATAGCTCCAGCCTCCCACCATCCTCTGGGCGAAAACGTTGTTCCTCACAACCCCTCTAAACCACCTGCCCCTTGCCTTAAATCTATGCCCTATGGTCATTGATCCTTCCACGAAGGGAAAAGGTTTCTTCCTGTCTACTCTATCTATACCCCTCATAATTTTATACATCTCAATCATGTTACCGCCTCAGTCTTCTCTGCTCCAAGAAAAATAACCCCAGTCAATCAATCTTTCTTCTTCACTAAAACTGGTAAATCTCTTCTGAACCCTTTCAAGTGTTATCACATCCCTCCCAAAACGTGGATTCCAGAACTGCATAGAATACTCTAGCTGTGGCACAACCAACGTTTTATACAGTTCCAGCATAACCTTCCTGTTCTTAAAGTCTGTGCCTCGGCTAATAAAGGCAAATTACACATATGCCTTCTTAATTAATGTATCCACCTGCTCTGCTACTTTAAGGGACCGGTGTACATCGACACCAAGATCCCTCTGATCCTCGGTGCTCCCCAGGGTCCTGCAGTTTATCATGTATTATCTTGCCTTGCTTGTCCTGCCCAATTACATCACCTCACACTTATCTGGGTTGAATTTCATTTGCCACTGGTCAGCCATCTGACCAGCCATCTATATCCTCCTGTAATCTAAGGTTATCCTCCTCGCTATTTACCACCCCACCAATTTTCGTATCATCTGCAAAATTACTGATCAACCCTCCTACATTCATGTCTAAATCATTTATATAAACCACAAACAGCAAGGGCCCCAACACTGATCCCTGCGGCACAACACTGGACACAGGCTTCCAGTCAGAAAAATACCACTTGACCATCACTCTCTGCTTCCTGCCACTCAGCCAATTCTGGATCCAATTTACTAAATTTCCTTGCATTCCATGGGCTCTTACCTTTGCTATCAGTCTCCCATGTGGGACCTTAGCAAAAACCTTTTTGAAGTCCAAGTAGACTACGTCAAATGTATTTCCCTCATCTACACACTGGTTACCTCTTCGAAGAATTCAGTCAAGTTAGTCAAGCATGACCAACCCTGAACAAAACCATGCTGATTGTTTTTGATTAATCTCTGCCACTCCAAATGCAGCTTAATTCTGTCACTCAGGCCTTCTTCCAACAGTTAGAACTGCTTCCACCACTGAAGTTAAACTTGACAGGCCTGTAGTTTCCTGGTTTATCACTTCTTCCCTTCTTGAATAATGGTACACAATGGCTATCTCCCAGTCCTCCAGCACCTCTGCTGTGGCTAGAGAGGAATTGAAAATATTGTCAGCACCCCTGCTATTTCCTCCCTTGCCTCACTCAACAGCCTGAGATACATTTCCTCCGATCCTGGAGATTTGTCTACTTTTAAGCGTAGCAGACGACTCAGAACCTTCTCTCTGCCTATATTAATCTCTTTAATTTTATTACAGTCCTTCTCCCTGATATCTATATTTACCTTGTCCCTCTCACACCCAGAAACGTGATTGCTCCTTTTTGGTTTTTAAGTTCTACCCATATGGCTTTGGAAGAAGAGCCTTCTAAGATGTCTTCCCTCCTTACTGCTGTAATTGATTTCCTGATCAAAATTGCGACATCCCATCCTCTTTGACCTCCTTGCCAATCTCGCCTGAAGATTCTGTATCATGGATCTTGAGCTGCCAATCCTGTCCCCTCTCTCAATCATGTCTCAGTGACAGCAATGGCATCATATCTCCATGTTTTAAATTGTGCCCACAAATCATCTGCATTGCCTGTCAGACACCTTGCATTAAAATAAATACCATCCAAAGGGCAGCACGGTGGCGCAGTGGTTAGCACTGGGACTGCGGCGCTGAGGACCCGGGTTCGAATCCTGGCCCTGGGTCACTGTCCATGTGGAGTTTGCACATTCTCCCCGTATCTGCGTAGGTTTCACCCCCACAACCCAAAGATATGCAGGGTAGGTGGATTGGACACACTAAAAAAATGCCCCTTAATTGGAAAAATAATAATTGGGTAATCTAAAATTAAAAAATAAAGACTTATAAAATAAATAAATACCATCCAATCTTGCCAAACTCCCGTGCGACTTTATTGGTCTAAACATTCCATGCCTTCTTGACTCACTTGCTCTCTTCTAATTTTGGCTGTGCATCTATCGCTGCTGAACCTTCTCTCAGGATTCCAGCCCCCTAACAAGTTAGTTTAAACCCTCCCTAACAACATTAGCGAACCTCCCTGCAAGGACACTGGGCCCACTTTGGTTCAGATGCAAACCTTCTGCCTTGCACAGGTCCCACTGTCATCAAAAATGGTACCAATATCCCAGAAATCTAAAACCCTCCCTCCTGCACTATTTCTCCAACCAAGCATACATCTGGACTAACCCCCTATTTCAATACTCACTGATACATGGCACTAGGAGTAAACCAGAGATTAGTACCTTCCGAGTCCTGTGTTTTCCAATTTAATTCCTAGCTCCCTAAATTCTGCTTGCAGCACCTCATCCCTTTCTTTGCCTATATGGTTAGTACCAATGTGTACCACAATATCTATCTCTTTGCCCTCCCCTTCCCCTCTTCAGTATGCCCTGCATCCATTCAGTCACTTCTCTTACCCTGGCACCAAGGAGGCAACATATCTGGAGTCTCTTTTGTCAGAACCGCCTGTCTGTTCTACTTACAATTTAATCCCCCATCACTATATCCCTGCTGTTGTTTCCTCCTCCCCTTCTGTACAACACTACCACCTATGGTGCTCTGAGGTTGGTTGCCACTGCCTTCCCCTGCAGTTATCTCTTCCAACAATATCCAAAATAGTATATCTGTTAGAAAGGGGGATGGCCATAGGGGACACTTGCATGACCAGCCTTTCTCTACTCTGCTTGGTGGTCACCCATGGCCTTTCTGCCTGTTCAATCTTCAACTCACTGAACGTGCTATCAATCATTGTGGATGTTCCACAGTGAATCCACCCCCAGCTCCATCTCTGAAATGCAGTAGCCAGAGGCTGCAGCTGGAGCTGATTTGCCACTTAGTTCAGGAGGAGCATATCACGGATGCAAGCTCTACTGAAATGACTAACCTTAACCTATTTGTTTATTCCCTTTTTAACAAAAAACAAAACTATATAAGAGTACTACTTACTTACCTCCGAGGTCAACTTAACTTCTCTTACCGTATTTTGTTTACTTATATTACTTTATTATAATGACCCTGACTTTCACTAATTTGTACTGTTTCTCAGTTAATCCCTTCCTTCTGCTGCTCTATGATCCCAGTATTTAAACTGTCTCCGCTCTGTGATCCCAGTATTTAAACAGTCGCCGCTCTGTGATCCCAGGATTTAAACTGTCGCCGCTCTGTGATCCCAGTATTTAAACTGTCTCCGCTCTGTGATCCCAGTATTTAAACTGTCTCCGCTCTGTGATCCCAGTATTTAAACTGTCACGCTCTGTGATCCCAGTATTTAAACTGTCACCGCTCTGTGATCCCAGTATTTAAACTGTCCCGCTCTGTGATCCCAGTATTTAAACTGCCGCTCTGTGATCCCAGTATTTAAACTGTCGCCGCTCTGTGATCCCAGTATTTAAACTGTCTCCGCTCTGTGATCCCAGTATTTAAACTGTCGCCGCTCTGTGATCCCAGTATTTAAACTGTCGCCGCTCTGTGATCCCAGTATTTAAACTGTCGCCGCTCTGTGATCCCGGTATTTAAACTGTCCGCTCTGTGATCCCGGTATTTAAACTGTCGCCGCTCTGTGATCCCAGTATTTAAACTGTCGCGCTCTGTGATCCCAGTATTTAAACTGTCGCCGCTCTGTGAGTATTAAACTGTCGCCGCTCTGTGATCCCAGTATTTAAACTGTCGCCGCTCTGTGATCCCAGTATTTAAACTGTCCGCTCTGTGATCCCAGTATTTAAACTGTCGCGCTCTGTGATCCCAGTATTTAAACTGTCGCCGCTCTGTGATCCCAGTATTTAAACTGTCGCCGCTCTGTGATCCCAGTATTTAAACTGTCGCCGCTCTGTGATCCCAGTATTTAAACTGTCTCCGCTCTGTGATCCCAGTATTTAAACTGTCTCCGCTCTGTGATCCCAGTATTTAAACTGTCCGCTCTGTGATCCCGTATTTAAACTGTCCGCTCTATGATCCCAGTCTTTAAACTGTCACCGCTCTGTGTTCCCTGTATTTAAACTGTCGCCGCTCTGTGATCCCAGTATTTAAACTGTCGCCGCTCTGTGATCCCAGTATTTAAACTGTCGCCGCTCTGTGATCCCTGTATTTAAACTGTCGCCGCTCTGTGATCCCAGTATTTAAACTGTCACCGCTCTGTGATCCCAGTATTTAAACTGTCGCCGCTCTGTGATCCCAGTATTTAAATTGTCCCCGCTCTGCGATCCCAGTATTTAAACTGTCGCTGCTCTGTGATCCCAGTATTTAAACTGTCACCGCTCTGTGTTCCCTGTATTTAAACTGTCGCCGCTCTGTGATCCCAGTATTTAAACTGTCGCTGCTCTGTGATCCCAGTATTTAAACTGTCACCGCTCTGTGATCCCAGTATTTAAACTGTCGCCGCTCTGTGATCCCAGTATTTAAACTGTCGCCGCTCTGTGATCCCAGTATTTAAACTGTCTCCGCTCTGTGATCCCAGTATTTAAACTGTCGCCGCTCTGTGATCCCAGTATTTAAACTGTCTCCGCTCTGTGATCCCAGTATTTAAACTGTCGCCGCTCTGTGATCCCAGTATTTAAACTGTCACCGCTCTGTGATCCCTGTATTTAAACTGTCACCGCTCTGTGATCCCAGTATTTAAACTGTCGCCGCTCTGTGATCCCAGTATTTAAACTGTCACCGCTCTGTGATCCCTGTATTTAAACTGTCACCGCTCTATGATCCCATTCTTTAAACTCACCAATCTTTTCGAACCGCCCCCCATGAGTCACCCCACATCAGACATAGATGTGACATCACTCAGCACATGTTCTTGGTCCTTCTAAACAAGTCATTTGTTCCCCTTATTTTTCAGTTGGAGATTGGTGGAATGAAGATAAGTTTTTATCTATTAACATATGGACCAGGGTTCTCCATTCTGGAACTCAGTGCTCTTGTCAGTGGAGAATCGGTTCTGTGCTGCCCTTTTCCATACAAGTTTATGCATTGGGGGAGCACTTGCTGGATTCCATTGGAATCCCGGTATTGGGCCACCCGCTTTAGCAGGCGGCCCAATACTGAGGTCCGGCGATGCCCCCTCACCCCAGCCATAATGCAAGTCCTGTTTCCCTCCCCCCCCCCCACCCCCCCCCCCCCCCCCCCCCCCCCCCCCGCCACTCGCTAAAACGTAGTGGCATCCTTCCACCACCAAGGGAATATTTGGTCATCCACCCCAACGGCCCGCACGCATAAGGGTGAACCGACCCCCGCCCACCAATCCCCTTCAGCTCCCTCCCATTAGTCATCTCCTCCAGCCCCTCCCATCAGTCACCCTCATCAGTCATCCACATCAGATCCCCCCCCCATCAGAGACCCCTAGAGATACTATTTAACCCCTCGTCAGAGACCCCTGCCTGAAAGCTGAAGAGCAGTCAAAGCAGTAGTGAAAGATCACTGCATTTTCACTTCCCCTTCCCTAACATCTGCTGCCTCTGACAAACGTGTTTAAAGTAGTAGCTTTACAAGTGTCAGAAGTTTCCTCAAAAGCCAAGTACACTTGAAAGGGCTTCAAATCACTTGGCGGCCTTTGTAATGGAAAATTCCCACTGAATTTCACACAGAAATACATTTCACTAGCCAGTGACTTACCATTTTATTAGTCCTGAGACTGGTGTTTTGTGGATTCTTTAGCTATCTTTATCTTCACACTTTAATGCATCTCGAGAACCCTGCTTTGATGCTAACCACAATGTTTACAAACACTTGCTACAAGTGACAGCTCCTCACCATATCAAAAGGAGTGAAATGGTTTCACTTCCTCTTATTCACCGAGAAAGCACTTAGCTCCTTTTGATGGGAGAATAGGAAACTGTTTTGCGCCTGGCGAATCCTGCTATGTCAGGAGAATTGTGGGAGCGTCCCATAACAAAATTTGAGCCCAAACAGTTTAAGATTCTCCAGGCCCATTCCAGCTTTGACCTCGTCCAAACAGGGCGGGAAAAATATCACATCAAATCTGCATTCATTTTAATCTCATTTGTGAGATTAACGCTGAATGCAGCAGACTCCCGGTAATCTCCCCCCCCCTCCCCACTCCCCGAGAGCAAATCACCACTGGTCCTTAAACGTGGGGACCAGCTGCCATGGACTCCGATGGGGAGTAAGGAGGTGAGTACCCATCTCCACTTACCTTCAGGGAGCGAAATGGCACACAACTGCTGGCCAGTGCTGTGGCGGGGAGGGGGACTCTTCAAAGGAGCTGGAAGGCTAGGGCTGGGCTGGAATTGGCCAGGTCAGGAGTCTCCACTGGGATGGGGGTCACTTTGGGTTTGTGAAGCTTTGAAGCCTGCTTTCTTTCATGTTTAACATTTCATAGCAGGACAAAGTACAGCCTAAAATCCCTTCCCAGGACGGATAGATTCTGCTGCTTGTTTCTTGGAGAAGCGTTTCAGTCCCCTTGAAGTTTTAATAGGCTCTGTGGTTTCAATGTTGCACTATACCTGATTTTATCGCTTTGTACTTGATTGTTTATATACCATTTCATTCCCATTAAAGTTTCAACATGCTCTATGGTTTCAATGTTGCAGTGTGCCTGCTTTTACCCTTTGTACTTGGTTGTTTATATACCATTTCGTTCCCTGTGAAGTTTCAATAACCTCTGTAGTATCAGCACGGTAGCACAGTGATTAGCACCCAGAGGAAACCCACACAGACACAGGGAGAACGTGCAGACTCCACACAGACAGTGACCCAAGCCGGGAATCGAACCAGGGACCCTGGAGCTGTGAAGCAACTGTGCTACCGTACCGTGCCTACCGTGATCACGGCCGAAAAGATGCGACAGGTGTGCTGGAGCACCCATACAGCTAATGGGTCAGCTGGGGCCAGAGGGCACTAATATATACTGTGAATAGCTGGCGTCTAGCACTGATTCCTGTGGTACCCCACTAGTCATTGCCTGCCATTTGGAAAAAGACTTGTTTTTCCTGCTCTTTGTTTCCTGTCCGTCAACCAATTTTCTGGTTACGTGAGAGGCAAGGAAAAGAGTGAGGATGTGTGAGGTGCAGGGCTAGGGTGAATGTGTGCAAGTTGTGAGGGTCATTGGAGTCTGTGTGCAATAGGTAGGGAGGAAGAGAAAGTGTGTGCGAGAAGTGCTGGTAGAGAGAATGTGGTGGTATGAATGTGAGCACTGCCATTGGTGCAGAGCATGGGTTTCCCATTGGCTCTGGCTGGTCATGTGCCTCTCGTCCGATTGGCTGGGACTAGTTACGTGACTGCTCACCAATTGGTCGAGAGGCAAGTAGACCCCGCCTCCTGGCGTAGACCCTGGGTATAAGTACCCAGAGTTCCCAGCGGTCGGCCTTACTCTGTAGTCGACCACCGGGCTAACAACTAGCTGATCAAAGCCACAGTTCGGATCTTAATCGTGTCTCGAGTCCAATTGATGGTACATCAATTTAATCAGCTATAATTTTGGAATGGAGCTACGCATCAAGCCTGACTACCCCCACACCAGCCCGCATGCTTCAAATGCATCTGCAATCTTTAAACACTGGCAGGCGTGTTTTAATTGTCACCTGACGACTGCAGCCGGCAAGCCCACCAAGGAGCAGAAACTCCACATGCTCCACTCATGTGTGGGCACAGCGATATACTCAATGATTGAGGACGAAAGTGATTATGATGCGGCCATGGAGATCCTCAAAGGACACTTTCTCCGGCCGGTCAACGAAGTAAACGCCCGGCATCTCCTGACGACTAGACAACAGTTCCCTGGTGAGTCACTCGACGCGTTTTACCAGGCCCTCGCAGTTCGAGGGAGAACGTATGCGTGTCTCCAAGTTTCGGCGACGGAGCACATGGAACTTTTAATCAGAGACGCTTACGTTGCTGGTATGCAGTCCCCTTCTGTCCACCAACGATTGCTGGAGAAGAACACCCTCAGCCTAGCTGAGGCACGGACTCTTGCAACCTCCCTGGAGGGTGCTGACCTGAACGCCCGCGCATAAGCCCCCGGCCGCGCAGCAACCCCCTGGACTTCATGGCACGCGCCACCCCTGTCCTCCGTGGACCCCGACCCCCCCAGGCCTGCGCTGTGGGTCGCTCCGACAAACTTGCGGGGCCCCGTTGCTATTTTTGTGGTCTCTCCAAGCACCCCCGCCCGCGCTGCCCTGCCCACTTCGCTCTGTGCAAGAGCTGCGGGAAGAAGGGCCACTACGTGGTGGTCTGCCAGACCATGTCGGTCGCTGCTGTTCCACGCAGCGACCGTGGATCGCTCCCCCAGGCCCCCCTAGGGCCCAGCCCCGCGCACCAACCTCTCCGGCCCGCCTCCCGGCCCCCGCAACGGCCCCACGGTCCTCCCGACCCTCGCTCCCAGCTGCCCCGACCGGCCCGCAGACGCCGCTGACACTGCCCCCAGCTGCCACGAGGTTCCCACGGGCGCCGCCATCTTGGCCCCGGATGCCATGTGCGGGCCATGGGCGCCGCCATCTTGGGGCCCCGGCTCCACGTGCGGGTCCTGGGCGCCGCCGTCTTGGGACCCCGACTCCACGTGCGGGTCCTGGGCGCCGTCATCTTGGGCCAACACGGAAGGCCCTGCCAGCGATGACTCTGCCACCGAGGATGATCTGGAACTCTCACCACGACTTGCATCCATCAAACTCGACCAGTCGCGACCACGCACGCTCGCCAAGACTACGACAACGGTCCAGCTCAATGGACACAAAACGAGATGCCTGCTGGACTCCGGGAGCACGGAAAGTTTCGTCCACCCCGACACGGTAAGACGCTGCGCGCTCCCCATCCATCCGGTTAAGCATAAGATTGAATTGGCCTCGGGTTCGCACTCCATCCAAATCACCGGGTGCTGCATAGCGGACCTCACGGTCCAGGGGAGGGTCTTCCAAAACTTCAAACTCCTCATCCTCCCCCCGTCTATGCGCTCCGGCATATTTGGGCCTGGATTTCCAGTACAATCTGCAGAGCTTGACCTTTCAATTCGGCGGCCCTATTCCCCCTCTTACTGTTTGCAGCCTCGCATCCCTCAAAGTGGACCCCCCTTCCTTGTTTGCTAATCTCACCCCAGATTGTAAACCTGTCGCCACTAGGAGCAGACGATACAGTGCCCAGGACCGGACCGTCATCGGGTCCGAGGTCCAGAGGCTCATTAAGGAAGGAGTGATCGAGGCCAGCAACAGTCCCTGGCGAGCCCAAGTGTTGGTAGTTCGGACTGGGGAGAAAAACCGGATGGTCATCGATTACAGTCAGACCATGAAATGAAATGAAAATTGCTTATTGTCACGAGTAGGCTTCAATTAAGTTACTGTGAAAAGCCCCTAGTCGCCACATTCCGGCGCCTGTTCGGGGAGGCTGTTACGGGAATCGAACCGTGCTGCTGGCCAGCCTGGGTCTGCTTTCAAAGCCAGCGATTTAGCCCAGTGTGCTAAACAGCCCATCAACAGGTTTACGCAGCTGGACGCGTATCCTCTCCCTCGTATTTCCGACCTGGTTAACAGGATCGCGAAATACAAAGTCTTCTCCACGGTGGACCTTAAGTCCGCCTACCACCAGCTCCCCATCCGCATGAGAGACCGAAAGTACACCGCGTTTGAGGCAGATGGGCGCCTCTACCACTTCCTCAGGGTTCCATTCGATGCCACAAATGGAGTCTCGGTCTTCCAACGGGAGATGGACCGAATGGTCGACAAGCATGGTTTACGGGCCACCTTCCCGTATCTCGATAACGTCACCATCTGCGGCCACGACCAGCAGGACCACGACATCAACCTCCAAAAATTCCTCCGAACCGCAAAACTCCTTAATTTAACTTACAATAAGGATAAGTGCGTGTTTAGCATCGACCGTCTAGCCAGCCTTGGCTACATAGTGCGTAATGGAGTGATAGGCCCCGATCCCGAACGCATGCGCCGCCTGATGGAACTCCTCCTCCCCAACTCCCTCAAATCCCTCAAACGCTGCCTGGGCTTCTTCTCATATTATGCCCAGTGGGTCCCCAACTACGCCGACAAAGCCCGTCCCCTCATCCAGTCCACCTCCTTTCCCCTGTCGATGGAGGCCCGCCAGGCCTTTAGCCGCATCAAAGCGGATATCGCAAAGGCCACAATGCATGCTATCGACGAGTTCCTCCCATTCCAGGTCGAGAGCGACGCGTCTGACGTAGCTCTGGCGGCCACCCTGAACCAAGCGGGCAGACCCGTGGCCTTCTTTTCACGAACCCTCCACGCTTCCGAAATCCACCATTCCTCGGTGGAAAAGGAGGCACAGGCCATAGTTGAAGCTGTGCGATATTGGAGGCACTATCTGGCCGACAGGAAATTTACCCTCCTCACAGACCAACGGTCAATAGCTTTCATGTTCGACAATGCACAGAGGGGCAAGATCAAGAACGACAAGGTCTTGCAGTGGCGGATCGAGTTGTCCACGTACAACTACGATATCTTGTATCGTCCTGGGAAGTTCTTTTTTTTTTAATAAACAATTTTATTGAGGTAGTTTTTGGCTTTGTAAACAGTTACAGACATCAACAGAAAGAAAGCAAAAAAGGCAAAAATGTGCAAACATCCATGTACTTTCAATACTTCAATCGTAACATACTGCACAAACCCACTCCTTTCCCACCGGTACTACCCGCCATTTTTTCCCTCCTACTCTACTCTACTCTACCCCCCCTCCCCCTGCTGCCACTCACTCTCCCGCAAATAAGTCAATAAATGGTTGCCACCTCCGGGCGAACCCCTGTACAGATACCCTCAAGGCGAACTTAATTTTTTCCATACCCAGGAAACTCGACATGTCCGCAAGCCAAAACTCAGTCTTCGGGGGCTTTGAGTCCCTCCACACCAATAGTATTAGTCGCCGGGCTATCAGGGAAGCAAAGGCCAAAACATCGGCCTCTTTCTCCCCCTGGACTCCCGGGTCTTCCGAAATCCCAAACATTGCCACCCCTGGACTCATCACCACCCTTGTTTTTAGCACCCGGGACATGATCCCCGCAAATCCCTCCCAGTACCCCCTCAGCTTAGGGCATGCCCAAAACATGTGAATGTGGTTCGCTGGTCCTCCCGCGCACCTAGCGCATTTGTCCTCTATCCCAAAGAATTTGCTCATCCGAGCCACCGTCATATGGGCCCGGTGAATGACCTTAAATTGAATCAGCCCGAGCCTAGCACATGTCGTGGTCGAATTTACCCTACTCAGGGCCTCTGCCCACAGCCCGTCCTCCATTTCCCCGCCTAGCTCCTCCTCCCATTTAAGTTTCAGTTCCTCTGTCTGGGACCCTTCCTCCCTCATGAGCACCTTATAAATACCCGAGACTCTACTCTCCCCTTCTTCCCCCCTAGAGACTATTCTGTCTAGGATCCCCATTGGCGGGAGGCATGGGAAAGATGGGACCTGTCTACGAACAAAGTCCCGCAACTGTAGGTACCTAAAATCATTTCCCCTTACCAGCCCAAATTTCTCCTCCAAGTTCCTCAAACTCGCAAAGCTCCCTTCCAGGAACATATCGCCCACCCTTCCCACCCCCGCCCGCTGCCATAATCGAAATCCCCCATCCATACTCCCGGGGGCAAACCGATGGTTGTCTCAGATTGGCGCCCAAACCGACGTCCCCGTCTCCCCTACATGCCTCCTCCACTGGCCCCATATCCGCAGGGTCGCCACCACTACCGGGCTGGTGGAGTACTTGGCCGGCAGCAGCGGTAGAGGAGCCGTGACCAGGGCTGCCAAGCTGGAGCCCCTGCACGAAGCCGCCTCCACCCGCTCCCAGATAGACCCCGTACCCACCATCCACTTCCTTATCATACCAATGTTGGCCGCCCAGTAATAATTAATCAGACTCGGCAAAGCCAGCCTTCCCTCGCTGCGGTTCCTCTCCAACATCGCCTTCTTCACCCATGGGGATTTTCCCGCCCAAAGCTCATGATCATCCTGTTAACTCTTTTGAAGAAGGACTGTGGAACAAAGATCGGGATGCACTGAAAAACAAACAGAAATCTAGGGAGGATTGTCATCTTTACAGTCTGCACCCTCCCTGCCAGCGACAGCGGGAGTGCATCCCATCTCCAAACTCTCCCTTCATTTGCTCCACCACCCTGGCCAAATTTAACTTGTGCAGCCTGCCCCAGTCTCGTGCCACCTGGATTCCCAAATACCGGAAATTTTCCTCAACCAGCCTAAACGGTAGCCCTCTCAATCTGTTCTCCTGGACCCTTGCCTGTACCAAAAAAATTTCACTCTTGGCCGTATATAATTTGTATCCTGAGAACTGGCCGAACTTCCTCAACATTCCCAGTATACTTTCCATCCCGGCCTCTGGGTCCGACACGTACAGGAGCAGGTCGTCTGCGTAAAGAGAGACCCTATGTTCTACCCCGCCCCTCACCATCCCATCGTCCTGGGAAGTTCAACGAGCCTTCCGATGCCCTTTCCCGCGGTACCTGCGCCAGCGCGCAGATTGACCGCCTCCGCTCCCTCCACACTGACCTCTGCCATCCAGGGGTCACCCGTTTTTCCCATTTTAATAAGACCCGCAACCTGCCCTACTCCGTTGAGGAAGTCAGGACTGTCACCAGGGACTGCCATGTCTGCGCCGAGTGCAAACTGCACTTCTACCGCCCCGAACGAGTGCATCTGATCAAGGCATCCCGCCCCTTTGAACGTCTCAGTATAGACTTCAAGGGTCCCCTCCCCTCCAACAACCGTAACACATATTTCTTGAGTGTTATCGACAAATACTCCCGCTTCCCTTTCGCCATTCCCTGTCCCGACATGACCACAACAACCATCATAAAGGCCCTCCTATCCATCGTCTCCCTCTTCGGTTACCCCGCTTACATTCACAGCGACCGGGAGTCCTCCTTTATGAGTGACGAACTGCGTCAGTTCCTGCTCAGCAGGGGCATAGCCTCCAGCAGGATGACCAGTTATAAACCCCGGGTTAATGGTCAGGTCGAGCAGGAGAATGGTACCATTTGGAAGACCATCCTGCTGGCCCTACAGTCCAGAGATCTCCCTATTCCCCGTTGGCAAGATTTCATCCCCGACGCCCTGCATTCAATCCGGTCTCTCCTCTGTACTACCACTAATCAAACACCTTATGAATGTCTTCTTGTTTTCCCCAGGACGTTGTCCTCAGTATCCCCTCTCCTGACCTGGCTGGCCACCCCAGGGCCCATCTTGCTCCGGAAGCATGTGCGGGTGCACAAGTCCGACCCGTTGGTTGAGCGAGTCCAGTTACTCCATGCCAACCCGCAATATGCGTACGTGGAGTATCCCGACGGTCAGCAGGATACGGTCTCGCTTCGGAACCTGGCACCCGCCGGCGTGCGGCCTTCTCCCCCAACATCAACACACCCCCCAACCCCAATTCCACCCAGCGCCCCCCGCGCCCCAGCGCACATGCCCCCTCTCCCCCGATTACAGCGTCTCCACCACTGGCCCGGGGTACGGAGACACATCTACGACCGACGCTCCCGGAGGCAAGGACGACCATTGGCCCAACGTCACCGGCTCCACTGCGACGGTCCTCTAGAACACCACGGGCACCCGACAGGCTGATCGTGTCCATCTGATGCGGCCATGAGACATTTTGGACTTTGTTGTTATTCTGTTGCACCTTAAGTAGTATTGTTTTTTTTGCCATGAGCCAGTGGGTAGCCCACCTTTCTCGATTTTCGCTGCTCATACCACCAGTTCCCGGGCCCCCCCTCCCCCTCCCCCCTCTCTCTTCCACTTACACCCCCCCCGCCTTCTTTCTCCACAAGGGGTGAATGTGGTGGTATGAATGTGAGCACTGCCATTGGTGCAGAGCATGGGTTTCCCATTGGCTCTGGCTGGTCATGTGCTTCTCGTCCGATTGGCTGGGACTAGTCATGTGACTGCTCACCAATTGGTCGAGAGGCAAGTAGACCCCGCCTCTGAGACGGGGTATAAGTACCCAGAGTTCCCGGCGGTCGGCCTTACTCTGTAGTCGACCACCGGGCTAACAACTAGCTGATTAAAGCCACAGTTCGGATCTTAATCGTCTCTCGAGTCCAATTGATGGTACATCAGAGAATGTGCACAAGGAGTGGAAGGAAAAGAGTGTGTGTGTGAGGGGTGGGGGAAGAGAGAGTGTGTGAGGGGTGGGGTAAGAGAGAGTCTGTGCGAGGGGGTGTGATAAAGAGAGAGTGTTTGAGGGGTGAGGGAAGAGCATGTGCGTAAGGGGTGGGGGGGGGGGGAGTGCCTGCACGAGGGGTGGAAAGAGAATGTGTGCATGAGGTGTGGAGGATGAACGAGTGTGTGTGAGAGGAGTGGGGAGGAAGGCAGAATGTGTGAGGGGGTAGGGAGGAAGAGAGAGTGAATATGAGAGGTGAGGAGGAAGAGAGTGTGCGCGAAGGTGCGGGAGGAAGAGGAATGTGCGCGTGGGGTGAGGGTAGTGATGGGCAAGAGAGAGTATTTACAATTATGTAATCTCTTCCTGTTATATGTATAATTTTTAAGTTAAATGGCTGTGGCAATATATTCCGTCTAAACAGTCTTGCATTTTGATTTTTAAACTATTCCCAGAAACTTCAATGGACTATAGACTGTATAAACAATTGCCTCTGATGAACTGTTAGTAACATAAATGTTAAAATGTTGCAACGCCAATACCAAACTCAACGGCCTTTCTCGATGGTTGAATACTTTTGATGAATATTTTGCCTTATGGAAAAATAACCAACAGGTCGTTGTATGCCTTCGATGTCTAAATGTAACAGTACAACACCAACACCCACATAACTCGCATCAATGGCCACCTTAAATTGCTTGTCATAATTCAGTGTTGCTGAAACTGGTGTGGTGGTTAACACAGTTTTCAGACTGTCAAATGCCCCTGATATTTGGATGTCAATGAAATTTCCAGTTCTTTTTAAAAAGTTGAGCAACCACAGTGCTAAAATTTGCCATGACTTTTCTGTACAAACCACTCATATTCGGAAATCTCAGAACTTCTCTTCTCATTGATGGTTTTGGGAACCCCACCCCCATTAGCTTCGGTTTTCACATTCCATGGGGCCATCTGTCCATGTCCAACAGTATGACCTAAGAATGTGACTAGTTTACCAAGCCAGCCTCCTGTAGTTGATTGAACAATTCCTTTAAATGTTCCAAATGTTCCTTCCACGTTTGACTGAACACCGCCAAATTGTCAATGTACACTGCACAATTGTTTCGTCCAGGAATATCCATGGAATATTGCTGCCACATTCTTCATTCCAAATGGCATAACTTTAAACTGATACAGACCATTAGGCATTACAAAAGCCGAAACTTCCTTTACCCTTTCTGATAAGTTTACTTTCCTGTATCCTTTAAGCATGTCACGTTTGGGAACAAATATGTTTGTCCCACCTTTTCAATAGTCTTCCAAATGAGGAATAGAATACAAATCTGACTTTATAACTCTACCGACTTTCCTATAGTCCACACACAATCATCTGCGTTTGGTACCATCACAATAGGTGAGCTCCAATCGCTGCAACTCACTTCGACAATATAATTCTTAAGCATGCTTTCAATCTACTTTTGAACCTGTGCCAACTTTAGTGAATTGAGTCTTTATGGATGTTGCTTAATTGGTATAGAATTTCTTACTTCTACATCATGTATAATTACTTTTGTACTTCCTAGTTTATTCCCACATATGTTGCTGTAATAACTATTTCAAATCACTTTAATTTTCCTTTGAAAGGAAACTCATTAATTTATCCAAATTTCTTATTACTTCCTCATTGTCCTATCTAATTTGAGGAATGTCAAATTCAGAGTCATCTGGATTTATCTCTTCTCTGAGTTATAAGTAGTAACACACCCTTCTTCTTTCCTTCCCTATCAAAATACATTTTGAGCATATTAACATTACACAGTCTGTGAGCTTTCCTTCTATCTGGCATTCTTATTAAATTTACCTAAATCAATTTCCTTTCGATTTCATACGGCCACTAAATCTTGTTTTTATTGATTCACCTACCACTGGTAATAATACTAATACTTTCTCTCCATTAACAAAATTATGAATTTTTGATTTCTTATCTGCCTTTTTTCATCACATGCTGTGACAATTTTAAATGCTTGCCAGCCAACTCACCAGTCCTAGCTTTTTTTTAATGTATATATTTAGAGGACCTAATTATTGTTTTTCCAATTAAGGGGCAATTTAGCATCGCCAATCCATCTAATCTGCACATCTTTAGGTTGTGGGGATGAAAACCACGCAGACATGGGGAGAATGTGCAAACTCCACACAGACAGTGACCCAGGGTCAGGATTCAAACCTGGGTCCTCAGCACCATAGTCAGCAGTGCTTCCACTACGCCAGGTGCCGCCCGCCACCAGACCGAGCTTTCCGTAATGTTTGATGTGGAGATGCCGGCGTTGGACTCCGGTGAGCACAGTAAGAAGTCTTACAACACCAGGTTAAAGTCCAACAGGTTTGTTACAAACACTAGCTTTCGGAGCAGTGCTCCGAAAGCTGGCGTTTGTAACAAACCTGTTGGACTTTAATCTGGTGTTGTAAGACTTCTTTCCGTAATGTTTGACACATAGTTCACTAATGTAGTCTCAGAACGCTGACTCACCACTTCTTCTTAATCAATTTAAGTGATACGTCTCCCTCATGACCAAAAATCAATTTGAAAGGCCTGAATTTAGTTGATTTTCGGTGGTCCCCTGAACTCAGCAGGGCTGTTTGAACTCAGTGCTGAATTGATCTCAGTAGTGAAATTCAGGGCTTCTGTACCTTAATGAAGATTCTTCCATCTATTTGGTTGAACAAACACACTGTGCTGCTCACATATGTCACAGAATCCTCCAGGGTGTCATGTTACTTCGGATCTTTATATATTGTAAGTTGTCATTCAAAAGCTGACTAAAAGTCTAACTGTAAGCATGATGAATGGTAGAAATCAGTCGTTTACAACCAATTACAAAATCTGGCCCAGTAGGTTAGATTGTACAGACAGGACTTGAATGCAGATATGATAATAGCTAGAGAGATACAGAAATGTAACGTAATACCAGTTGTAGCATTATCATCACTTCTGGTGTTTTGCTACCAATTTTGATTTTTTAAATAATCTAATTTGCCTTCCTTACCACTTACCATCTCCTGGTGTTGTTGCTGGCTGAATCTGTAGAAGTTGAAGCAATCCTGGTGCATTTGTCCTATTAGGTAGCTTTGATGAATTTCCACACCCAATTAGAGCAGCCTTTTGGATTTCTGAGGTGCTGCCAAAGAGACAAATGTCTCCTAGTATACAGCAATAAAGATGACTTAGCTGCAAGGAACAAACATTCAGATCTTCTGTGCTCACATTTTCCTAGAATTGAAATACATCTCCTATTATATATTGGATTCACATTTTAAAGTTTGCAATACTAACAGCATGAATTAATGCAGTTCTATTGTACTATCATAATGCTGCCAAAGATTACCTTGTACACTTTTACAGTCTTATGTAAGAAAAGACAACTGGATAAGGAGTGTCCAATCTGCGTCAGAATCTGTTCTTTCCAAAACATAAGTCATTTGGCTGGGGTAGTGCATTCCAATCTGCAAAATTCTCTCCTGTACCAGGCCCCTCACAATTTTAAGTAAGGCACTATGGAAAAGCTGTTCTTAGAGGGAAATAAGTATGCAACCACAACAACAAATACAGGGCCTTTAACATTGTAAAATGTCCCAAGGTGTTTCACTGGAGGTACATCAAGAAATATGAGGACAGGTAATTAAGGATTTGCAAGAGACGAGAATGGCTAGCAAGGGGTAAAATTGTAGATGTTACAGAGATGGAGGGCCAAATACAAGGACGGATTTGAATTTTAAAATCAAATGTTTGCCAACCAGGAACTATAGTAGGTGAGCGAGCATAGGGCAAGTTTTTAAAAAATATTTTTTATTCTCCTCCTTTTTCACATTTTTCTCACAAATTTACACCCAACAATAAACAATAATCAGTGACGAATGTAATGTCAATCCCCATATCAATAACAACAATCCCATCCTCCCACCAAACCCCAGACATTAGCCCGCATGTTAACATAAACAAAGGACAAAAAGGAATCAGGAATCACCCATAGTCACCATTAACACATACAGTCCTTCTCCCTCCCAACCCTCCCAGCACCCCCTTCCCTCCAGTGTTCGATGTGATCCAATTCTCGAAAGTGCATAATGAATAAAGCCCATGAATTGTAGAACCCCACCATCCTTGCCCTCAGTTCAAATTTGACCTTTTCAAGCGTCAAGAATTCCAGCAGGTCCCCTTACCACGCCAGGGCACAGGGTGGAGAGGTTGATCTCCACCCTAACAGGAACCGCCTTCAGGCAATCAATGAAGCGAAGGCTTCAACATCTACCTCCACTCCCTTTTCAACACCGGCTGATCCAACACCCCGAATATGGCCACCCGAGGGCCCGGTTCAAGTGCACACTTTAGAGATTACCCTAAACACCTCCTTCCAGTAATCCTCCAGTTTTGGACAGGACCAAAACATATGAACGTGGTTTGTGCCCACCCCCCCCCCCCCCCCCCCAACCCACCCGCAACGTTCACAGATATCTTCTACCCCCCTTCTGAGCACAGGGCAAGTTGGACGACATGGCCTGAATTCTCCGAACCTCCGCGCCACAATCACGGCTGGCGCGGGGGCGGAGAATGGGGTGTCGGCCTCACCAGTCGCGCGAGCATACTCTAGGGGTACATCGTATACCGTATCGATGTTAGCTGAGGCCCTCCCCCCGATGCTCTAAAATGACCGGCCGAGTTCCCAACAGCGGGTGGGTCTCATGCTACTTTTTGTCGGGAACTGGGCGTGGCGGCTGCGGACTCAGTCCAGCGCAGCCACAGTCGGGGGAGAACCGATCCGCGGGCAGGTGGGACTTTGGCAGTGTCTGAGGGCACTGTTGGGGGGTGGTCTGGGGGTCGCAAGCCTGGCCAAAGGGAGGGCACTATTTGTCAGGCTGCGGCCTCTGCAGACCGCCGCCGTGCGCATGCGCGGTCACGGACCCGGAAATTCTCCAGCCGAATCGACAACTAGAGCCAGGTGCTCTACGCTGCCTGGCTGCTAGCCCCCAACCAAGCAGAGGATCCATGCCCGTTTTGCGCCGATTTTCCGGTCATAAAATGCCACCGGTCCCACGCCAGCATCAGGACATAGTCTGAAAATCAGAGAATGCAGACCAATGGCTTTCGTCTTTCCAATATTTAGGCTGGAACCTTCTGGCCCCGAAATGCGAGGACACGCCATGGGCCAGTTGAAAGTCCACTGATTTTCAGCTGAACTGGAGATTCCAGGGAAAATCCCTGTTTGGAGGGAATTTCTGTTCATCCAAACTGGACATCAGACAAGCAGTGTGATGTATCAAAGCGAGTGCAGTCCGTTAAGGTGAACATTTTGCCTCATTTTCTGTTCTTATTTGAATGCTTACTGTTTTTTTTGCCAAAAACGTTTTTGCATGGGTGGAGAAGCTGATTTTGTCCTTTATTTGGGCGGGTAAGCTTGCTAGAATTTGTCGAATGCTCCTGCAAAGAGACCGGCAGTCAGGGGGTTTGGCGTTGCTGCGTTTGAGCTACAACTATTGGGTTGCGAATGCAGAGAAGGTGTTGGGTTGATGTGGGGATGAGAATGAAATGTGGGCGAGGATGGAGTCGGGCTGTGGGTGCTGCCAACGGCTTTGCCTCCAACGGCCTTGCCTCCAACGGCCTTGCCTCCAACGGCCTTGCTGCCGTTCTCTTCAGGGAGGTATTCAGCTAAACCTGTGGTGGTTGCGATGTTGAAAATCTGGTGTCAATTTCGGCAGCATTTTAAATTAGGTAGGATGTGGAAGCGGGCAGTCGTGATAATCATTTTCTTTTTAAAGATGGTCTATTGGAGGTATTTTCAAATATATCCAAAAAACAGAAAGACTTGAAGGATCACAACAAACCAACAACAATGTAATAACATGTCTCAAGCTAACTTTACACAATCCTTTCTACCTCCCCCCCCCCCCCCCCCCCCCCCCCCCCTTTATCCAGTGTAACCCTTGACCCTCCTCCTCCCTCATCAAAGAAAAGATTGGGAGAAAAGAAAAAAAGAAGTCGATGAACAGCTTCCACCTTGTGGAGAACTCCTCGTCCATCCCCCTAATGGCGAACTTAATCTTTTCTAAGTGAAGAAATTCCACCAGGTCACCCAACACATGACCCTACCATTGGTGGCTCCAAATCCTGCCACTCAGCAAGTTCCTCCTCGGAGTTAGCAGGGACGCAAAGGCCACTGCATCAGCCTCTTTCCCCACCTGAGCATCCAGATCTTTCGACACTCTGTAGATTGCTACCCACGGGCTCAGTGTTACCTCCACTCCAAAAACCTTTGACAATACTTCCGTGACCCCCTTCCACAACCCCACCCAGAACATGTGGGTATGGTTCGCCGGTGTCACGGCACACCGCCCGCATTGGTCCTCTACCCCCGGGAGGAATTGACTCATCCTGGACGTCATTATATGAGCCTTGTGAACCACCTTAAATTGTATTAAGCTGAGGGCAGCACGGTGGCGCAGTGGTTAGCATTGCTGCCTCACGGCACTGAGGTCGCGGGTTCAATCTCGGCTCTGGGTCACTGTCCGTGTGGAGTTTGCACATTCTCCCCCTGTTTGTGTGGGTTTCACTCCCACAACCCAAAAGATGTGCAGAGTAGGTTGATTGGCCACGATAAAATTGCCCCTAAAACTGGAAAAAATGAATTGGGTACTCTAAATTTATATTTTAAAAAACTGTATTAGGCTCAATCTTGTGTATGACGAGGATGTGTTAATCTTGTGCAGGGCCTCCTTCCAAATCCCCTACCAGCTCCTCCACCCACTTTGCCGAATTTCCTCCACTGGTGCTTCCTTCTTTTTACTCAACTCAGCATAAATGTCCGAGATTTGGCCTTTCCCAATCTTGTCCTCTGCAAGAGCCTGTCCTGTAGCCCTGGGGCAACAACATTAGGAACCAACCCATCTCCTTTCTCAGGACGGCCCTGATCTGTAGTACCTGAACACATTCCCGTTTGGCAACTGATCTGCCTCTTCTAACTCCGACAAGTCCGCAAACTCCCCCAACAAACAGATCTCCAAAACACCCAATCCTCAACTGGACCCACTCCTGAAACCTAGTGTCTAGTCTCGCCGGGGCAAATCTGTGGTTATCACAGATCGATGCCCTCAAGTACATGTCCTCCATCTCAAAATACTGCTGGCACTGGTTCCATCCTCTCAGCGCAGAAATCACCACCGGATTCGAGGAGTATCTGTTCGGTGAGAACGATATAAGCACCGACACCAATGCTCTCAAAGAGGTTCTCTTACACGAGGCCTCCTCCATTCATCCCAACACTGACCCCTGATCCACCATTCAATTTCGAGCCATGGCAATGTTTGCTGCTCAGTAATACTTCTGTAAGTCTGATAGCGCCAGGCCTCCCCTCCTTCTATCTCTCTCCAGGATAGTCCTCCTGATTCGAGGGTCGTTCCTGCCCATATAAAGCTCAGAATCTCACGACTTGGGAAATAAAATTGGGAGATTTTGAAACACAAGCAGGAATTTTGGCAAGCTGGCATTTTCACTGTCAGTGACAGTGGCAACATAATCCCATCTCCTGAAGTGCTCCCTCATTCCCTCCACATGTCTCATCAAGTTTAAGTTATGGAGCTGAGCCCAGCTTTGTGCCACCTGTATTCCCAGGTAACGGAAACTCGACCCCACCAACTGGAACGGTAGCTTACTTACGCTTCCCTCCTGCCCCCTGCCATTTCTCGGAAACACCTCACTTTTTGCCATATTAAGATTGTATCCTGAGAAGTTACTAAACTCTGTCAGGATCCTGCTTCTCCTTCCACATCTCCCCCCATAACCGCCCGAACCCAGGACAGACACCTCCAACGTTAGAGAAATAGGGAAGAGAATAATAAAAAAGTTTTAAAAACATAAAGAAGCAACAACCAAATTGGCAACAACACAGTCCAGCATATTCACAACTTCCCGATCCAATCACGCAAAAACATGTTCACTTCCTCTGGAGTGTCCAAGTAGAACTCCTGGTTCTGGTTCATGATCCACAGTTGAGTACGGTACATTTAAAAAAAAAATATTCATGGGATTGGGCATTGCTGGCTGGGGCAGCATTTATTGCCCATCTCTGAATGCATTTAAGAGTGAACCACATTGATGTGGAGGTGGAGTCACATGTAGGCCAGACCAGGTAAGGATGATAGATTACCTCCCTAAAAGGACATTGGTGTACCGGATGGGTTTTTACAATGGCTTTATGGGTTGGCACAATGGTTAGCACAGCTGCTTCACAGTGCCAGGGACCCGGGTTTGATTCTGTGCGGCGTCTGCACATTCTCCCCGTGCCTGTGTGGGTTTCATCCAAGTCCCAAAAGATGTGCTTGTTAGGTGAATTGGACATTCTGAATTCTCCTTCAGTGTACCCGAACAGGTGCCAGTATGTGGCGACTAGGGGATTTTTACAGTAACTTCATTTGCAGTGAAAATGTAAGCCTGCTTGTGACATTAATAAAGATTATTATTGTTATCGTTTTCACCTTTAACTTTTACTTGCAGATTTGTATTGAATTCAAATTTCACCATCTGCCATGGCGGGATTTGAACCTGGGTTCCCAAAGCATGACTCTGCGTCTCTGAATTGCTAGTCCAGTGACAATACCACATTGCTACTGCCTCCCAAAATAACCCAAATTTCATGCCTTCCTTGTGCTTTTCCTTCCTTGCCTTGACCCTGTTAAATCCAGCCCGTCTCCTAGCCAACTCCACACCCCAATCTAGGTAAATTCTGACCACATTCCCTTCCCAGGTGCATTTCTTAGTCTGCCTCACCCAACACAATTTTCTCCTTATCCAGGAAACGTTGTAGATGCACCACCATTGCACCCGGCTGCACAGACACCTTTGGTTTCTTCCTCAGCACTCTGTGCACTTGGTCCACCTCAAGGGGTTGATCAAAGGCCCTATCTCCCATCAGCTTTTCCAACATGCGCAATCTAGTCTGTGGCCTGTGAACCCTTGATCCCATCTAGCAGCCTACAATACGAGGTTTTGGTGTCTCTCTTGATTCTCGAGCTCATCTACCTTCTCACATAGCTTCTTCTGCCTCTCGGTTCCCAAGGTGATCTCCGCCTCCAACGAGGCAAGCCGGTCCTCGTGGTCAGCCAGCGACTCCTTATTTTGTGAAGTGGCGCTCCCTGGGATTCCAGCCTTTGTTCCACCCTTTCAACAGTTGTCCTAATCAGGTGTTACCCTGGCAAGATCTTGCGAGGTTTCACGCCTCTGTTTCTGAAACTTTAGTGTCAGAAAGTTGACCAGTTGACTGGTTGACCGCTGAACCAGAATGCAGCCTGCTGCCAATGAGCCTCCAGCCACGCTCAAAAAATTCTCCCGGTTTGTCTGCTGTCGCCTTTTTCTCAAAGTTCATCTCGTCAGATAAGAAGCAGACTTACCCCGGTGGAGAGGATCTCGCACTCCTCACTGTTCTGGTTCCTCTTTTTTGCCGTTCATCTGCAAATGCACGTGCTCGAGACCAAATAGCGCTACCTCGCACGAGAGCCACCATAAACTTGACCACCTATGCCATGGTCGCCACCAGAAGTCTCCGCGGTTGTGCCAATCATTTGTTTGAGCTGGCAAGACTGGATACCAGGTTTAGGGGCTGGATGGATAAGGGGTTGGATGGCATGAGGGACTTGTTTCTAGTGGGGCGGTTTGCGAGCCTCGAGGAGCTGTCAGAAAAGTTTGGGCTTTCGGAGGCTGAAGGCTTTTGCGAGGAAGGTTTTTCTGTTGTTTCCAGTAGCCTCCACTGCAGCCTCCTCCTCCGTGCCCTGTGCGCCCAATCCACCTCAAGGGCCGATCAAAGGCCCCGTACCCCATCAATTGCTCCAAAATCCATGCCGCATTCTTGGCGGCATCTGCTCCCTCGATACCGTCGGGCATCCCAAATATCTTTAAATTCTGTCGTCTGGAGTGATCCTCCAACTTCTCTCTCAGCTTCTTCAGCTCTCCATCACCATTCCCAACTCCATCCAGCGAAGCCATCCGCTCCTCATGCTCCCCCATCGCCTCCTCCACCGTCTGTATCGCCAGACCCTGAGCCTCCAGCCTTGCCCCACTTTCGCAATCGCCACCCTAAGCGGCTCCACCACCTTAGCCATGTCTTCCCAGGCCTCCTTCCTCTGCTGCTGGAACTTATTATTTCAAAATTCCACCAGTTGCTCTGTCAACCACTGGGTGGGCAGTGCCTTGATTCCGCCATCTTGACCTGTGGCGCACCACAATAACTGCCCTGCTCCAACTGCTCTCTCTTTCTTTTGTTCCACCAATGGCACACCCCGCTGTGGGATTCCTGGGAAATCCTATTGATTATTGGCTGGCAGGGTGATTGCGGGACCGATGATACCCCTGCCAGACAATGGCGGGCCACCTCCACGTGTTTCACGGCAGGTTATGTGGGAAATCCCGCCCAGAATGTTGCAAGAGGATTTGAGTACAGAACTGGAATGTCTTACTGCAGTTATACAGCGCCTTGGTGAGATGACACCCGGAACATTGTGTGCAGTTTTGGTCTTCCTCCCTAAAAAAAGAAATACTTGCCATAGAGGGAGTGCAGTGGAGGCTGACGGGGCTGATGGCAGGTTAGGTGAGATTAGTTTGACTGGACCTGTATTCGTCAGAGTTTAGAATAAGGAGAGATCTTTTTGAAACTATAACATTCAAAATGGACAAACTGGGTGCAGGGAGGACGTTTTCCCTGCTGGAGAATCTATATTTAGGAGACACTGTCTCAGGATTAGTGTAGACCATTTAGGGCTGAGATGAGGGAAGTTTTCTTCACGTCGGGTACTGAACCTGTGGAATTCATTGCAGCAGAAGGCTGTGGAGGCCAAGTCACTGAATGTATTCAAGAAAGAAATATAGGGCGTGATCTTCTGGCCTCGTTACGCTCACGCTCAAGCATAACGAGGCCTGTGAATAGCAGGTGAGGCTAAAAACGAGATCCGCACTGGGTGGCAAACAGTTTGCGATGCAACCGGCCCACTCCCATAAGCAAAATCAGGATCACGCTTTAATGTGGCGAGAAACCAACTAACACCACTTAGGCCCCATTTCCATACAATCAGCAGGAGCGGCCCATTATCCACTGGCCTCCCATCATTCAGCGGCCTCCCCAGCAAGGGCTCAAACTTTGATGCCAATTAGTACATCTTTTTAAAAACGTGAACCTGGCAGAAGGACTTCTTGGGGAGTCGAAGAGGGGAGTAGAAATCTTTGCTCACAGGCAAAGAGCCCAGGGGTGCTGGGCTTGCCACCCCAGTATTTGGTGGGAGTTGGGGACCCTCCGCAGGGGTAGGCTGCCATGGGAGGGTTGGGGGATGGGGGAAGTGCTGGGGGGGCAATTGGGGGGGGGGGGGGGGGGGGGGGGGAGGCAATCACTTGCAGTACCACCATGCCATTCCCTGGATCTCAATCTCATTCTGGGGGCAACCCTTGTCCCTGCCTGTCTGCCCCACCGATCACCCATATGCGCTACCGACTGTTGAAGACTCTGGCTACGCGGCTGAAGGCAATCGCTAATACGGAATTGCCAATTGTATTTAAGTGAGCACTTGACACATGCCAAGTGGATCCCATGGGTAGGCGGACCATGTAGCATGTGGGTGTCAATGCCTAGCATTCCAATCACACTTTGATGCCTGGACACTGTCCTTGGACACTGTGGGAGGCAACACCACACATACAGCAGCCAACATCGGAACACCCAGGGGATGGGACACAGCTCCGGGGACATGACCACGGTTGGAGTGTGAATGGGTGCCACAGGGAGGGGGGGTTGTCTGGAGAGATGGGCAAAAGGTCCGGGGGTCAGCCCGCATTGCGGAAGAAAGTGACAGAGACATCATAATGATTGTGCAAAAAGTTGTTTAATGTGCTGTACAATACCCCACTCCCGATAGTGCCAGCCCCCAGCCCCCAACCCCACCCCTACCTACCCCCCACCCACCCCCTCCCTCCTGTGCCCTCAGTGATGTTCAACGTGCTTGGCCCTCCTAGCTCTACCAACACTACGTCTTGGTGTTTACCCAGGATGCATATCTGAGGTGGAAGCAGCCAGCTGCTTACCTTGTTCCATTGCCCTCGATGCCCCTGGCGGACGTTCTAAGGGGGCTCAGGGGCCGGAGGGCTCCAGCTCACTTGCCGGCAGCACGTGCACAACCGTGCCGCCCTATCCCGTGTGCTGCCTGCGAGATGTGGCCTCATCAGAGGGGTTGAACTTGGGGGAGCTGGTGGCCACCGTCGCCACTCCATGGAATGGGTCCAGGTTGGCAATCAGCGCCCCTCCTCCCAGTCGGTGCCCATAGGGCCTGGGGTTCACCTTGGGATGGAGGGGCAGCTGGTTCGAGTCTCGGCTGCCCTTGCATTATCTGGCTCTGGCGGTTCCCCATAGTCCGCACCATCGTGATGCTCCTCCGTGATTGGGCCATGCTCTCCAGTGCCTCAGCCATGCCCACCTGCGACTCGGACAAGCTCTCCAGCGCCTCAGCCATGAATATCTGAGAGCGGAACATGTCCCGCAGAACCTCATCAAGGTTGGTCTGGTGCTCGGCGATATCCCCCAGCGAGGCAGATATCCTGCCAAGACCCTCAGCCACGGCCATCACCAACTGCACGACGCCTTGGACACCTTTACTTATGGTGTCAATGTCGTGCACAAGGCTTTCCACTGTGGTCGGCACTCTAGCGGTGTTTGCCTCGGTGCCACTCATTGCTGGCGCCATCTCCTGTGCCAATAGCCTCTGGGACTCCTCCAAGCGGCTATGGATCTGCTGGAGTGACGCTGGCATCTCCCTCAGAATGTCCCGGATGCTCCCTATCATCTCCATCAGCTCCGAGTAACCCACTCAGCTGAGGCTCATCATCAGTCTGGGACCCAGCTGGATCTTAGGATCCAACAGGCCTCCGATTGCTGTCTCGCCTGGGGGTTCCTGCCGCCACCAGATGTACATCAGCAGCAGTATGGTACTCACCAGATTGTGCCCCAGAAACCTGACCACTAACATGTCCCACCGAGATGTGTGTATCCGCGCTGGTGGAGGGTGGGGATGACAGCTGTGCCATGGCTGGTTGCATCCTCAGTGCTGTCCTCCTCGGTGTTCTCCTCGGAGTTAGGAGAGGGGGCTACCCGGGATGTGCCGACACCGTAGGCTGCAGGATCTGCAGGAGAATGGACATGTGGTCAGTGGGGCAATAACAACTCACGTTTGACAGATCCTCTGGGTGGATCCCGGTGACTCCTCACCTCTGCGACGTCCGCCAACCTCTGTGTTGGTGGCCGCCCTGTCCCCGACCATAACGGTCACCTCCAGGGCCCGCTCCTCGAAGGAGGTGAAGATTCTCAAGTCTAGCACCCCTCCGCACCAAGGGGTATGGGGATAAAGTGGGAATATGGCATTGAGATAGAGGATCTGCCCTGATCATAATGAATGCAGAGCAAGCTCGAAGGGATGAATGGCCAATTCCTGCTCCTAGTTTCTATGTTTCTAAACTCCTTTGAACTATCTCCAATGCATTTGCGTCCTGTCCCATACGAAATAAAAAGACTAAAGCTGCACACAACATTCTAGACGTGACCTCGCAAATCCCCTGTATAACTGATGCATAACATTCTTACATTTATGATCAATTCCTCTCGTAATAAAGGAGAACATTCCATTAGCCTTCTTCGTTACTTGCTGCACCTGCATACTAACATTTCATGACTCATACATAATACCCTGTAACACCTAGATCCCTCTGCACCCCAGAATTCTGCAGTGGTTCTAGGTTTAATGAATAATCAGCCTTTTTATCTTCCTGCCAAATTGAACAACTTCACATTTTCCTATATTATACTTCATCGGCCAGATTTTTGCCCACCCTCAACTTATCTATATCCATCTGCAACCTCCTTAAGTCCTCTCCAGGAATATTTTCCTACCTATTTTTGTGTTATCTGCAAATTTAACCACCATGCCTTTGTTCCCCTCATCTAAGTGAGGGCAGCATGGTAGCACAGTTGCTTCACAGCTCCAGGGACCCAGGTTCAATTCCAGGCTTGGGTCAGTCTGTGCGGAGTCTGCATGTTCTCCCCGTGTCTGTGTGGGTTTCCTCTGGGTGCTCCGGTTTCCTCCCTCAGTCCAAAGTTGTGCAGGTTAGGTGGATTGGCCATGCTAAATTGCCCTTTGTGTCCAAAAAAGGTTAGGTGGGGATACAGGGATATGGTGGGGTGGAGGTATGGGCTCAGGTAGGGTGCTCTTTCCAAGGGCCGGTGATGACTTGATGGGCCAAAGGGCCTCCTTCTGCACTGTAAATTCTATGAATCTATGATATAAACTGTAAAACGAGACCCCAGCACAGAGCCCTTTGGGACTCCACTTGCCAAATCCTGTCAATCAGAAAAAGACACATTTACAGCGTACTCTGTTTTCTGCCAGCCAATCATCTATCCAAGTTAGTAGAGAGACACCATGAGCTCTTATTTTCCAAAACTACCTTTGATGTGGCACCTTATCAAATGCCTTCTGCCATTACAAAGCAAGCCACCATCAGTTATTTTAAATACATCTTTAAAACTTACATCTACAATACTTCAATGGTCTATGCCTCCATCCTAGCCTGGGTCTTAATGTGATCCCCAGATCCATCAGTGCGCCAGATATTGCAAATAGTTTGACCAAGCATAGCTACACACACCTATGTAGGTCTCTTTGAAGACCCAGGACATGGGAACTCCTGGCATATGAAATCCTCTCATGGAAATTGTCTTCAAGGGGCACGTTGAGGCACCCATCCCCACACATCTATCCAGAAAGATTTCCATTCAATTTACCCTGATTTCTGATGTTCTGCCCTACTCGGCTCTAATTACTTTGAGAATGGATCAGAACAGCAGCAAAGTTTTCTTGAGATTTAAACTTAAACAAATATAACAGGTGGGATTCTCCTTCCCGCCGGCAGCGGGATTCTCTGTCCCGCGAGCTGGCCAATGGGGTTTCCCATTGTGAGCAGCCCCATGCCGTCGGGAAATCCCTGGACGTGGGTATGCTGCCAGCGCAACAGAGAATCCCGCCGGTAGAGAATCCAGCCACATATACTTAAATTAAGAGAAAACTAGTTCTTAAAAGAATGGTCTGTAATATTTTGCATGCATACCATGTAGTTTCACCTTTACCTGGTTTAAACTGTGAGAGCTTAAATGTGAAATAAGAATTGTGCCCAGCTCTGTCAAAGCTTTCAAACAAGTCATGTTCATTTTGGCAGCTTCTCCTAGGAGCAGCAAACTAAGAGCAGAATCAATCCTGAAGATTAAAAAAAATACATTGTCACCTATTATTACTGTAGTTTGTCAATCACTTATTTTGTTCTTACACTATAAATCTTAAATTTTAACTGACAATACATACAATTTTACATATTATATTCTGTATAATGATTGTAATAATGGTCCTCCTTTGTACTAACAATTTTGAATAGTGCATATTTTCAGTGGACTATCCTGGAGGAATAAATTCTAAATAATACACATTGAAGACCCTGGAATTAAAGGGCATTGGCTAAGGGACAGATAGTAGAGAATAATAGTGAACCTTTTTTTGGCAGGATGAGAGCATACAGAGATGGTCCCCAGGGTTTGTGATAGGACAACTGTTCTGTGGTGTACATTAATAAACTGGATTTGGAAATACAAGGCACAACATATTTTTCTTCGTATGGATGGGAAAGCAATTATAATTTGATGTTGTGGTTAACAATCCATTCAACGCCTTCAGTTGAAGCAGTATGAATGGTGTGATGCCAGCAGGATTGGGTCTTTCAGGGTAGACGTTTAGTGTAGGCCGATGATCTGATTTGGATGGCCAGAGTCACAATTTGAGCTGGTGCTCATGTTCGATTTGTGGAGCAAGTAGCCACACAAAGAACAAAGAACAATACAGCACAGGAACAAGCCCTTCGGCCCTCCAAGCCTGTACCGGTCATGATACCACCCTTGGCCAAAACCCTCAGCACTTCCTCGTGTTATATCCCTCTATATCTATCCTATCCATGTATTTGTCGAGATGTCTTTTGAACACTAATGTATCTGCTTCCACAACCTCCCCTGGCAGCGCGTTCCAGATTTCTGTGTAAAAAAACCTGCCTTGCATATCTCTTCTAAACTTTTCCCCATGTACCTTGAACCTATGCCCCCTAGTGACTGACCCCTCCACCCTGGGAAAGAGTGCCTGTCCATCTACTCTATCCATACCGCTCATAATCTTGTAGACACCTTGCCTAGCCTGTCCTCAAGTGGTTGAAGGTCATCCAGATTTTCCGTGGAAGATTGAAACTTTGGCTCAAGAAAGGCAGGACTGAGTGTTAAACATTCCTGGATACAAGGTGTTCAGGAAAGATAAGAATCATAGAATTATAGAATTTACAGTGCAGAAGGATGCCATTCGGCCCATCGAGTCTGCACTGGCTCTTGGAATGAGCACCCTACTTAAGCCCACATCTCCACCCTGTAACCCAGCAACCCCACCTAACCTAAGGGCAATTTACCATGGCCAATCCACCTAACCTGCACATCTTTGAACTGTGGGAGGAAACCGAAGCACCTGGAGGAAACCTACGCAAACACGGGGAGAATGTGCAAACTCCACACAGCCAATGACCCAAGCCAGGAATCTAACCTGGGACCCTGGAGCTGTGAAGCAACTGTGCTAACCATTGTGCTACCATATCGCCCCTGAAAGAAACAAAGAAAAAGATGAGGGGCGGCGGTATTGATTAAGGACAGCGTTGCAGTGCTGGAAAGAGGCGCCTCAGAGGGGTCAAATTCACAATCCATTAGTCTAGAGCTAAGGAATAAAAAAGGTGCAGTTACATTGGTCAGAGTAATCTATACACTGCCAATGTATGTAAAGTAACAACTTTGTATGGTAATTATAGAGAGGTGCAAGGATTATAGAGTAGTGATAATGGGGGGCATTTAATTATCCAAATATAGAATGGGATAGTAGTAGTGTAAAGGGAAGGGAGAAGCATGAGTTCTTAGAGAATTCTACAGTAATATGTTTCCTGTCCAAAGAGAAAGGAGGCGCTGCTAGACCTGGTTCTAGGGAATGAGGTGGGCCAAGTGAACCGAGTATCAGTGGGAGGACATTTAAGGGACAATGATCATTATATCTTAAGTTTTAAATTAACTATAGAAAAAGACTAAGAACAATCCAGAATAAGAATAATTAACTAGGAAAAAGCCAACTTCAGATGCATAAGAATGGATCTATGCCGAAAAATTTGGAATCAAAGGTTGGCAGAAAAACATGAAGAAATAGTTTGAGTACAGTCAAGATATATTCCTCAGAGGAAAGTTAGGACAGACAAATCCAGAGCTCCCTGGATGACAAAAGAGCTGGAGGTTAAGATGGAGAAAAGAAGGTGTGCTTCCGCTAGATGTCAGGTGGAATGGAGAACCAGGCTATGTGCAGAAAGTCAGAGGGGAAGTGGAAAAACAAACAAGGGAAGCAAAAAGGGTGTACGGAAACTGGCGCCTAACATAAAAGTCAATCCTAAAGTCTTTTGTGAGCAAATAAATAATAATAATAATAATAATAATAATAAATAAATAATAATAAATAAATAAATAAATAAGGGTGGGAAAAGGAAGAATAAAACCCATTAGGGACCAAAAAGTGGATTTACGCATGAAGTCATTTTTGAGGTATGACATAAATACTTTGCATCTGGTTTTACCAAGAAACAAAGGCGCTATCCAGGCCACGGTGAAAGAAGAGGTAATTCATACACAAGAAAGATTTGCGGGACTAATGCTTCGCTGGCTAGGCCAGCATTTGTTGCCTATCCTTCCGCTGCAGTCTATGAGGTGTAGGTACACCCACTGTGCTATTAGGGAGGGAGTTCAAGGATTTTGACCCAGTGACAGTGAAGGAATAGTGATATTTTCCAAGTCAGGATCGTGAGTGACTTGGAGGGGAACTTCCAGGTAGTGGTGTTCCCATGTGTATGCTGTTGTCCTTCTAGATGGTAGTGGTCGTGGATTTTGAATGTGCTGTCTAAAGAGCCTTGGTGAGTTCCAGGAGTGCATATTGCTGATGGTATACACTGCTGTTGCTGTGCATCAGTCGTGGAGTGAGTGAATGTTTGTGGAAGGGGTGCCAATCAAGCGGGCTGCTTTGTCCTGGATGATGTTGAGGTTCTTCAGTATAATTGGAGCTGCAATCATCCAGGCAAGTGAAGAGTATTCCACCATACCCCTGACTTATACTTTGGGGAGTCAGGGGGTGAGTCACATAGAACATAGAACACAGAACATACAGTGCAGGAGAAGACCATTCGGCCCATCGAGTCTGCACCAACTCACTTAAGCCCTCACTTACACCCTATTCCCGGAACCCAATAACTCCTCCTAACCGTTTTGGTCACTCAGGGGCAATTTAGCATGGCCAATTCACCTAACCTGCACGTCTTTAGACTGTGGGAGGAAACCGGAACACTCGGAGGAAACCCACACAGACACGGGGAGAACGTGCAGACTATGCACAGACAGTGACCCAGCGGGGAATCGAGCCTGGGACCCTGGCGTTGTGAAGCCACAGTGCTAGCCACTGTGCTACCATGCTGCCCACTTACTCACCGCAGGAGTCCTAGCCTCTGACTTGGTCTTGTAGCCACAGTATTTAATGGTTAATTCAGTTCAGTTTGTGGTCAACGGTCACCCCAAGGATGTTAATAGCGGGGTATTCAGTGATGGTAATGCCATTGAACGTCAAGGTAGATGGTTTATTCTCTCTTATTGGAGAAGGTTATTGCCTGGCACCTGTGTGGCACAAATGTTACTTTCCACTTGTCAACCCAAGTCTGAATATTATACATTTGGACATGGGCTGATTCAGTGTCTGGGGAGTCGCGAATGGTGCTGAACATTGTGCAGTCATCAGCGGATATTCCATATCTGACCTTATGTTGGCAGGAAGATCATTGATGAAGCCACCAAAGATGGCTGGGCCTAGGACACTACCCTGAACTCCTGCAGTGATGTCCTGGTACTGAGATAACTGACCTCCAAATCCCTTCCTTTTGAAGTTCTAACTATCCCCTTTATAGTTCACAATGCTTCCAAGTTTCATATCAAACACACATTTTGAAAATGTGCCCTGCACACCAAAGTTTAGGTCATTAATATATATCAGGAAGACCAACGGTGCCAACACTGACCCCTGCAGTGGGGTTCCCAAATTTGATAGAGATATTCAAAATTATGAGGAGTCTGAGCAGGTTAAGGAGAAACGGTTCCCACTTGTGACGGATCGAGAAGGAAAGGACACAGATCAAAATAATCAATATGAGGAAAGCAATGTTCACACAGTGATAGGTTAATGTCTGGAATGCACTGCCTGAGAACGTAGTGGAGGCAAATTCAATCATAGTATTCAAAAGGAAATTACATTGTTATCTGAAAAGGAAGAAAGTGCAGGGTTAGGGAGAGAATGTCACTAGGTGAATTACTTATTCAGAGAGCTGGCACATATATGAGAGGCCAAATGACATCCTTCCGTGCTGTAACAATTTTGTGATAGTGAAAGACTTCAAGAGGGCATAGATGGGCTGGTTGAATGGGCAGACACATAGCTGATGAAATTTGATGCAGAGAAGTGTGAAGTGACCCGATTTAATGAGGAGAATGAAGAGAGGCAACAGAAAACAAAGGATACAATTCTAAAGGGGCTGCAGGAACAGAGAGACCTCAGGGTATTTGTGCCCAAATTGTTAAATGTGGCAGGTTGAGAAAGTGGTTAATAAGGCATCGAGGATCCTGGGCTTTAATAATAAAGGCACGGAGTACAAAAGCAAGTAAGTTACAGTGAACCTTATAAAATACTGGTTTGGCCTTAACTTGAGTATGTGTGTGCAATTCTGAACAACACACGTTAAGAAGGATATGAAACCGTACAAAGGATAGAGAAAAGATGTACAAGAACAGTTTCAGGAATGAGAACTTCAGTTATGTGACTAGATGGGCAAAGCTGGGATTGTTCTCTCTGCAGAAGAAACATCTGAGAGGGAATTTGTTAGAGGTGTTTAAAACCATGAGGGTTTTGGACAGAGTAGAGAATGAGAAATTGTTCTTAAAGGAAGAGTCGAAATGACAGGGTAGTGATTTACAGTGAATGACAAAACAATTAAAAGTGACACAAGGAATTTTTTAATGTAAAGATTTGTTAGGATCTGGAATGCACAACCTGAGAGTGTGATCGATGCAGATTTAATCATGCTTTTCAGAAGGGATTTGGTTAATTATCCAAATAGAAAAAAAACTTGCAAGGTCATGGGAAAAACAGGTGGGAGTAGAAATGGCTGAGATTTTCTTGCAGAGAGATGGCACAGACATAAGGGATAAATTACTTTCACTTGTATTGTAACCATTCTGCGATTCCATGAATAACTACAAGCATCTTCATTTGAGCTAGGTATGACTCCAACGACTTGAGAGTTCCCCCCCCCGCTGATTCCCACTGACTCCAGTTTTGCTAGGGCTCCTTGATGCCACACTTGGTCGAAATGCTGCCTTGACGCCAAGGGCAGTCACTCTCACCTCACCTCTGTAATTCAGCTCTTTTGTCCATGTTTAGATGAAGGCTGTAATAAGGTCTGGAGCCAAGTGGTTCGAGCAGAACACAAACTAAGTATTGGTGAGCAGGTAATTGGTGACTAAGTGCCATTGATAACACACTCAATTACACCTTCCATCACTTTGCTGGTGATTGGAAATAGACTAATTGGATACTAATTAGTTAGATTGAATTTTACTTGTGGGTAGACATAACTAGGCTATTTTCTACATTATCAGTTACGTTGCCTAGTGGCAGGGTTCACAAATGTACCTATATTACACCCATGGCTCTCCTTCGGGTGAAAACTGGGGTGAATATTTAAATTCTGCATTCAGGACATTTAGTAACCTGAACATCTGCAAAGTTCAAATAAATAGCGTGTTTCTATCGCTGTGGTCTATTGGTGAGCCTGTGATATTGTTATTTTTGTTTAATATAAGTCAGAGCTAGCAAGTACACCTCCTCCTGCCTCAGGAAGGCAGACAGTATTGTCAGAAACCCCTCACACCCAGACTTTGCCCTCTTCCATCAGGCAGAAGATACAGAAGTTTGAAGACCCACACATCCAGACTTAGGAACAGCTTCTTCCCCACAGCTACTAGACTCCTCAATGACTCTCCCTCGGTCTGATCTGCGCCTTGTAAGTACACTATTCCCGACACCCTATGCTGCTCTTGCTCATGTATTTGCTTTGTTTCATCCTTGTTCCGCACTGTAACTAATCACTATTTGTCGATGTACTTTGTCGATTACTCTTTTTGTCTACTGTGTACGTACTGTGTAGGTTTCCTTGGCCGTAGAAAAACTTTGGTACATGTTTGTCTCTTTTTAGGGGCAGCACGGTAGCATTGTGGTTAGCATAAATGCTTCACAGCTCCAGGGTCCCAGGTTCGATTCCCGGCTGGGTCACTGTCTGTGTGGAGTCTGCACATCCTCCCCGTGTGTGCGTGGGTTTCCTCCGGGTGCTCCGGTTTCCTCCCACAGTCCAAAGATGTGTGGGTTAGGTGGATTGGCCATGCTAAATTGCCCGTAGTGTCCTAAAAAAAAGTGAGGTTAAGGGGGGGGTTGTTGGGTTACGGGTATAGGGTGGATACGTGGGTTTGAGTAGGGTGATCATTGCTCGGCACAACATCGAGGGCCGAAGGGCCTGTTCTGTGCTGTACTGTTCTATGTTCTATGTGACAATAAATCAATCAATCCAGTATCAGCTGTTTGCAAAATGGCCATGAAAACACATTTTATGTGCTTTTAGATAGGTAATTTTAGTGATTGATGTATTGTCATAAACGTACCCCGCTGAATACATTTAAATACATTTAGAAAATTATGCCGCAGTCTTTTGACTGGAATTTCACTACCGAGAAAAGACGAGCAGCTCAAGTTGGGAAATTTCCTGACTCGGTAGACCAGATTTGGGTTAGACCCAATTTTCACTCCAGGGAGGCTGGGGCAAGATAGAGTCAACCTTTTCAGAGGATCAAGCAGCAGAGAATGGACAGTCATGGGGGCAGGTAAGTGCCAATACAGGCTGGTTAGGAGGCCTGCCTCAGTTCTCTGGGACTTTGTCCCAATTGTTTGTCCCAGCTGTTCGGCCCTCTAGCATTTACCCATGGCACCTCCAAGCCCATCCCCGTGCCCTTTCATACCTCATCCATGAAAACTCATCCCCCCATAAGTTAAATCTGGGCAAGGTGGTCGAGAAAATGAAAGGAGACTTCCGTAGGTGTGACATGCTCCCGCTGTCATTAGCGGGGAGGGTACAGACTGTGAAGATGACAGTCCTCCCGAGGTTGCTGTTTGTTTTTCAATCTCTTCCAATTTTTATCCACAGGGCCTTTTTCAGGAAGATGAATGCGGCGATCTCGGGTTTTGTATGGGCTGGTAAGACCCCAAGGGTGAAGAAGGTACTATTGGAACGGGGGCGCGGGGAGGGGGGCTTGGCCCTTCCGAATTTTATTAACTATTACTGGGCCGCCAACATATCGATAGTTAGGAAGTGGGTAGTGGGGGAGGGGTTGGTGTGGGAGCGAATAGAGGAGGCATCTTGCAAGGATACGAGTTTGGAGGCTTTACTAACTGCGCCCCTGTCGTTCTCGCCGGCTCAGTACTCCATGAGCCCAGTGGTGGTGGTAGCCCTGAGGGTGTGGGGACAATGGAGACAGCACATGGGATTAGAGGAGGCGCGAGTGTGGTCACCGATCTGTGATAATCACCGGTTTGTTCCGGGGGTACTGGACGTGGGCTTCAGGAGGTGGCAGCGGGCAGGGATTGAGAGATTTGGGGATCTCTTCATTGAGGAGGACTTTCTGAGTTTGGAGGCATTAGAGGAGGAGTTTGTGTTGCCGGGTGGGAATGGGTTTCGGTACCTGAAGGTATGGGACTCTGTCCGGAGGCAGGCTCCAAGATTCCCTCACCTCCTTCTAAGGGGGCTACAGGAGAAGGTGATGTCAAGAAAGGGGG
Source organism: Scyliorhinus canicula (assembly GCF_902713615.1). Taxonomy (NCBI): domain Eukaryota; kingdom Metazoa; phylum Chordata; class Chondrichthyes; order Carcharhiniformes; family Scyliorhinidae; genus Scyliorhinus; species Scyliorhinus canicula. Next base: position 116,320,070 of record NC_052153.1, on the reverse strand, counting down.
TTGGGGAGGGGAGGGTTTCGGAGATATACAAGAAGTTGATGGAGTGGAAGGGGTCCCTATCAGGAGAGGAAGTGGAAGGAGGACAGAGTTCTGAGTGTGCAGTTCCACAGATCCTTAAAAGTGGCAGCACAGGTAGAAATGGTGGTAAAGAAAGCATTTTACATGCTTGCCTTCATAGGACAGGGTATCGAGTATAAAGCTCACAAATTATGTTACAGGTATATAGAACATTGGCTAGGCCACGTTTGGAATATTGTGTCCAATTCTGGTCACCACACTACCAGTAGAATGTGGAGGCTTTGGAGAGAGTACAGAAAAGGTTTACCAGGATGCTGCCTGGTATGAAGGGTATTAGCTATGAGGAGAGATTGAATAAACTGGAATTGCTCTCCCTAGAGAGACGCAGGCTGAGGGGTGACCTGATAGAAGTTTATAAAAATTATTAGGGGTATAGATAGGATGAACAGTTGGAGGTTTTGTCCCAGGGCGGAAATGACAATTACAAGGGGGCAAAAGTTCAAGGTGAGGGGGGAAAGATTCAGTGGAGATGTGCGGGGTAAGATTTTTATACAGAGGGTGGTGGTGGCCTGGAATACACTGCCACATGAGGTGGTTGAGGCAGATATGTTAGCGACCTTTAAGACTTATCTGGATAGACACACGAACAGACGGGGTATAGAAGGATACAGGCGGTTGGTCTAGATAGGACACGTGTTTGGCGCAGGCCTGGAGGGCTGAAGGGCTTGTTCCTGTGCTGTATTGTTCTTTGTTCTTTGAGTTGGGAGGGGAGTTGGAAGTCGGACTATGGGAAAGGCCTTGAAGAGAGTCAATTCATCCTTGTCATGTGCCAGGCTCAGCCTGATCCAGTTCAAGATGGTTCATAGGGCTCATATGACTGTGACTCGGATGAGTAGGTTTTTTGAGAAAGTAGAGGATAGGTGCGGGCGGTGTGGGGTAACCTGGCGAACCACGTACACATGTTCTGGACATGTCCGAAGTTGAGGGGATTCTGGCAGGGATTTGCGGACAGCATGTCAGAGGTCCTGGGAGGGAGGGTGACTCCAAGTCCGGAAATGGCAATATTTGGGGTATCGGAGGATCCAGGGGCCCAGGGGGGGTGGTGGTGAGAAGCCGATGTTTTGGCCTTTGTCTCCCTGGTGGCCCGGAAACGGATTTTGCTGGGATGGAGGGACTCCGTGCCTCCAAAGTCAGGACTGTGGGTTAGTGACATGGCAGGGTTTCTAAGGCTGGAAAAGATTAAGTTTGCCTTGAGAGGATCAATTCAGGGGTTTGCTCGGAGGTGGCAGCGATTTATCGACTTTTTTAAGGAAAACTGAAAGTCAGCAGAAAGAGAGTGGGGGGGGGGGGGGTAGAAAAGTGAGAGTCATGGCAGTGTGAAATAAGAGACAGGGAATTTAATATACGGGTAGATAGGAGCTAGGGTGGGGGGGGGTAGTTGGTTATGTTATTGTAATATTGTTGCGTGTGTCGGGTCGCTAGGCTGTTTACAATGTTAATTTGTTAAACTGTGAAAATTACAAATGCTTCAATAAAATGTTTTCTAAAAAAAAAGAAAACTCATCCCCCCCATTGACACATGCCCCTCGTAATCGCTCATGACACCTCCATAGCCACTCACCCAGTTATTCGCTATGAGCAGACAGGAGCCATGTGGACATGAAAAAAAAATGTATCAATCTAATAGAGGTCTCACTTGACAATGAAAAGAAATCCCACTGATGAAACCCATTCAGAGTTTTTTTTAAATCTCAAGTGATTAATCTCTTACAAAAACAACAAAAAATATATTCAAGTACTCCATCAATGGCAGCTAATGCTTTAATATCCTCTTTAAACTGTTAATCAAACTGTGAACTTAACCCCGCTGCTGAGACAATTTAAGCTTTTGTAACTCAGCCAAGTATTCATAATGAAATAATAGCCCTTTGGAAATATCAACAAATTTGTCTAATGAAACTGCGTGATCTGAAGTGTTTTTTCTAACCCACACTAGATGTGTTGTCAGTCAAAGGAGTTGAGCAGAGGACTTTTTTGAACTCTCAATGACAGCATGTTCATAGGGCAAGGTATTGAAAAAAATATTCAAATCATGACACTTAAACAGGCCTCATCACGCTTCAAAAACATTTATCTTCTCCATCAATTCATGACTCCCACATTGCAGTATAAGCACTTAAACCAGCCAAAATTGGATCTGTTGCAACTCAGGACTAAGTTCAAATGGCCCTGCTGAATGTGATTCATTCCCTGCCCCTTCCCCTATGGCAAAAAGTGGATCTGTTGGAAATGGGGGCAGTTCCTCTGCATCCTGATGGCCACTTTTAAAGACTCCCCCAAAATCCAGCTCTTTTAATGCAAAAATGTAAATGTTGATGAGAAGACAGTTTAAATCTCAACACAATTAAATGAAATGAAATGAAAATCGCTTATTGTCACGAGTAGGCTTCAAAATGAAGTTACTGTGAAAAGCCCCTAGTCGCCACATTCCAGCGCCTGTTCGGGGAGGCTGTTGCTTTTGATAGTAGCTAGTGGTGTCCCTCAGGGATCCGTGTTGGGCCCACAATTGTTCACAATTTACATAGATGATTTGGAGTTGGGGACCAAGGGCAATGTGTCCAAGTTTGCAGATGACACTAAGATGAGTGGTAAAGCGAAAAGTGCAGAGGATACTGGAAGTCTGCAGAGGGATTTGGATAGGTTAAGTGAATGGGCTCGGGTCTGGCAGATGGAATACAATGTTGACAAATGTGAGGTTATCCATTTTGGTAGGAATAACAGCAAACGGGATTATTATTTAAACGATAAAATATTAAAGCATGCCGCTGTTCAGAGAGACTTGGGTGTGCTAGTGCATGAGTCACAGAAGGTTGGTTTACAAGTGCAACAGGTGATTAAGAAGGCAAATGGAATTTTGTCCTTCATTGCTAGAGGGATGGAGTTTAAGACTAGGGAGGTTATGTTGCAATTGTATAAGGTGTTAGTGCGGCCACACCTGGAGTATTGTGTTCAGTTTTGGTCTCCTTACTTGAGAAAGGACGTACTGGCGCTGGAGGGTGTGCAGAGGAGATTCACTAGGTTAATCCCAGAACTGAAGGGGTTGGATTATGAGGAGAGGTTGAGTAGACTGGGACTGTACTCGTTGGAATTTAGAAGGATGAGGGGGGATCTTATAGAAACATTAAAAATTATGAAGGGAATAGATAGGATAGATGCGGGCAGGTTGTTTCCACTGGCGGGTGACAGCAGAACTAGGGGACATAGCCTCAAAATAAGGGGAAGTAGATTTAGGACTGAGTTTAGGAGGAACTTCTTCACCCAAAGGGTTGTGAATCTATGGAATTCCTTGCCCAGTGAAGCAGTTGAGGCTCCTTCATTACATGTTTTTAAGGTAAAGATAGATAGTTTTTTTGAAGAATAAAGAGATTAAGGGTTATGGTGTTCAGGCCGGAAAGTGGAGCTGAGTCCACAAAAGATCAGCCATGATCTAATTGAATGGCGGAGCAGGCTCGAGGGGCCAGATGGCCTACTCCTGCTCCTAGTTCTTATGTTCTTATGATATTGTTACTCATGATCCTTAATTTTTCTCCACTGTGTAAATAAGTGACATTTTGATCATCTTTCTTTCATTTTGCTTATTTAGGTCTCACTATTATGTTGGCTCTAACCATCTGTCGTTTGTAACTGAGTTTAATAATATACTATATCTATCTGTTCAAGTAGAGCATATGCTGAAGCACCAAAATACTGATATCTGTAAGCAAATTTACATTGGGATGACTGATTTTATCGATCCCTTGGCGTAACCTTATCCTGGTCAGCTGCCTCCCAAATTACCATTTTACATGTAACCCATCATTTAAATGCCTCAGACCAACTTTTACAGACGTACCATAGAACGAATCACAGCCCGGTATGGTAACTGCTCAGCCCAAGACAGGGTGAAACTAACAAAACCCAGTCCATCACACAAACCTGCCTCTCATCCATTGACTCCATCTGCACCTCCCGCTGCCTGGGGAAAGCGGGCAGCATAATCAAAGACACCTCCTACCCGGCTTACTCACTCTTCCAACTTCTTCCATTGGGCAGGAGATACAAAAGTCTGAGAACACACACGAACAAACTCAATAACAGCTTCTTCCCCGCTGTTACCAGTCTCCTACATGGTGCTCTTATGGACTGACCTCATTAACGCGAGACGCTTCACCGGATGCCGGAGTTATATAGTTACATTGTGTGCCTTATGTTGCCCTATAATGTAGTTTCTTTTATTTCCTTTTCTTTTCATGTACTTAATGATCTGTTGAGCTGCTCGCAGAAAAATACATTTCACTGTACCTTGGTACACGTGGCAATAAACAATATCCAATCCAATGGACATTTAATGTGCCTAATGAAAGGTCTCATGTGTTCACACTGTTGTGATTATTAAATTTATTACAATTGCTACTGTGATTGCATTTAAAATCTAATTGAATATTTTCAGAAATGCTTTATTTTTGTGCATACATCGTCTTTAGATCAGCAATTTATTTAGAGAAAATTACTGTGAAATTTGATGAGGTCCAAAACATGCACATTGATTATGATGCATGATTATCGCCTACTTGTTACTTCTGATGTCAGTAACATACAAATGTCTTGCTGCCTACTCATTTGCCTGATTGCAGCCAATGTTGAGTGACTGCATGGCAGAGCAGGGGCAGAACACTTGCAGCCACCAGCACAGATCGAGACACGACTGAATTTTGTACCAAGATCAATGGGATCTCGACTTCATGCTCAATTTCTAGTCAGGAAACCAGATATTATCATGGTGGGATGTGATTTGCGATTTTCTGAGAAGCAGTCAATTAAGAAGCCACACTCGGGAGCCCCATTCAATTAAGGACAATTAGTGAACCAGTGAACCAGGAGGTTCAATAGGAGAGCCCACTATGATATGTGGCTGGCAACCCCACTGGAAGAGATGGGTGCTGTCAATGTAGACATGATAACGTGAGAGTGTCTCAAATGGAGGTGCCCTTTGAAGGCCATGAGATATTGGAGCAGAAATAGACCATTCATCCAATTGTATCTGCTCCGCCATTCAATGAGATCATGGCTGATCTGATGTAATCTTCAACTCCACTTTTCCGCCTTAGCCCCATAACCCTCGATTCCCTTACATTAAAAATCTGTCTATCTCAGCCTTGAACATACTTAAAGACCCAGCTGCGACAGATCTCTGCTGTAAAGAATGCCACAGATTCACAGAGAGAAGAAATTCCTCCTCATCTCTGTCTTCAATGGGCGACCCCTTTCTCTGAGATTATGTCCTCTAGATCTAAACTCTCTGGTCCGAGAGGAAAAGGTCACTCAGCAACTATACTGTCATGTCCCCTGAGAATCCTAGATGTCTCAATAAGGTAATTCTCTCATTCTCCTGAACTCCAATGTGTACAGGCCCAATCTACTTGACATCGCCTCATAAGAAAATCCTTTCATATCCAGGGTCAATCTAGTGAATTTTCTCTGGACTGCCTCCAATACCAGTCTATCTTTCCTTAGATAAGGGGACCAAAACTGTTTATAGTATTCCAGGTGTGGTCTAACTGGTGCCGTGGATAGTCTCAGCAGGACTTCCTTATTTGTATACTCCATTCCCTTTCAAATAAAGGCTAACATTCCATTTGCCTTCCTAATTACCTGCTGAACCTGCATGCTAGCTTTTTTTGAATTATCCACGAGGACCTCCACATCCCTCTGTACTCTGTACTGCAGTTTTCTTCCATTTAAATAGTATTCAGCTCCTTTATTCTTCCTAGGGAAGTGCATAACTTCACATTTTCCTACATGATATTCCATTTGCCAAGTTTTTTTTCCACACAACTAGCCTTCCTAAATCCCACTGTAGACTCCTTGTGTCATTCTCACCACTTTCCTTCCCACCTATTTGAGTCATCCATAAACTTGGCAATAGTGCATTCACTTCCATTGTCCATAGTGGATTCACTTCCCTCATCCAAGTCATTAATATATATTGTGAATATTGTGACCACAGCACCTGTGGCACTCCACTGGTTACAGATTGCCATCCTGAAAATATCCCTCGTATCTCAACTCTGTCCTCTATCAGTTGGCCGATTCTCTATCAATGCTAATTATAAAATCCCTACAGGGCAGAAGGAGGCTATTTGGCCCATAAAGTCTGCATGGACCCTCTGGACACCATGGGCTCTTATCATATTAAGTAGCCTTTTGCTATCTTGTTATCTTATCAAATGCTTTTTGGCAATCCAAGTATATTACATCTACTGGTTCCCCTTCATCTATCTTGCTTGTTACCATCTCAGAATTCTCATAAATTTGCTCCATCATATTATGCATTTCTAAATGTTGTGCTATTACATCCTTTACAATGGACTCTAACATTTTCCAAATGACAGAAGTTAAGCTGACTGGCCGATAGTTAGTTGTTTCTAGTCGCCCTCCTTTTTTGAGGAGGCAGTTTTCCAAACCTCTGGGACTTTTCCAGAATTTAAGAATTCTATGATGTGGAGATGCCAGCGTTGGACTGGGGGTGAGCACAGTAAGAAGTCTTACAACACCAGGTTAAAGTCCAACAGGTTTGTTTCAAATCACTAGCTTTCGGAGCACTCCTTCCTCAGGTGAATGAAGAGGTAGGTTCCAGAAACATTTATATGGACAAAGTCAAAGATGCAAGTCGATACTTTGAATGTGAGCATTTACAGATCCAGAGAGAGGGGTAATCCCAGGTTAAAGAGGTGTGAATTGTCTCAAGCCAGGACAGTTGGTAGGATGTTGCAAATCCAGGCCAGATGGTGGGGGGTGAATGTAATGCGGCATGAATCCAAGCTCCCGGTTGAGGCCGTACTCGTGTGTGTGGATCTTGGCTGTAAGTTTTTGCTCGCCGATTCTGCGTTGTTGCGCGTCCTGAAGGCCGCCTTGGGGAACGCTTACCCGAAGATCAGAGGCTGAATGCCCTTGAAAATTTCTAGGAAGATTATTTCCAGTGCATCCACTATCTCTGTAGCTACCTCCTTTAACATCCTTGGATGCAACCCATCAGGCCCAGGGACGTATTGGTCTTTAGCCCCATTAGTTTCCCCCGTATTTTTCTCCCAGTGATTGTTTTTTTTTTTTTAAATAATTTTTATTGAAATTTTTCGATACAAACATTTACCCCTACTACATTTTAAATTATAACACAACAAATCCCCCCTGGAAAATCCTCCCCACGCCCTCCCCCGCGCGCACCCCCCCCACCCTCCCCCCCCCCCCCCCCGCGCTACCAGTCTAGCAACCAAACCGTTTTTCCCTTTCCGCCGATGGCCTCGGGCAGTCATTGCCCGCGACCCCCCGCTGACGTGCTCCCTTCGTTGCTATCCCCCCCCCCCCTCCCTTCCCCCCCCCCCCCTTTCTCCCCGGGTTGCTGCTGTTTCGGCCTCCAGTTCCTATCTCTGATCCAGAAAGTCAAGGAAGGGCTGCCACCGCCGGAAGAACCCCTGTACCGACCCTCTCAGGGCGAATTTGATTCTTTCCAATTGGATGAAGCTTGCCATGTCGTTTAACCAGGTGTTAACACTTGGTGGCCTTGTGTCCCTCCACTGAATCAAGATCCTTCTCCGAGCTACCAAGGACGCAAAGGCCAATATTCCGGCCTCCCTTGCCTCCTGTACTCCTGGCTCCACCCCAACCCCAAAAATCGCTAGCCCCCACCCTGGTTTGACCCTGGTTTCCCAGTGATTGTTATTGTATTTATTCCACCTCCACACCGCTTCTGTCCCTTGATTATTTATATTTGGAATGTTATTAGTGTCTTCCACCATGAAGACTGATGCAAAGTATTTGCTTAACCCCTCTGCCATTTCCTGGTTCACGATTATTATTTCCCCAGTCTCTTTCTCTCAGGAACCTATGTTCACTTTGGCCTCTCTTCTCTTTATATCTTTAAAGAAGCTCTTGCTGTCCATTTTTATATTACATGCTAATTTATCTTCTCCCTCTTTAATTTCATTTTGGTCATCTTTTGTTGATTTTTTAAAAAACGTTCCCAATCCTCTGGCTTACCACCAACCTTTGCAACATTTTACGTTATTTCTTTCAATTTAATACTATGCTGAATATCTTTGGTTAACCATAGTTGGTTTATCCACTTCCTAGAATCTTTCTTCTGTACTGTGATATATCTTTGTTGTAAGTAATTAATTAGTTTCCGAAATGTTTACCTTTGCTAACCAACTGTCTTTCCTGCTAAACACCTTTCCCAGTTCTCTCAAGCCATCTACCTTCATTCATTTAAAAGTATCCATATTTAAGCATAGCACAGTTGTTTCTGACTCAAGAAGAATTCCAAAGTGTAAAAAATAAGTGTGCATGTAGCTGCCAGTGCATCTGGCACTTGGACTTTAATGAGGGAAATGGTGAGTGAATTAAGAAGCCTTGCTGGCCCTTCAACCTGATGCTGGGGATCTGCCTCTAGGCAAAGGCTGGGTTTCACCCTCAGCAGAGAGTCTGTCCACCAGAGGGAAGAACCCTGCGGCTTTGTCAATTTGACGGCAATTGGGTATTTAATGGAGTGTAAATAGCTACTTGTTGGTGCCGTTCAACCCTGCGTTTGACAAGATTGCTTGGAAGCTTGGTTACAGTGGGGAACTACTTAACGAGATTTTCTAGATCTGCCTCCAAACTAGTCTCCACAGAACCAGGAAAATTCAACCCAATGTGTACTTAAAGCGTAGCTTAGATATGAGTATCGGTTTGGTGAGACACTAGTGACAAATGACCTTCAGGGCGAGAGTAGCACAGGTGCCAATTTGCCAGTGCTCAAAAACACACAAGCGTTCTCCTGGCCTTAACCACCTCCTCTTCACTAAAGACGTCCATTCTCTCCATATCTCCATCCCCATCAGGATGGTCTGAGGGCTTTTTCCATGGACGGAAGTCCAAACAGCTCTCCCCTGCCTGGCTGACTGTTCTCACATAAAGCAATATCTCCATTAACCTGTCTCACTTCTCTCGAATAAAGGGTGTTGCTTTGGATACCAGCATGGGCTCTCGATATGCCTGTCTTTTTGTGCGGTATGTGGAGCATTCCTTATTCCAGTTCTACTTGGGCCCCTTCTGGTACATCAACGATTGTATCAGTGCAGCTTCCTGCTCGCACATGGAACTGGAAAATTTCATCAATTTTGCTTTCAATTTCCATCCATCTCTCAATGCCACATGGTCCATCTCTGACACCTCACTTCTCTTCCTCGACTGCTGTCTCCATTTCTGAGGAATGGCTATCTATTGATATTGGTTATAAACTAACCAATTCCCAAAGCGACTTCAATTACTGGCTGCTGAGACTGACCAGTGCATCTATCAGTAGCCAACAGAGTGTGAAAACCACCTTCGATTGGACCAGCTGAAGGACAGCATTTTTCAAATTAAAAATGGCTGAACCTATCAACTACTGTTCCAAATGATGAACAATGACCATCTAGGCTGCAGGATAAAAATCTGCTCGGAAGGATATGACGAAAAACTATGCTATAGCAAGAAGATGTAATTCAAACTCCATTTTATGTCAAAGCTATCATCATCAGGGACCATGGGCACGATTCTCCGCAACCACGATGGGTGGGAGAATAGCGGGAGGTCCGTTCCCACACCTCCCTCTATTCTCACACCCCCCCCCCCCCCCCCCAAATGGCGTGTCCGGTTTTCCGACACGCCGCTCGGAGAAACGCGGGCCACCGTTTTTCACGGCGACTGGCGATTCTATACCTGTTCGCGACGGCGGCAACCACACCTGGTCACTGCCGTCGTGAACATGGCGCGCCAGGTAAGTGTGGGGCCTGGGGAGGGCGGATCGGGGATCGAGCACCATGATCGTGCTCGGGAGGGGACTGGCCCGACGATCGGTGGGCATCAAGGGGACCACTCTTTCCCCTCCGCCGCCCCGCAAGATCAAGCCGCCACGTCTTGCGGGGCGGCTGAGGGGAAAGACTGCAACTATGCATGCGCAGGTTTGAGCTGTTCAACCCGCGCATGCGCGGCTGACGTCATTAGGCTCTGCCGCGGCGTCATTCTTGGCGCACCGGGCCTTGAAGCCAGGGACAAGGCCCGGTGGCCGAGTTTCCCGGTACGGCCCTCCTAACCCCCCCGGGGAGAGGAGAATAGGGGGCCGGGAGAGGCTTCCAACGCCGTTGTGAACCTCTCCAGGTTTCACGACGGCATCGGGCCTTGCGGAGAATTCCGCCCCATCTGCGTGAAAAATGAAAACACAGATACAATGGCCACCTGATAAGAAACACTTTATTAATGCAATCGAAACCAGCCTCAGAATATCAGTCAGTCTGGGAGACAAAGAGACTCAATGGAAAAAAATTCCACCCAAAAAATAACAACCCTCCCTATAAATGTGCTAACAGGCAGAGAAGTGGGCTATCCTTTCACCTGATGATATGGTTCCAAGTGACATTTGCTACAGGGGCTCAACTACAACTTCTACTGGAGCAAAGCCAGAAACCTATTGTTACAGGGAGTAAGACACCGTAAATTCATCACCAGAAACTTCCAACCTCAATTTTCTTCACTAAACTAAAAATAATTATCAGACCTGCAAAGTTTCTGGGTTCCATCTCAACAGATAGTCGTATAGAGATTTCTTGGTTTCCTTAAAACCCTAAATACATATTGGACAGGATTTTCCGGTCCCCCCTTTACGTGTTTGTCAGCAGTGGGACTTTGTATTCCTGCTGCTTGTCAATGGAATTTCCCATTGTAGCTACCCCACATCGCTGGGAAACCCATGGGCAGGGTGTGCTGCCAGCGGGAAAATCAGCCCTTATCTCTATTGTAATCACCTTTTCTTGAATGTTTGTGTTTTGTATGAGTGAGTGGATGCTATTGCAAATATATTTTGGGTGTTGAGAAATAAAACATCTATTTCTTTCTTTTTAAAAAACTTATGAGAAAACCTGCCTTGAGTCCATCCTCGAGTCACAGCACTCAAAGAGGTCAAAACCATTCTTCAAAACACTTCTTGCTGTGTTTATTCACGAGGGGAAAAAGGGGAACATTAATAATGTCATTAGTTTAACAAAGCTACATTTCTTCAGCTTTGCAACAGGTCACAATGGGCTTTAGCCATCGATCTAGTTTATTTGTCTTTCCTTTCAATTTCAGGAAGGCACTAAAATCAAGGTTGATGTATTTTTGATATGCCAGCATGGACTCTAACAAACTCTTTGAGAAACTGTTCCTGAAGGGTTTTTAAAATCAAAATCATTACCTCAATACTACTGATTTCTCATATAATAATCTTTATTGATAATACAAGTAGGCTTATATTTTATTTATATGCACTGAAGTTGCTGTGAAAATCCCCTAGTTCAGGCATTGTCAAACTCGGGTGCACGACCCGCGGGTGGGTCGCGGGCGGGTGTCGGTAGGGTCGCAGAGCCATCCGTTGTGGCGCTCCTGATCGCGCAAATCTGCGCGCAACAGCCGGCTGTTAATAACGCCGGATGCAAGCGGCCTTCAAAGTGGCTGCGAACATGTAAAAAAAAATGCGACCGCCCTGCGCATGCATGCCAGATCATCGGCATGCAGCGCAGTAAAATTTTATAGGGAAAAAATGCAGAACTTTGGACAGATGGAGACTCATACTTTCTGACACTGGAAGGCTTCACGTTCATCCAACAGGTTCCATTGGAGGAGCGTGTACGAGGGTCAAAGGAACCCAAAACCATTTCCTCCATTTTTGTCAGCAGCAAACAAGGTAGAGAAAATAGTGGGTCGCGCAGGTCGGCCAGCATGGGTTGCAAAGATCGGCCGGCATGGGTCGCGAAGGACGGCCGGGTTGGGTCCCGAAGGTTGGCCAGTTGGTAAAAATGGGTCCCCGGAAAAAAAGTTTGAAGTACACTGCCCTAGTTGCCACATCATGGTGCCTGTTCGGGTACACCGAGGGAGAATTCAGAATGTCCAAAAGCACATCTTTCACGACTTGTGGGAATCCCATGCAGATACGGGGAGAACGTGCAGACTCCGCGCAGACAGTGACCCAAGCCAAGAATCTAATCCGGGTGCCTGGCATGTGAAGCAACAATGCTAACCACTATACTACTGTGCTGGCCTTGACTGTCAAATTCTAATGGGACCTCAAGGAAGAAATAACATATTACTGTGCAAAGGCCAAATTCCTTACAACTCAATATTAAAAAGAAAATGAATAAATTAATGAAACTAAAAAACAAAGATGAGGGGAGGGATTCTCTGCCCGCCGCACTTGTTTTCTGGTGTGGTGCGCCGCAGCAAGCAGTGGGATTCTCCCTCCAGGCAGCCGGCCAACGGGGTTTCCCGTTGTGGGCACCCCCACACCATTGGGAAATCTGCGGGCGTGAGTATTCTGCCATTGAAACGGAGGATCTAGCCGATTGAGAATCCAGCCAGTAATATTTGTATGCATGACTCTTTCGGGTGAGATACATACAGGGTATGATTGATAAGAACTTTTTCAAAAATGTACAGAAAGGGTAGGTACAATGTGCTAGCTACTGTATTGGGTGATAGTCATTGCAAGCAAGCCACTTGCCTTGCATCTCACAATGAGCTAGACACTGTTGCCTCTGGTCATGTTTAACTCTGTAAGTAAATGAACACATGGCCAAACCCACTGATTTATCGTACAATTTTGATTCTTATTCTCAATTCTTCTAAGCTAATTTGGAACGAATTCTTAGAATAAATTCTAATATTACAGCTTAAATCATATGTACATATAATGCCATTTAATCAATTCCATTCATCTATGCGGAACAGGTTGCAATGCCAAACAGATAAGGAGTATCACAGCTGATGGGTTTTTGTACATGTGCCTAAGTATGCCAAGGTATAGAGAATGAAATGGCCTGCCGTGGTTCACCATTGTCACTACAGCCATTTCTTCAAGATGTCAAAAAATTAAAAATTAATGAATAACTATTAATAAAATTTGGAAGCACACTATGAAAGAAAAGTACCACAATAAATTAACAGTGGGCACAGTTTTTTAAAATTGTCTCACATGTGTGACACAAATACGATACAGATACAGTTTTGCCTTGAGGCAAGTCATAAAATATTGCTCTTATTCTAAAGGATGCAATATTCAATGCCAGCAATATTTTTTCTTCCTGAATAGTATTATCATTTATCGCCTATTTTTTTTATTTGTTCATGGGACGTGAGCATCGCAGGCTGAGCCAGCATTTATTGCCCATCCCTAATTGCCCTTGAGGGGGGAGTTAAGAGTCAACCACAGTGCTGTAGGTCTGGAGTCACATGTAGGCCAGACGAGGTAAGGACAGCAGATTTCCTTCCCTTCATTAGTCAACCACATGGGTTTTCATGACAATTAACAATGGTGTCATGGTCATCATTAGACTTTTAATTCCCGATTTTTATTAAACTCAAAGTTCAAGATCTGCAGTGGCGGGGTTTGAACCCAGATCCCCAGAGCATGACCCTGGGTTTCTGGTTTCTAGTCCAGTGACAATACCACTATGCTACCGTCTCCCCTATTTATGAAACCTGGAGGCAAATGCAATGTTTTAATAATAATGACACTTACCAATTCATATTGCATAGTTGTTCCCTCAGGAGAAGATGTTTCAAAATATCATCCAAGAGTTGAATCTTATGTTTCACATAAATCCAAACCAGAAGGCATTCCCTGAGCACCGGACTGATGTTGCATGCTTTCTGTTGGGGCTCAGTCACTTGCCGATGACACTGGCAACCTGTTTTTAACTGAAGATGATAAAGGATGTTTTGTAAAAGTAATAATTCCAGTGTTGTCTGTACTTCATATGTTTGCAGATAACCTTCTTCAGGTGAAACTGAACATCATTTAATATGTAAGTTACTGTGATCATGTTGCTGTACGGATGGAATAAATATATTGAAATATAATCAAGAATAGCCAGGGGCAACGAACTAAGGTACCTGCAGCTTAAAAACTTCCTATGGAAGGAGGCAAGGACATACACACGATCACCACAGACACTACTAGAAGAGTTATTGACGCAAACATTCTAGGCAAAGGAAACTGTGGCGACATGTGCGAACGACTGGTAGAGAGGGCTGACAGCGTACTGGACACAACGATGAAGAAATGGGAGGAAAACCTTGGGCTCAAAATAGGGTGCGGACTCTGGAGTGAAGCACTGCATAGGGTCAACTCCACCTCCACGTGTGCAAGACTCAACCTAACGCAACTAAAGGTGGTACATAGAGCCCACTTAACAAGAACCTGAATGAGCAAGTTCTTCCCGGAGATGGAGGACAGATGCGAACGGTGCCAAGGGGCCCGGCGAACCACGCCCACATGTTCTGGTCTTGCCCCAGACTTGCTGGGTACTGGACAGCCTTCTTTGAGGCAATGTCCAAAGTGGTAGGGGTGAGGGTGGGGTCATGTCTGAAAGTGGCGGTCTTCGGGGTATCAGATCAGCTAGATCGCTTCATCGGGAGGAGGCGGACGCCCTTGCCTTTGTCTCCCCGATCGCCCACCGTAGAATCCTACTCAGCTGGCAGTCAGCAGCACCACCCAAAGTTGCAGACTGGCTGTCCGACCTATCAGAATCTCTCCAAATGGAGAAAATCAAATTCGCCTTCCGAGGGTCGGACGACAGCTTCCACAGAACATGGGAGCCATTCACCAACTGTTCCGGGACCTGTTTGTGGGCAACGAACAGGCTGAGGAATAACCAAGTAGCCAAGGGCCAGAGGAAAGTAGCAAAAACTTGAGAGAAGAAAAAGAAGGAGGGAAAGACTCGGGGGTGGGGGGGGGGGGGGGGGGGGGGGGGAAGCTGTGCAGAGGGGTAGCTAAACTCAATAGTAAAGAAATGTGATCTGCAGGGAGAGAGAGGGAGAGGGATGGGGGGGAATAAGGAAAGACAGGAGGTAAAGAACAATAGAGGGGAACCAGTGGGGGGTAAAAAATGGAAGAACACACAAAGCTTGTATAAAGGTATACTGTAAATGTCTCTCCAGTACCTCGATATATATACACTTCCCCAGTTTTCTCCCCACACCTTGTTTTTTCTTTACTCACTAGTTATGAGATTTTTCCAACTACATAGCGTTGTTTATCTTGTATGTACTATCTTCTCACTTTGTTTCTCCCCTGTACTTTTTTCATTTTTTTTCTTTTTTGTTTGTGTACACCTTTAAATATACTATGTTCGAAAACCCAATAAAATCATTTATATAAAAACAAATTAGAATCAAGAGGAACTTTATGTAAATGCATCAAATATTCACAAAATAACACTATCCCCAGCAATTCCGAGGATGTAATTTACTCACTGGTACAACAGTTTACCATGCTTCTCTCAGAAATCTATGCTCCATAGAAACTCAGCTCCAAATTTGTGGAGTGCCATTTTTGTATGCAAGCAAGCTGATAAACATACACACCGCTGAGCAATAACACCAAAGTAGCTGTCAGAACCATCTATTGGCATTTCATGTTGAGCTTTGTAGCATGGTAATGCAATTGAGGCAAAGTGCAATTGATCCTTCCGATAGAAAATATGACTTATTGATGTACACAACAGTTTTATTTAAAAAGATAAAAATGCCTGACCCATGAGTGTTCATGGAGCTTAGAAACTAAAGGCCAGAGGTTTTGCTACCCAGGTGTTCAGTCCGAGTCAGAAAATGTATCAATTTTTCCGAAATTTTACTCTGCAAGGATGGGGAAAGAGTGGAGCATGCTGTCCCCAGATGCTGATCGGAGGCAGCCACAGGGGCTGCTGAGTGCCACAATAGGCTACTTAAAAGGTCCATCTTGATTCTCTGGGACTTCAACTCAGTTGTTTTGTTATATTGTAGGCCCTCCAGTCCTCATTCCTCACACCCCATCAACCACTCAACCCATTCCCATGTCATCTAAATGCCCCTGTGCCAATGTAATACCAACCCATTTCACTCATCAATCCCCACGGCCCCTTATAGCTCAATGCCAATTTAATGCCAATTCACGCCAACACATCCACATTCTTAGCCGTTACACTCTCCATGTCAATTCATCCAGTATCCACACGGGCGGACATCAGGAACCATGTTGAAATGAAATTTTAAAAGGCCTAAATGTCTATTACAGTCCTCACTGTATATTTTTTTTAATGCTCCCGTTCATGAAAGCCTATTCAAAATTTTAAATCACCCCAAGTGCTTAATTCCTTATAAAAACAAAAAACTTTTATTCATAACGCCACATCAAAGACAACTAATCCTTTAATAGCCTCTTGAGCTGTCAATCAAAATGTCAACTTAGGACCCCTGCTGTGATAATTATAGCTTATGGAAAACCGGCAAGCAATTGTAACAAGATAGTGCTAACTGTAAAATACACAGAAACTAGGCCTTTTTTTGAAATCAATTTAAAGCACATGAAGGCTGGATTGTGTGGATAGTTCTTTCAGCAAGCTAGCGCTGGCATAATTGAAATGCTTCCATGATATTGCTGCTCTTGTTCTTCTGGGTGAAAGACGTCATGAGGCTGGGAGATGCTGCAATATCAGCTGCAGCCATAGTTCATGAGACAATCGGCGGAGTTTTCTGCTTTTTCTCCAGAGTAGCAGGAAAACAAGGTGGAAACCACCAGCCCCAAGGATGGCTTCCTCCACCCTAGTTTTAACCACATAGGACAAAAAAGATAAGGGTTGGGTCCCACTTCATCAGCAACTTCATGGCGACATGGTAGCACAGTGGGTAGCACTGTTGCTTCACAGCTCCAGGATCGCAGGTTCGATTCCCGGCTTGGGTCACTGTCTGCGTGGAGTCAGCACGTTCTCCCTGTGCCTGCATGGGTTTCCTCCGCAAGCTCTAGTTTCCTCCCAAAAGTCCCAAAAGACATGCTGTTAGGTGAATTGGATATTCTGAATTTTCCCTGTGTACCGAACAGGCGTCGGAATGTGGCGACCAGGGGCTTGTCACAGTAACTTCATGGCATTGTTAATGTAAGCCTACTTGAGACAATAAAAATTATTATTAAAGTTTTCAAAAGATCAGGGTGCCCCTTTAAAAGGCCGCTCCAATTAAAAAAGTAAATAAATAAAAATAGAAAAAAATCCAGGTAACCCCCACGGCACTTCCCCCACTGAACTCTCCGACACTTCTGCCGTGGATCTACTCCTCCCACCACCAAGGTGTCCCTCCCGAAACACCCACTCACACAAGACCCCCCTCCCCCACACGTAATAGCCCTCCAGAGCTGCCCAGCAGGCAGTGCCAATGTACTGCCGAGACATGGCCCTGCCCTTCCCCCCAGGTAGTAATGCTCACCTGCGCACTTCCGGTGGGTTCTACTGCCTAGGTCCACATTCTGGGGAGATTTTATGATTTAAAAAAAAAAGTATTTTCATTCCAATTTTCAACCATTTTACATGAAAATAAACACACCCAACACATTCGACCCCCCCCCCCCCACCCAAAGAGACTCCCCTCCCCCCTCATCCCCCCTCAACAGTCGACAGTAACCAACTCTCCAAAATGCCGAATGAACAAACCCCAACTCTTGTGGAACCCATAAACCCCCCCACCCGCCCCAGGCCAATTTCACCTTCCCCAGAGCTAAGAACTCCAGTGGGTCCCTCTGCCACGCCGAGGTACAGGGTGGAGAAGCTGACCTCCACACCAACAGGACCCGCTTGCGAGCAATCAGAGAGGCAAAGGCTAAAACAACTGCCCCCGCACCATCTGCAACTCCGGCTGGTGTGACATCCCAAATATAGCCTCCAGAGGGGCCCAGGCTCCACGTTTATGTGCAAAAACCCCAAGATGGTGTTGAAAACTGACCTCCACAACCTTTCCAACTTCAGGCAGGACCAGAGCATATGCACATAATTAGCAGGGCCTCTCCCACATCGCTCACGGATGTCCTTTACTCCCTCAAACAACCAGCTCATCCATGACGTTTTCAGGTGCACCCTGTACACCACCTTCAACTGTATCAGCCCCAGCCTCACACATGAGATCAAGGCATTCACTCCGCAGCACCTCACACCACAATCCCTCCTCCAATGCCGCCCCAAACTCCTCCTCCCACTTAGCCTTGATGGACACCTTATCCCTCTCCAAAATCCTCCCATAAATCGTTGAGAGGACCCCCCCCCCCTCTCCAATCTCCCCGCTGTCAGCACCTCCTCCAGCAACGTGGAGGCAGGCATTATTGGGAAGGTCAGAAAAATCTTCCTCGCAAAGTCCCGTACCTGCATGTACCAGAAACTCTCCTCGCGCACCAGCCCAAACTTCTCAATTAAATCCTCCAAGCGCGCAAACCGCCTTCCAAGAAACAAATCCTTCACCTCCCTCTCCCTCCATCCCCGACTCAAATCTGTGATTTTCCCCTGATCGGCATCACCCTTTACCTTGCTCCCAACTTAAAGTGCTGCCGGAACAGCTTTCAAATCTGGCTACTACCACCAGACTTCCCAAATACTTCTCTGGAGCCAATTGGAGTGGTACGGTTGCCTGCACCCACAACCCCGACCCCCTGCGAAGAACCCACCTACATCCTTACCCACAAAGCCCCCACCTCCGTACTCTATTCCTGTCCTTCTCTGCATTCACTGCCCAATAATATTATCGCCCTGTCAGTCTACTCCATCATCTGCAAAGTGATGGAAGAAGTCATTAACTATCAAACGGCACTTACTCAGCAATAACCTGCTCACAGGCGCTCAGTTTGGGTTCCTCCAGGGTCACTCAGCTCTTTAATAATAATCTTTATAAGCTTTATTAGTGTCACATGTAGGCTTACGTTAACACTACAATGAAGTTACTGTGAAAATCCCCAGTCGCCACATTCCGGCGCTCGACATCATCCAGGACAAAGCAGCCCACCTGATTGCTTCCCCTTCCACAAACATTCAAACCCTCCACCACCGACGAGCAGTGGCAGCCATGTGCACCATCTACAAGATGCACTGCAGTAACTCATCAAGGTTCCTTAGACAGCACCTTTCAAACCCGCGACCACGAGCATCTAGAAGGACAAGAGAAGCAGATACCTGGGAACCCCACCACCTGGAGGTTCCCCTCCAAGTCACTCATCACCCTGACTTGGAAATATATCACCACTCCTTCACAGTCGCTAGGGCAACATCCTGGAACTCCCTAACAGCACATTGGTCCACCTACACCTCATGGACTGCAGCGGTTCAAAAAGGCAACTCACCACCACCTTCTGAAGGGCAACTAGGGATGGGCAATAAATACTGGCCTAACCAGCGACGCCCACATACCGCCCCCCCACCCCACTATCCCCTTACACACATCCAAGCTCCTCAACGCAATGGCCAAGGGTTCCATTGCCAATGCAAACAGAAGGGGGGGGACATTGGGCACCATTGCCTTGTTCCCCGGTACAATGAAAAATACCCTGAATTCATATCATTCGTGTGCATGCTCACCATTGGCTCCTAAAACAGAAACCTCACCCACGCCGCAAACCTAGACCAAATCACAAACCTCTCCAACACCGCAATCAAACTCCACTCCACCCAATCAAACACCTTCTCTGTATCTAATGCCACCACCACCTCCAACTCATTTCCCTCTCTGAAGGAAGAACCACAATCAGCAGCCACCTCACATTCGGTGACAACTGTCTGCCCTTAATGAACCCCTTCTGATCCTCCCTAATCATCCTTGGAAGGCACACCTCCAACCTTAACGTCAGCACCTTTGCCAATATCTTGGCATCCTCACTGAGCAAAGATATGGGCCTATTCGACCCACACCACTGCGTCTTTATCCTTCTTTCACAGCAACAAGATGGAAGCCTGTCCCATCGTTTTCAGCAAAACCCCGCTAACCATAGCGTCCTTGATCATTTTCACCAGCAACGGTAAAATTCCACTGGGAACCCATCCGGCCCCGCCACCTTCCCCCTCTGTATTTTCCCGATTGCCGCCTTCACTTCCTCTACCCCCACTAACTCCCCTAGCCTCGCCTTCTCCATTTCACCCAACCTCAGGCACTCTAACCTTCCCAAAAACTCCCTCACCTCTCACTCATCCTCTGGCTCCAACTTATAAAACTCCTCAAACACCTTGTTAATCCACTTCAGGCCACCACCAACTCACCCGCCTATCCCAAACCCAAACTATCTCCCTCGCCGTTACTTGCCTACGTATCTGACCTGTCATAGACAGTCCTCTTTGCCCTACTCAGCTAACGCACTGTTTCCCTACTGACAAGAGGTTGAACATCGCCTGCAATTCCTTTCTCTTCACCAGGAGCCCCGGATCCGGGTCCCCTGCGTACCTCTCGTCCACCTCCTAAATCGTTGTCAACCATTGGAGTTCCTCCCTCTCCTCACTATCCACTTTAGACTTAAACGAAATCACCTCCCCCCTCACCACTGCCTTCAGCGCCTCCCAAACCACCAATAGTGAGACTACCCCAGTACAGTTGAACCCCACATCCAGCCTCCCCCCGGCTTCTGAGCCAATCCCTTCTCCAGTACCACGTCCATCGAACATGGAGTATGATCCAAAATCACAATTGCCAAATATCCTGCCCTCTTAACTCCAGCCAACAGCGCCTTCCCACCCCAAAAACGTTAATCCTCGAGAACACCTTGTGTACCGGGGAAAGAAAATGAATACTCCCGATCCCTCAGGTGTAGAAATCTCCATTGGCCAACCTCCCATCTCCCTCTCTCTCTCATACGCCTAGCCAATACCGCCCACCCCCCACACACCGATGGAGTCCGCGGGTACAGCTCAAACTTGTCCACCCCTCGGTTCAAGTGTGTTCCAATCCCCCCTACCTTAACACTTGGGTATCCAGATTCGGGATGACAGCCAGCATTTTCTTCCCGATCCCTGGGTCATCGCAATTGGGGGCATATACACTAATGCGCCACCAACCTCCACTCCATCGCATCCGTTACAATCAAGTACCTGCCCCGCTCCCCCGGGTCCGCCACCACCTTCTCCATCTGGAACCTCACCCGTTTGCCAACCAAAATTGACACCCCCTGGGCCCTACTGTCAAACCCCAGATGGAAACACCTGGCTCACCCAACAGTTCCTGAGCCTCATCTCGTCCTTCACTCTCACGTGAGTCTCTTGCAGCATCACCACATCAGCTGTCAAACACCTCAAGTGCAAGAAAACTCTTGCTCTCTTCACCGGTCACCCCAACTCCCTCATGTTCCAAGTCATCATTCTGAACGGGGGCCTCTCCCAGTGTCGATCCCCTCCGCCCACCATTTACACCTCCCAGGTCCATTGAAACCTGCCCGACCAGGCTCCAACGACCACGGCCCCTCCCCCCCACCACACACCCATACACTGGCCAATCTTCATTGGCTAGCCTGGTGGCCCCTTCCAGAGCACCCGCCTCCTCCCAACCACACCCCCAGTAACCCGGCCTCCCGTGTGCAGAAACCTTCCAACCCCTCCCACCCCACACTCACATCAAAAGCCAACTCCAACCCTCCAGCCATACAGTCAGAATGAAGAGAATAAATCCAGAGAACAATAAAGAAACACAAGTATAAAGAGAATCAAAAACACATGAAAAACCACCCGTTGAAAAAAAATTGATGAACAAAAATCAAAGAAAAATAATCAGCCCACACCGTCCAAGTTCAAATCAAGAATCTCATCTCAGTCCCAGTCCTTCAGCCTTCACAAAATCCTCCGACGTCTCCAAATAGAAGTCCTTTGAATCGTGAGTCACTCTCAGTCTCGCTGGGTAACCACACCGAACCTCACCCCACTGCTGTACAACGCTACCTTCACCAGTCCAAAGGCTGTCTGCCTTCCTGTCAATTCCGACATAAGATCTTGGCACATACGTATACCAATGACTTCCCACTTCACAGCCCGCTTCTACTTCGCCCAGTTCAAAACCTTCTCCTTCACATGGTAACTGTGGAAGCAGACTATGACCGCCTTTGGTGCTCATTCATTCTAGACTTTGGCCGGAGCGACTGATGGGCCCTGTCCAGCTCGTAGAGAGATGGCTCTTCCCCCTACCCCATCAACTTGTCAAACATGTCCTCAAAGTACTCAGTCGGCTTCCAGTCCTCCACACCCTAGGGCAAGTCCACTCAAAGTCTGTCTCCTCGACCTGTTCGCCAGGTCCTACACTTTGGCTCTTAGCCATTTATTGACCTCTGCAACCCTCTGCAGCACCTCACCCATCAAGGTGAACTGGTCGCTATGCTGCAACAGTGCCTCCTCCGCACCCTTCATCTTCCCTCCTTGCTCTAGCACCTTGACAGATGTCTTCGTCAATACAGCCTTTTAGAGAGGCCATCATCTCCCTCTGAAGCACCTCTAAATGCTAAGAGAACAGCCTTTCAAACTCTCCCGATACCACCTCGGTCAAAGTCTCAACCGTAATGGGGTCAGCCCACCCGACGAATGAGCACCGGCGTGCTTTCGCTCACCCCCTTCCTTCCCTGACTTTTCTTCTGGAGTTCCCAAAATTCCACTGATTCCTTAGATGTTCCCACACCAGCTCATCCAAAAAGTGCCCCTGAGACCAGGCAAAAAGATCCTGCACATCTTTAAGAACTTTACCTCTTATTTCATATTTTGGTAGAAAGAACATGGAGAGACAATATAAAATAAGGGGTAACGTTCTTAAAGGCATGAAGGAGCAGATGAACCTGGGTGTTCATGTGCATAGATCATTGAAGGTAGCAGGACAGTTGAAGAAAGCAGTTAATAAAGTATGCAGTATCCTGAGTTTATTAATAGGGCATGGAATACTCCACATTGAACTTCATCTGTCACCTGTCTATCCATTCCACCAACCTGTCTCTGTCCTTTTGAATGTTGAATGGATCCATTCAACATTATTTACAAAGTTAGTTCTGTAACTTTCCGAAAATTGTCAGTTACTATTATCAAAAGTTACTTTTATTTAACTATTTGAGTTTGAGGACTACACAATTTGATTTGGAATCAAAACATTAACATTCAAAATTCCTCACCTGGCTACATAAATTCGTGTTCAGTTCTTTATCCAAATCATCAGTCCCATGACAATATTCTCCACTTGGTCTCAGTGAACCACAAATTATTTCTCCTGTTTTAATAATGAAACGAATACCCAGCAAAACATTTGGATACGATTGATAACATACTTCACGCTCTGGAAGACCTAAGAACATAAAAATCATTAGAAATAAGGCATTTGATTATCAAGCCAAGAAGGATTAAATATATTTTTTTGAGGACAGCATTGATAATGATGTATTTGAAAGGGAGATGGACAGTATCTGAATAGAATCATTTGCAATGTCAGCTCACAATGTCACCCCTCAATTCGCCAGAACACCTGCTTGCAAAAACACTCCAAAGTATCTCCCCAAACTCTGCAATTGTCGTAATAGTCTAACTTACCTTACCTGGATGTTGGATGGCTCACCATATAAATAACATTAGCAGAGTTCCCCTTTGGAGCTGAACACATCCTCTTTTGTGCGTGTTCTCAGATGTTTGTATCTTCTTGCCAATGGAAGAAGTTGGAAGAGTGAGTAAGCCGGGTTGAAGGGGTCTTTGATTATACTGTCCACTTTCCCAAGGCAGCGGGAGGTATAGACAGATGGTTGGGAGGTGAGTTTGTGTAATGGGCTGGGCGGTATTCACGACTCTCCCTAGTTTCTCACGGTCTTGGGCGGAGCAGCTGCCATACCAGGCTGTGATGCAGCCAGATAGGATACTTTCTATGGTGCACCTGTAAATATTGGTAAGAATCAATGTGGATATGCCGAATTTCCTTAGTTTCCTGAGGAAGTATAGGTGCCGTTGTATTTTCTTGGATGTAGCGTTGATGTGGGTGGACCAGGACAGATTTTTGATGATGTGCACACCTAGGAATTTGAAGCTGTCAACCATTTCCACTTCGGCCCCATTGATGCAGACAGGGGTGTGTACAGTGCTTGCTTCTTTAGTTTTGCTGATGTTGAGGGAGACTTTGTTGTCGTTACGCCACTCCACTAGATTCTCTATCTCCCTCCTGTATTCTGACTCGTCGTTGTTCGAGATCCAACCCACTACGGTCGTGTTGTCAGCAAACTTGTAGATGGAGTTGAACAATAAGTTTTGGCATGCAGTCGCGTGTGTATAGTGAGTACAGTAGGGTCAAGTACTTGTTATTTCCATACACAGCAGATGAATAGATGAATTAGGAGCAAGAGTAGGTTATTCCACACAACCCGAGCTGCCACCCCCATTTGTCTACCACACTCTGGAAAACAGTGTTCCACATACTCACGACCCTCTGAGAGAGAAAAAACTCTTTGGGCGGAATTCTCTGCTCCCGTGGAAAATTGAGAAGACCGTCGTGAACTCGGCCGAGTTTCACGACGGCCTCGGAGGCCGCTCCTCTCACCTTATTCACCCCCACCCGGGGAGCTAGGAGTGGCGCTCCATTATTCTCGGTTGCCGGGCCTCGTCGCGCGCTGAGAATGACGCGGCCGGCACGCCTAATGACGTCAGCCGCGCATGCACAGGTTGCCGTCTACCCCTCCGCGGCCCCACAAGTCGTGGCTGCTTGATCTTGCGGGGCGGCGGAGGGGAAAGAGTGCGTCCCTTTGAGACGCAGGCCTGACGATTGGTGGGCACTGATTGCGGGCCAGTCCCCTCCCGAGCACGGCCGTGGTGCTCACTCCCCTCTCCGCCCCCCACAAGCTTCAAACCAGCATTTGCCGCCATGTTCACGACGGCAGCGACCAGGTGTGGTTGCTGCCGTCGGGAACCGGTCGGGAATGGCAGGTCGCTCAGCCCATCTGGGTCAGAGAATCGCCGGTCGTCGTGAAAAACGGCGAGCGGCGATTCTTCTGAGCAGGAAGGTGGGAGAATCGCGGGGGGCACCAGGGGAGCGTATCGTGAGTCGCTCGGCCCTCCCGCGATTCTCCCACCCGGCGTGGGGAGCGGAGAATCGCGCCCCTCATGTCCATCTCAAATGGGGGACCCTTGGCCGTGATTCTCCGCTCCCACGCCGGGTGGGAGAATCGCGGGAGGGACGCTCTGGCACCCCCTGTGATTCTCCCACCCCCCCCTCCAAAATGGCGTGTCACGCCGGCGGCAACTACACATGGTCACTGCCGGCGTGAACATGGCGCCAAAAGCTGTATTGTTGCTTGTGGGGGGGCGGAGAGCGGAGTGAAAACCACAACCATGCTCGGGAGGGGACTGGCCCGCGATCGGTGCCCACCGATCGTCGGACCGGCGTCTCAAAGGAACGCACTCTTTCCCCTCCGCTGCCCCGCAAGATCAAGCCGCCACGTCTTGCGGGGCAGCAGAGGGGAAGACGGCAACCGCGCATGCGCGGGTTCGAGCCGTCAACCGTCGTGACGTCAGCCGCGCATGCGCGGGTTGGAGCCGGCCAACCTGCGCATGCGCGGCTGACGTCATTAGGAGCGCCGGCCGCGTTATTCTCGGCGCGCCGGGCCTTGACGCCAGCGACAAGGCCCGGCGGCCCAGATTTACGGCACGGCCCTCCTAGCCCATTATGGGGGGGAGAATAGGGGGGAAAGAAGCGGCCTCAGGCGCCGTCGTGATCCTCTCTGGGTTTCACGACGGTGTCGGGCCTTGCGGAGAATACCGCCCCTTATTTTGAAACTATGTCCCCTAGTTCTAGTTTCTCCGATAAGGGGAAACATCCTCGCAGTATCTTATATGTTTCAATAAGGTCACCTCCCATTCTTCTAAACTCCAATGGATGCATGCTCAATTTGTCCAACCATTTTTTGTAAGATAACCCCCTCATCATGGTCGGCGCAGGCTTGCAGGGCCGAAGGGGCTATTCCTGTGCTGTATTTTTCTTTGTTCTTTGTTATCCCAGGTATCAGACTAGGGAACATTCACTGAATCACTTCTAATGCAATTATGTTCCTTCTTAAATAAGGAGACCAAAACTGTACACAGTACCCTAAATGTGGACTCACCAATGCCCTTTACAAGAAATGTTTAGAAAAAGTGTGAACTCTTGGTGTAATGCATGTAAGATGATGTGTGGTGACAAGAGAGTTGTAATAATGGTAATTGTGTAAATATGAAGATTAGGAGGTGATGTGTACACAACATTCTATAAATTGTTGCCCTGTATACTGTCCACAGTGGAACAAGAGTCCAACCATCCACTACTGAATCAAAAGTAATATACTGTGAATGCTGGAAATCTGAAATAGAAGCAGAAAATGTTGGAAATGCCCAACCGGTCAGGCAGCATTTGTGAAGAGAGAAACATTATTCAGGTTTAAAGTCAATTACCTCACACCATTGATGATGTGCACCACAAATAAGTAAATAAGATGTTACTGATACTTTTCAGACTACTTATCTGTTTATAATTCAAATGACCATTGCGGTGCATAAAATCCATACAGTAGACATATGCTTAGGTCAGAAATTACCAAATCTGAAACCAGTAAAACTGATGGTGAAACTAAGACCATCTAAAATGGGGAACATAATGCCTCAGAATTTTAAATGGCCTTTTCAACATAACTTGAAAAAGTTAATCTGCAGGGCGTGATGAAAAACCAACTAACAAAAGATCTTACAAGTCTCCGTAGCGCTCTTGAAGGCTGGTAGATATGTACTCAAGCCAATTATGTGTTCAAATCCATTCCAGTATATGTGTGTAATCTAATCTGGTGCTGTATTGAGGGAGCCCTGCATTGCTCAAGTCTCTCTTTTGAATTAGATGCCAGGTCTCAATTGACTGCAAGCCGATACACAATTTAAAGAAGGACAAGGAGTTTTCCGTGTGCATTGAAAACGTTACTCCTTTAGTCAACTCCACCAAAGTAAATTAACTGCATTTAAATTTTGTATTGACTTAGCTATATTTATCTATATAACAAGAGATTGCACTGCACAAGCAGTTTGCTCGTTGTGAAGTACTTTGGGACTAAAGAAGTGAGAGATGCTCTATATATCTGTACAGGAAACAAGAAACTTTTAGTTGATGGATTTGGCATGTTGCATTTCAGGTATCTATAAAAATAGCGGGCAACGGAATTCTTGTTTTAATTGTTTTAGTTGGAATGTGTTTGACAGAAATAATTCCTGTATGCGTAATAACTGGCAAATTGGTTTTAATATAGGCTTACCTGCTAAGTAAATATGAAGACGATATTTACATTCCTTAAAAGCTTGTACAAGTCCAGCCAAGTGGAAGATAAGCAATCTTAGAAATGTCAAAAATCCAAGCTATTGAAAGAGACAAAATAAATACTTTATTATAATAAGAAAAACATTGCAGGTTGGCTTCTGAATAATAACAAAAATGAGAAGAGTTAAATCTTTCAATATAACTTACTTTCAATAAAGGTTTTTGTAAAATCATTGAGTTGCCCGTTGTACAGGTTTCATTGAGATCTGCTATGTCAGATATAATCAGCTGGAAAGACGCCCTTGAATGGCAATCTCTGGCACCCAACCATTTAGATTAGTAAAGTAGCATTTCAATACCAAGGTTGGACCTAAATCAAGGTCTAGTTATCATAGAGTCATAAATGCTTACAGTATGGAGACAGGTCCTTCGGCCCAGCCTGTCCATGCCGCCCAGTTTCTGTCACTGAGCTAGTCCCACTTGCCCGCATTTGGCCCATATCCCTCTATACCCACCCTGCCCATGTATTTGTCTAACTATTTTTTAAAGGAAAAAATTGTACCCGCCTCTGTAGCCATCTGAGATAGCCACCTGCAAAGGACCATGGAAATTATGGCCAACCCAGGACTCAGACAGATACAGAGCTTCTGTATATTTAAAACGCAGGTAGCTAGACCTGATCGAAACCCCCGCTTGTTTGCATTCTAATGGCCCATTTCCCCAGAACAACAGGACTCCAATCAAGAAACCGGTACAGCCACACAGTGATCGGCGCCACTCCCTTTACTCAGAGAGCCCAACTGCCAAGCTCAATGACCGCTAAGGACCCACCCAGTCACCAAGGCACCCGCCCCTTTATTGGCCAAAATCGAAGGCAGTGATCGAAGCCTGTCGAATTATTGGGTCCAAGATTAAGGACTGCCCCAAAGAGCGCAAAACCCGAGAGTGATAAAAAGGGGACACAGCCATATGTTGCCTCTTTTGGACCCGGCCTGTGCCAGCCCAACTGCAGCATAACGACTAGACAACCAAGTTCAAGACCAACGATCGCTACCTGACGGATGAGCCCAGTAGAGACAGAGCCACTTCTTCAAACCAGCCACATGAGATCAAGATAAAGGCCTTATCCACTTGCACAGTTCCGGTCGCCTGAAGTTAAGTATAGGTTATTGTAGTTGGTAGGTGTGGTTTAACTTGTAGTATATTGTGTTTGTAAGTCGAAGTAACCCTTGTGTGTAAATAAACCATCTTTGAACTTGAACTAACAACTGGTTGTGTGGTCATTTGACCGATACCGATATACGGGAAAACCTTGTGGTTCAGTAAAAGAAATAGAAACACCCACAGTATTGGCGACGCTGTTGGGACATAACATCATACAGTAGTCCCCCGTTATACCGCGCTCCGCAATACCGCGGTTCGCGATATACCGCGGGGGGGCTGATGGACCCCAACTGTCAGTTGTGTCAATTTCAGCGGCGGGCTCACTTTGATCTGGAGAGGGAAGCTGCTCTCTCACTGAAGCAATCAGCCGGCCGCTGAAATTGACACTGCCGGCTGCTCTCTCCCTCCAATCCAACTTTTAAGTTTTAATGTTTCTGATTGGAGGGAGAGAGCAGCCGGCAGTGTCAATTTCAGCGGCCGGCTGATTGTTTCAGTGAGAGAGCAGCTTCCCTCTCCGGATCAAAGTGAGCCGGCCGCTGAAATTGACACTGCCGGCTGCTCTCTCCCTCCAATCAGAAACATTAAAACTTAAAAGTTGGATTGGAGGGAGAGAGCAGCCGGCAGTGTCAATTTCAGCGGCCGGCTCACTTTGATCCGTAGAGGGAAGCTGCTCTCTCACTGAAACAATCAGCTGGCCGCTGAAATTGACACTGCCGAGGGGGGGAGCGGGTGTTGGGGGGGGGAGGGGGGGGAGAAGGGGGAGGGGAGGGGGGGAGAAGGGGGGAGGAGAAGGGGGGGGAGGAGAAGGGGGGGATAAGAGGGGGGGGATAAGAGGGGGGGGATAAGAGGGGGGGGATAAGAGGGGGGGATAAGAGGGGGGGGATAAGAGGGGGGGGGATAAGAGGGGGGGATAAGAGGGGGGGAGAAGAGGGGGGAGAAGAGGGGGGGAGAAGGGGGGGAGAAGGGGGAAGGGGGGGGAGAAGGGGGGGAGAAGAGGGGGGGAGAAGGGGGGGGAAGAGGGGGGGAGAAGAGGGGGGAGAAGAAGGGGGGCGGGTGTTGGGGGGGAGAAGAGGGGGGGCGGGTGTTGGGGGGGGAGAAGAGGGGGGGAGAAGAGGGGGGGGGTGTTGGGGGGGAGAGGAGGGGGGGCGGGTGTGGGGGGAGAGGAGGAGGGCGGGTGTTGGGGGAGAGGAGGGGGGGCGGGTGTTGGGGGAGAGGAGGGGGCGGGAGAGGAGGGGGGGCGGGTGTGGGGGGGACCCCCCTGCGGGTGTGGGGGGGACCCCCCTGCGGGTGTGGGGGAGACCCCCCTGGGGGTGTGGGGAGACCCCCCTGCGGGTGTTGGGGGAGAGAGGAGGGCGGCCCTGCGGGTGTTGGGGGAGAGAGGAGGGCCCTGCGGGTGTTGGGGGACGGGGGAGGAGAGGGGGGGAGGAGAGGGGAGAGGGGGGGGGAGGAGGGGGGGGGAGGAGAGGGGAGAGGGGGGGGAGGAGAGGGGGGGGCGGGCGAGCCGGAGGGTGTGGGGAGGGGGCGAGCCGGAGGGTGTGGGGGGAGAGGGGGCGAGCTGGACGCTGTGGGGGAGAGCAGGAGGGTGTGGGGGAGAGGGGGCGAGCCGGAGGGTGTGGGGGGGGGGGGGGAAGAGGGGGCGAGCAGGAGGGTGTGGGGGGAGAGGGGGCTAGTTGGAGATTGTGGGGGGAGAGGGGGCTAGCCGGAGGGTGTGAGGTGGGGGGGGAGGGGAGAGGAGGAGACAGATCCCAGTGGGTGTTGGGGGAGAGGGGGCGAGCCGGAGGGTGTTGGGGGGGGAGAGGGGGCGAGCCGGAGGGTGTTGGGGGGGAGAGGGGGCGAGCCGGAGGGTGTGGGGGGAGAGGGGTCTAGTTGGAGGATGTGGGGGGAGAGGGGGCGAGCCGGAGGGTGTGGGGGGAGAGGGGGCGAGCTGGACGCTGTGGGGGAGAGCAGGAGGGTGTGGGGGAGAGGGGGCGAGCCGGAGGGTGTGGGGGGGGGGAGGAGAGGGGGCGAGCAGGAGGGTGTGGGGGGAGAGGGGGCTAGTTGGAGATTGTGGGGGGAGAGGGGGCTAGCCGGAGGGTGTGAGGTGGGGGGGAGGGGAGAGGAGGAGACAGAGCCCAGTGGGTGTTGGGGGAGAGGGGGCGAGCCGGAGGGTGTGGGGGGGGGGGGGGGGGGGGGAGAGGGGTCTAGTTGGAGGATGTGGGGGGAGAGGGGGCGAGCCGGAGGGTGTGGGGGGAGAGGGGTCTCGTTGGAGGATGTGGGTGGAGAGGGGGCGAGTCGGAGGGTGTGGGGGGAGAGGGGTCTAGTTGGAGGATGTGGGGGGAGGGGGGCGAGCCGGAGGAAAAATAAAAGAAATTGACACTGCCGGCTGCTCTCTCCCTCCAATCAGAAACATTAAAACTTAAAAGTTGGATTGGAGGGAGAGAGCAGCCAGCAGTGTCAATTTCAGCGGCCGGCTGATTTCAGTGAGAGCAGCTTCCTTCTCCGGATCAAAGTGAGCCGGCCGCTGAAATTTTAATTGGATCCACGATGGGGGTTTTAAATTTATTTAAAAATCTATGCTAGCGCTTC
Organism: Scyliorhinus canicula; assembly: GCF_902713615.1. Lineage (NCBI taxonomy): Eukaryota > Metazoa > Chordata > Chondrichthyes > Carcharhiniformes > Scyliorhinidae > Scyliorhinus > Scyliorhinus canicula. The sequence continues at coordinate 116,289,188 of NC_052153.1, read as the reverse complement.
CCATTGTGAGTCTACGGTGGTCTGACCTCTCCCCCCGCCCCCCGTAGACTCACAATGGGAAATGCATAGATTTTTAAATAAATTTAAAACCCCCATCATGGATATCCGCGGCTCGGATACAACGCGGGTTGGGGTCATGGACCCCAACACCCGCGTTATAAAGGGGGACTACTGTATCATAAAAAGAGCCTCAGTATCATATTGGTGACTCTAAAGAGCAACATTATTGGTGACGCTGGTGGGATAGTATTTCATTAAATTGGCAACACCTGTACCACTGCCTCTGATATCTCGGTCCTGATGCTCACCACACTCTGTGTGAAAACATTTCCCCTCTGTTCTCTTTTGTATCTCTCCCCTCTCATCTTAAACCTATGCCCTCTAGTTCTAGACTCCTCTACCTTTGGGAAAAGATGTTGACTATCTACCTTATCTATGCTCCTCATTATTTTATAGACCTCTATAGGATCACCCCTACGCCTCCTACGCTCCAGGGAAAAAAGTCCCAGCCTCTCCTTATAACTCAAGACTAGTTATGGAACAAATATGACATTAATTTCTCTCAATGATTCATAGTTCCTTTACAAACAGCTAATAATAGCTGCCATGAAGCTGCTTGTGGGCTCACTTGAGTAGGACTATTTGCTCTCAAGAAGGAAATAAATATTAAGTACTGTATCCACCCTGGGCATAAGAGCCATGTTGAGATAAAAGACAATAAACATCAAACAATCTAATGCAGCCCCTCTCTTATACACTTGGTAGCGAAAAAAGAATCAATCATTCATAACATACATTCAAAGCACTTAAATCTCAGTGGTTAATCACGTAAATACAAACAAACTTCTACTCAGACCCCATATCGAAGACGACCAAATCATCTAATAGCTTTTTTAAGCTGTCAATCAAACTGGGAGTTCATATCGCACTGCGGAAGCAACTGTCGCTTTCGAACCTCAGCCAAGAAATCATAATGACATAACAATAGCCATTGGGGTCATGTCAATACAAAGCTCGATTGAAAATGCATGACAATATGCTACCTTTTTTTCTAACCTACACTTGCACAGTAGTTCTTGGGCGGCATGGTAGCACAATAGTTAGCACTGGCTTCATAACTCCAGGGTCCCAGGTTCGATTACCAGCTTGGGTCACTGTCTGTGCGGAGTCTGCACATTCTCCCCGTGTCTGTGTGGGTTTCCTTTGGGGACTCAGGTTTCCTCCCACATTCCAAAGATGTGGAGGTTAGGTGGATTGGCCATGCTAAATTGTCCTTAAGTGTCCAAAAAAGTGGGGTTACTGGGTTAAGGGGATAGGGTGGAGGTGTGGGCTTGGGTGGGGTGCTCTTTCCAAGGGCCAGTGCAGAACCGATGGGCCAAGTAGCCTCCTTCTGCATTGTAAATTTGATGAAATCAGTCCAGCAGAAGGTTATTAGTCAACCAGTTTTTTAAAAGTTAAAAAACAGGAGATTTAAAAAAACCTTCACACCATGACAGTAATGCAGACCGTGTCTGCCCTTCAAGAGCATTTACGTCTTCCCTATCAAACTGCAGATTAAGGCCCTTGGACCAGCCAAAAAAAAAGTCTATTTATAGGCAAAAATTGGATCTGTCGGAAATGGGGATTTCCGCATTTGAGTTCTCCCTGCCATTTTTTAAATATATATTTTAATTCCATTTTATGCATAAACAAGAACAAAACCCCTGAAATCCTCCCCCTCCTGAGCAAAAAGACCCCCAACAAAAAGACCCCCAACAAAAAGACCCCACCTCAACTCCCTCCTCCCTCCCCACAACCTAATAATTTACTTGACCAGCTCTTTAAAGTACAGAATAAACGGCTGCAATCTCCAGTAGAACTCCTCAATTGCTCCCCTCACGATGTACTTAACTTTCTCGAGATATAAAAACTACATAAGATCCCCCAGCTATACTGTGCCACGAGGTGGAGAAGCTGACCTCCAACCCAGCAGCACCTGCCTTTGAGCAATCAGCGAGGCGAAGGCCAGAACGTCAGCCCCGCTCCTGCCTTCAGCTCGGCAGGTCTGACACCCCAAATATGGTCCCTAAGGGACAGAGCTTCAGTTCAATTTGTAGAATCGCCGACATGGTGCTAAAGAAGGAGACCCAGAATCCCGTAAGCTTAGGACACCACCAGAACATGTGCGCATGATTAGCCGAATCCCTCCCAAAATTCCCGTACTCACCATCCACTCCAGCAAACAACCTGCTCATCCTGGATTTGGTTAAATGGGCTCTATGCATTACCTTCAACTGTATCAACACTAACCTCACACATGACGATGCTGCATTCACCCTACTCAGAGCCTCGTACTATACCCATCCTCCAGCTCCAACTCCAACTCCTTCTCCCACTTGGCCTTGAACCCCTCCACAGACAGTGCATCTTCCACCATAATCTTACTGTAAATTCCCGACATACTCCCCATCTCCATCCCTGACAGGGACAAAACTTTCTCCAGCAACGGGGACAGTGGCACCAGATTAAGTTGGAAGGACATTTTTTGCGAAATTGTGAACTGTGTTACCTAAAGATATCTGCCTGTGAAAGCCCAAATTTCTCCAACAACTCCTCCAAGCTTGTAAATCGCCCAGCCAAAAACAAGTCCCTCATCCCTTCCACCCATTCTCCTCCCATCCCCTAAACATAGCATCCACCTTGCTGGCTCAAACATGTGATTCACACAGATCGGTGCCAGCTTCGATACTGCCCCCCAATTTACTGCCCCCAATTTAAGATGCTGCCGAAACTATCGTGGTATCTTCAGCGTGGAGATCACCATCAGGTTTGCTGAATACGTCCCTGGGGAAAACGACAGCAAGGCTGTCACTAATACCCTTAATTCCAACACCCTACACGGCCCTGACTCCATCGCACCCATACAGCCTCAGGATCTCCCCCCCCACCGCCCCCCCACACCTTCTCAGTATTCGCCGCCCAGTTTTAATATATCAAGGATTTTGGCAGAAAAACCAGCAAACATTGGAACAGAAGGAGAACCATGGCAAAACATTAATCTTTATCGACTGAATTCTGCCCGCCAATGACAGAGACTATCCCACCTCTGTAGATCAGCCTTAACTCTACTCACCAAACTCTGAAAATTTGATTTCCAAAGCTGGGCCCAAACCCGAGCCACTTGCACCCCCAGGTACCTAAAATGAGAACGGGTTAAGTGGAACGGTAACACCCCCAGATTAGCTTCACTTCCCGGCAGAGTGATCGGAAAACACTAATTTTTCTCCCAACTCAATTTATACCCTGAAAAAGCATAAAATCCTTCAGCAGCACCCTGATATTACCCATTTTGGAGATCGGATCCATCATCAGCCTACAAAGACACCCTGGACACCCTGTATCCACCGTCCCTCCCCCTCGCATTATCCATTTCCAATTATCCAAGGCCTTCTGGCAAAAGCCAACGGTTCAATTGCCAACGTAAAACAAGAGGGGGGACATAGGGCACCCCTGACTCGTTCCCCTGTGCAGCTGAAAGTATCCCGAACTTACGTTATTTGTATGGATACTGGTCTTAGGTGCCTTGTATAACAACCAAACCCACAACATGAATTTAAGCCCTATTCCAAGTCGTTCCAAAAGCGCAAACAAATACTTCCATTTTATCTTATCAAAAGCCTTTTCGGCATCTAATGTCACCATGACCTCCTGCTCGCTCCCTTCTGCCGGGGACAATACCACATTTAAAAGCCACCTCACATTAGACGACAACTGTTGACCCTTCACAAATCCCATCTGGTCCTCCTCAACAAACAACCTTGGAAAAACTGTCAGGCCCAACTACTAACCGCCGAAATACAACATTTTAAAAAGTATTCCGAGTAGGAAGGAACTGAGTTATGTTTAAGTCAATTTCTCTTGCCCCCTGCCTATGACATTATGGTTCTAATTTTTTTTCTTCTTAAACCATTTATCTCAGCCATTGTGTATATCCTGATGAAAGAGTAGCTGCAATCCTGGCTTGAAAACTTCAACAGGTGCAATATTTGGAATATACATTTTTAAAGTTTTAAATAAGTGTTATGTCTGCGTTTGTTTGCAGAAACATCCTGGTTCATTGCCCCAAAATCAAAGATTTTTTAAAAAATATATAAATTTAGAGTACCCAATTATTTTTCTTTTCCAAATAAGGGGCAACTTAGCGTGGCCAATCCAACTAACCAGCATATCTTTGGGTTGTGGGGGTGAAACCCACGCAGACATGAGAATGTGCAAACTCCACACGGACAGTGACTCAGGGCCTTGATTCGAACCCGGGTCCTCAGCGCTGTAGTCCCAGTGCCAACCACTGTACCACATGCCACCCCTCAAAAGCGAAGATTGATACAATGGCGAAAACCGTGGATATAACAAAGCATATGAGCATAAATAACTAAGATCAAGGGAAATGCAAAGTTAAAAACTAGTTTTCATTGTTTGCTGCCTTATAACATATTAGTCAGAATGTAGCCTTATTGAAACTCCAGAGTGGAGTAATGTATGTTCAGTCTTGACGTACAACTATTGTCTATTTGGTAAAGTGGCCCTCGATTAAAAGAAAATCCTTTCCTTTGTAAATTGTTTAAAACATTTTACTCTCTAAAGAACCAGATATGACAAGCTGCATAAAACTCCTTTACCCTGAAAAGACGTATTGGCACTTCATTCAGCACTTTTCGTACTGTTCTAACTTGAGTTTTCAGAGAAACTGAAAGTCAAACAATGTAGTTTTTTTATCATGTGTCTAGTGAATTGTTTACTTCAGCATTGGAAATACAGAGACATTTCAACTCCGGAGGTTGGTCAAACTGTGCATTAATCAGTTCATCTGTAAACTGAAATGTTGCAGTACCTATTTTAGCAGCAGGGGTTGTTACTTGTTTTGGCAAAGAGAAATGTCAGGGAGGACCTCTTTTAGCAGAAGCCTGGTGTTGCTAATTTTTGCCTGCATGCCTTGGCAGTAATCTGACAAAGCAGATCACCGTCTGTTGTAGAACTCGTGATATCAGTGAAATTAAAAACCAGACAGATTCTATAACAAGTGAGTGATCCACCGCCATAATACTGCTCACGTAGTAAAGTCAATTCCCACAATTCAGTGCTTACCAGACTCACTTAACATGTCGTGGGGAAGGATGGCATGGTGGCAAATGGTTAGCTCTGCAGCCTCACAGCGCCGAGGACCCGGGCTCAATCCCGGCCCCAGGTCACTGTCCTTGTGGAGTTTGCACATTCTCCGCGTGTCTGCGTGGGTCTCACCCCCACAACCCAAATGATTATCATAGAATAGATTATTATCATAGAATTTACAGTGCAGAAGGAGGCCATTCGGCCCATCGAGTCTGCACCGGCTCTTGGAAAGAGCACCCTACCCAATGTCAACACATCCACCCTATCCCCATAACCCAGTAACCCCACCCAACACTAAGGGCAATTTTGGTCACTAAGGGCAATTTATCATGGCCAATCCACCTAACCTGCACATCTTTGGACTGTGGGAGGAAACCGGAACACCCGGAGGAAACCCACGCACACACAAGGTGGATGTGCAGACTCCGCACAGACAGTGACCCAAGCCGGAATCGAACCTGGGATCCTGGAGTTGCGAAGTAATTGTGCTATCCACAATGCTACCGTGCTACCCCGATGTGCTGGGTAGGTGAATTAGCCACGCTACATTGCCCCATAATTGTAAAAAAAGAATTGGGTACTCTAAATTTATTTTTAAAAATCATGTCAAAAGGTCTTGGGCCATACATCCTTCCAGTCCCATTACACACTCTCCATAACCTTATTACCTATCCTGCTGTATGGATTAGCCATCGGAGGTCCTAAATGTGAATATAACTGAGTCAAATTTCTGTAGACTTCTGTAACACTGATGCATTCATCCTAAAAAATATAACTACAAAGCTTTGGGAAGAAATTCATTTTCAACCACAGAATGTCTTGTCTTCTTTTTACACTATTCAGCTTACAACGGTTACGTGAGTCATTATTTTAATTTGATCATGTACCTTTATTATCTTGACTTCACATGTATAGAGATACGACTGCTTTACCGCATCAGCACAGATCCAGAACAAGACAGACTCAGCAAGGAAGAACAAAACAGGAATCTGGTCTGGGTGCAATGGTGCATGGTCCAAAGAAATCAAGAGAATGTCTAAAGCCTCTTGAGAAATAACAAAAAATAAAAAAATCAGTACAGAATCATACAGCATGTGCCCCATGGTCAAACAAATTAATAAAAAAATTATTTCCCATTAAACCTAATTAACTTTTCCACAATACTTTCTTGTATTATATTGAAACAAGGTCAAAAAGCTCAAAATTCCAATCAGGCCCTGGGGACGAACAGGATACTGAAAAATGGGGGCAGAACCAGAAATGTCTAGGCTTGTAGATGGATCTTTCACCTGTCTGATCCCCAAAATCAAGAGTTGGTATTGTGTTTGCATTATACTACCAGGTATCTGTTAATGAATTAAGAATTAAGAGCAGGAGTAAGCCATTTGACCCCTCAAGCATTGCGTCATTCAGGAAGATCATGGCGGATTTGGTTGTGGTCTCAACTCCACTTTCCTGTTCGTCGTCCATAACCCTCGACTCCCTTATCAATCAAAAATCTGTCTACCTCAGCCTTGAATATATTCAATGACCCAGTCTCCACTGCTCTGAAGAGTGGTGAGCCTGTGGAATCCATTGCCACAGGAAGTAGTTGAGGCCAAAACATGTATGTTTTCAAGAAGCAGTTAGATATAGCACAGGGTGAAGGAGATCAAGGGATATGTGGGAAAGTGGGATTAGGCTATTGAGTTAGATGATCGGCTATGATCGTAATGAATGGTGGAACAGGCTTGAAGGGCTGAATGGCCTCCTCCTGATCCTATTTTCTATTATAACCCCAATGGAGGTCCCGGGATCAGGACCATTAGGTTTCCCATGACCTCCCCGGATTATGAACTTCCCCTTGAAGGGGGCAGGGCTTCCCCTTAACAAGGAGAGCTCCAACTTGTATAACAACCCGGGCCTGGGTGCAGGTCGGGATGGAAATCCTCAGGGTAGTGAAGGAGTTTTGGATTCTTACTGTAATGAATCTTGTTTGTTAATTTCTACTTATCATCTATGCATTTTGTTTATCCTAGATTCAACACTGGGGACAAGGATTGAGTGGAGCTACCATTGGCACAGGTTGCTGCGCACCCAATCCACCTCGTCTAGGCTTTGTCAGGTCCAACTACTAACCGCCGAAATGCCGCATATTAGAAAGCTGAAACCTTTTAATGCAAGTACAGATATTGGGGGCAATACATAGAGGGCGCAATTCTCTGCACTCACGACGGTGCGGAGAATAACGGGGGTCGTAAATTTTTACGGCCACGCTAGTCTGACGCCCTCCCGCTATTCTCCCCCCCCCCCACGCCCGACTCCCGACACGAATCGCTGCCGCCGTTTTTTTACGGCGAGCAGCGATTCTCAGCTGGCCGATGGGCCGAAGTCCAAGCCCTTTACGGCCGTTTTTACGAACGGCAAACACACCTGGTCTGGCCGTTCGTAAAACGGCCGTAAAGTTCGGATCTTGGCAACCATGGCACTGATTGGCACGGCAGTACCACGGCCGTGCCAAGGGTGCCATGGGCCCGCGATCGGTGCCCACCGATCGCGGGCAGCGGGTCCGATTCCCGCGCACTCTTTGTCCTTCCGCCGCCCCGCTGTATCCATTCGCGGGGCGGCTGAGGGGCATCCCGGCCCGCGCATGCGCGGGTTTCGCGCAAATGCGCGATGACGTCATCCGCGCATGCGCGGGTTGGAGTCTTCCAATCCGCGCATGCGCGGTTGATGTCATGTGACGCGTCAGCCGTCGCAAACTCTGGCAAGCGGGCTTAACGAAATTCGTTAAGCCCGCGATGCCGGAGTTCACGGTCGCGGCATGCTAGCCCCGACCGGGGATCAGAATCGGTTCCCGGTCGGGGAGGGGGGGGGGGGGGAGGCTGGCATCAAACCCGCCCGTTTTTGACGCCAGCTTTACGATTTCTCCCTGTTTGGGAGAATCGCGCCCCAGAATGTTTGATATAATTTTTTTCAAACAAATCCGATTATCGGCGATGAGAGACAAACTGTGCTGTTGCTAATGGCTTGCAGAGGGCCTACCTACAGATAAAGAGCCTGACTCAGCCGGACCCCACAGATACCCGATCCCTCGCCACCCTGGTGGCCCTAGCGGGGGAGCATTTCGACCCAAAACCATCGCCTATTGTGCGCCGTTTCCGGTTCTACGTGGCTGCTCAGGCCAAGGCCTAGTCAGTGACTCCTTGGCCCACCTCCGAAAACTGGCTGAGACATAAAAATTTGAAGCAACGTTAAATGAGGCACTCCCAGATCGCTGGGACTGAGGACTCCGTGATGCGGCCGCGCAATTGAAATTAGTCTCTGTGGCACACCTGGACCTGCAACGCGCAGTGGAGATAGTGAGAAAGTGCTGAACAAGGGGTCAAGTAACTCCAGGGGATGAAATGAAATGAAATGAAAATCGCTTATTGTCACGAGTAGGCTTCAATGAAGTTACTGTGAAAAGCCCCTAGTCGCCACATTCCGGCGCCTGTCCGGGGAGGCTGGTACGGGAATCGAACCGTGCTGCTGGCCTGCTTAGTCTGCTTTAAAAGCCAGCGATTTAGCTGAGTGAGCTAAACCAGCCCCTGCTCAGGCAGTGCTCAGTCTGGGATGCCAAAGCAAGCACCATTCACACTCGGCTAGACCTGAGGAAGCTGGCCCCGGGCAGTGGAACACCTACTGGAGGAACACAGGCCACGGTTATAGAGGCCGGGAACGCAGCCAGACATTCTCCCCCAACCGTGAGGAACAGGAATACAATTACCGACCAGCGGGGGCTGTGACAGGTCGCAAAGACCAGGGGAACAGGAAGCCCCTTGAGGAAACAGCCCTCCCACCGACCCACCTGGAGTGACCATCCCCCACGTGATGGGGCTTACTTTGTGGAAGACGGCGATAGCACTTACCAGCACTTTACGCTGCATGGCTGCACCAAGAGTGGCGCCCATCCAGATCTCTCTGCAAATTAATGGACACACAATCTGCATGAAGCTCAAAACTGGGGCAGCAGTGTCTGTAGCCAGTCCTCATATGTTCGACCCCATCCGGTCTGGCCTTCAATCACTGACCCTGTTGGACACCAACGCAAGGCTGGCCACGTATGCGAGGGAACCAATGGCAATAGCGGGCACTTTGAATGTTCCGGTCAAGTATGACAATAATCTTTCTCTGGTCGTGGTCCACAGGAGCGGCCCGAACTTGCTGGGGTGTGACTGATTACACCACCTGCGGTCAGATTGGAAGCAGGTGTGCTGCATGCACCTACATGGCCCTGAAGGGGTTCTGATAAGATTTCTGTTGGTATTCCAGGATGGCTTGGGCACCATGAAAGGGGCTGTGGCCCGAATAAGCGTCGGCCTGATGGCTCAGTCATGCCACTTCCATGCCTGACCTGTTCTGTACACCTTATGACCCAAGGTAGACAGTGAATTGGACCGGATGGGGATTCATAAGCCCGATGCAGTTCTCCGACCGGTCGTCCAGTCAGGAAGCCGGACAGATCAGTGGGCTTATGTGGTGACTATATGATGACAGTCAACCGTGTGTCTAGACCCGGCCATTATCCCGTCCCTAGGATTGAGGATCTTTACGCAAAATTCAGCAGAGGTTAAATGTTTATTAAACTCGACGAGTCATGCTTACCTCCAGTTGGTTCTGCCCAACCCACCCACCTCCCCCCACCCCACCACGTCCAGACACTTCGTAACTATGAACACGCACAGGGGACGAAATGAATAAACCCACCTGCCCTTTGGGGTTTCCTTCACGTGTACAATATCCTACATGCTGGTCTATCTGGACGATGTCCTGATCATGGGCTCATCCGACCAGGAACACCTGCAAAACCTGGCCACGGTACTGAGATTTTTTGAGGAAGCCAGAGTCCGCCTCCAGCAGACGAAATGTGGCTTCAACGCCACTGAAGTTAGCTGGCCCATAGATCGCCATGTTTACACCTGGTGGGAGAAAAAGTACAGGTAATTCGGCAGGCTCCCGTACCAGGTGGCCCGACGAAATTCCGATCATTTCTGGGCCTGGTAAATTACTATGGCAAGTTTCTCCCAAACCAGGCCACCACCTTAAACCGCCCACCCCTCCCCATCGACTGTCCAACAAGATGCAACACTGGCAATGGGCCAGAGAACAGCAGGGAGCTTTCGCCAAGGTGAAACATCAGTTCTCCTCATCAAAATTGCTAACCCACTTCGGCCCATCATGACCACTCCTGTAAGGCGTCAGGACCATTCTGGCACACACCATGGACAATGGATCTGAGCGTCCCATCACCTTCGCCTCACAAACACTGGCCAACACAGAGAAGTGATATGCGCAGATCGAGAAGGTGGTTTTGGCCAGTGTGTTTGGGGGGTCTCTCCTTGGGCTCTTCAAGGAAGATCGAGCGATTACCACCCATTGCTTCCGCCTGCGATGGGCATTGCTGCTCGCAGCATTTGACTATGATTTGGAACACTGCTCCTGGGCCAAGATTCCCCACACCGTGCACTGAGCCATCTGCCCCTGCCGACCAGGCCACCTACACCAGCCACAGCCAGTGAGTTCATTGGTGCCCTCCATTTTATGGACTCGTTACTGTTCACGGGGTCCCGCATCCGTGGGTAGACCCAGATTGAATCTCAGCTTTACTGCGTCTGCCACCTGCTGCAGTATGGGGCTCAGCACCAAGCTTTACCACAGGCCCTGAAGACCAACACCACAAAGGTGCAGGAGCTAAACATAGAAGATGGCATGCTCCTTTGGGGGTCCTGCATGGCAGTCCCCGAAAGTGGACGCTGTCCACACCTGATGGACTGCTACAATGGACACCAGGCGAGTTCAAGATTAAAATGTTAACTCGCAGCTACGTGTGGTGGACTGCCATCGATATGGGCATCGAGCGGGTGGTTTAGCGCTGCATCCAGAATCAGGCACACCAGAATTTGCCATCTGCAGCCCTGCTCCCCTGCTCCACCCGTGGGAATGGCCAGGTCATCTGTGGTCTCGGATCCATATATGTGGACCGCTTTCAGGGCGCAGTGTTCCTTGTCCTCGTCGATGCCCACTACAAGTGGATGGAAGTCATCAAGATCCCATTCAGGCCATCATAGAGAAATTCCGGCAAATTTTCAGCACGCTCAGCATACCCGAGGTGCTGATATCAGATGATGGTACGACGTTTACAAATGCGGAATTTCCGGCATTAGTGTCCGCTAATGGGATCTGTCATATGAGGACCGTCCTATACCACCCGGCTTCAAATGAATTGGCCGAGCAGGTGGTGCGAACTTTTAAGTTCAGAATAAAGAAGCAGTCAACGGGTTCCCAGGAGACCCATTTCGCCAAGTTGTTATTCTGCTACCGGACAATCCTGCATGCCATGATGGGCATCGCGCCAGTGGAGATGTTGATAGGTCATCGCCTCCGCACCTGTTTGAGTCTCAGCTTTCTGGATATTGGCAGGAAAGTCCGCCACGCTCAAGACTGGACTGAGGCGGACCCAGACAGCCACAAGCCACTGCGCAGTTTCACCTCAGAGATGCGGTACACATCTGGAATTTAAGCGATGGGGCCACTCGAAACCCGGCGTCGTGATGCAGAAAACATGTCCCGTTTTCTACCAAATATGGACATAGGATCACGGGCGGAATTCTCCGTCCCCGCGATAAATCAGGAAGGCCGTCGTGAACTCGGCCGAGTTTTACGACGGCCTCGGAGGCCGCTCCTCGGACCTTATTCACCCCCACCCGGGGGGCTAGGAGCGGCGCTCCATACCTCTCAGCCGCTGGGCCTTGACGCTTGCGCCAAGGCGGCGTGCCGAGAGTGACGCGACGGCGGCGCCTAAGTGACATCACCCGCGCATGCGCAGGTTGGCCGGCTCCAACCCACGCATGTGCGGCTGATGTCACGACGGCTGACGGCTCCAACCCACGCATTCGCGGTTGCTGTCTTCCCCTCCGCTGCCCCGCAGGACGTGACGGCTTGATCTTGCGAGACGGCGGAGGGGAAAGAGTGCGTTGTTTTGAGATGTCGGCCCAACGATCGGTGGGCACCGATCGTGCGGCAGTCCCCTCCCGAGCACGTCCATGGTGCTCACTTCCCTCTCCGCCCCCCCCACAAGCTTCAAACGGCACTTTGGCGCCCATGTTCACGACGGCAGCGACCAGGTATGGTTGAACCGGCCGGGAACGTCAGGCCGCTCGGAGAATCGCCGGTCGCTGTGAAAAACGGCGAGCGGCGATTCTTCCGAGCGGGGGGTGGGAGAATTGCAGGGTGGGCGTGTCGTGAGTCACCCGGCCCTCCCGCGGTTCTCCCACCCGGCGTGGGGAGCGGAGAATCGCGCCCCACGTGTCCAATCGTCACATGGACCACCTCCGAAGCTGTGTGCTGGATACTCCAGCCGTACCGGCCATTGATTCAGCAATCCCACTTCAGTCATCTTCCACTGGCTGTCGAGGATCCAGAGGTCATTTTTGAGGACACCGAGATGCTGGATGAAGAACTGCCGAGTTCCAACTTGGAAACCGAGATGGACGTTCTGCCACCGCTGGGGACGCCTGTGCCAGCTCTCGTTGCCACACCAGCAATGCCACCACTGCCCAATTGCTCAAGATGCAAACACTGCTCCCCGGTCCAATATATGCCTTCTGATGCTGCAAGGTGTGTGCCCAATCACTGTTCACAGGCAAAACATTCACAAGGCTTACCCATGGATGTGTATGTTGCTCTGGGCTTAGGGGTGTGAGGGGAGAGGGAGAAGTAGGAGGGGGAGCTGGTAAAGGAGATAAATTGGGGAGTATGGAGCCAGGCGCTACATAGGGTAAATGTGACCTCCTCATGTGCGAGGATGAACCTGATACAATTCAAGGTGGTACACAGGGTGCATATGACTCAGGCGAGAATGAGTGGGTTCTTCCAAGGAAAGGCAGGCGAGTACCAGAAGTGTGGCCGGGGACCAGCAAACTACGCATATATGTTCTGGGACTGTGAGAAGTTGGAGAGATGCTGGGTGGGAGTGTTCACGGCACTAACAAAGGCTGTGGGGGAAGAGGTCAGGCGCGATATTTGGGACATCAGAGAAGCCGGAGCTGATGGAGGGGAGGAAGGCTGATGTCGTGGCCTTTGCCTCTCTGGTTGCCCGCTAATAGATCTTGTTGGAATGACGGTCGACTACGCCGCCGCGGTGATGGCCTGGCTGGGAGACTTATATGATTGTCTCCATCTAGAAAAGATTAAATTTGGACTCAGGGGTTCAGCGAAGGGCTTTGAGGCACATTGTGGGCTATTTGTGGCCATGTTTGAGGAGCTGTTTGTCACGGGGTGGGAGGAGGGGTGTGTGGGGTGAAAATGGGGAAAACTTTGTACAAACTGTATAATTGTGTGACAAGGAGCATGTTCCCCGGATTTTTCATGTTTTGTAACTGTTAGAATAAGTTTGGAATGAAATACACTTTTAAAAAATGAGTATGGGCCCAACCTGCTCAACCTTTCCTTATAAGACAACCCTTTAATTGTGAGAGAAATTGATTACAAAAGTAGAGAAATTATGCTACAGTTGTGGAGGTCACTAATGAGACCACATCTGCTGTATTGTATTCAGTATTGGTGTGATTATTTAAAGAAAGATGTAAATGCATTAGAAGCAGTTCAGAGAAGGTTTACTGGACTAATACCAGAAATGGACAGGTTATCTTATGAGGAAATATTGGACAGGTTAGGCTTATGTCCACTGAAGTTTAGAGGTGACCTGAGTGAAACCTTTAAGATCCTGAGGAATCTTAACAGGGTGGATGTGGAAAGGATGTTTCCTCTTGCTGGAGAATCTACAACTTTGGGGTCACTGTCTAAAAATACGAGCTCGCTTATTTAATTAGAGATTAGGGGAATTCTTTCTGGGCCGTGAGTCGTTGGAATTCTTCCTCAAATTGTGCTGGAAACAGAGACTCTGAATATGTTTAAGGCAGAGCTAGATACAATGTTAGGAATAAAACTTAACAGGTTTGAAAAGAATGAACATATACCGTTCTTAATAAATAGTACAAAATGAAGAAAATTCTTTGATCTAACCACATTTTACATATTGCGTCACAACCATTTTATTTTTTGTATAAATATATGTTTGAAAACATCTTGCCACATTTCTTCTTTAGCAAAATATTAGCGATCTCCATCTTTAGGTTATGGTTTAAGTTATATTTAAACATATTAGACTGGTTTTACTCACACCTATTTTCCAAAAAACAATTCAACAAACATTCTATACATGGTCTGAGGTGCCTTATATGTGCAAGTAATTTACATTTTAATTCTTGATTTTGCATTTTGATTTTAGTTCACTCATCCTGTTCTGCACCTCCAATACTGTACAGCTTAATTAATAAACGTGTTTATATCATGATCATTAATATTCTTTGAAGATGAGATTAAAAGCTTACCTTCCTGTATTTTCCCTTTACACTGAACCAACAAAGCTAGTTCTGTCCAAGCTAATGGCAGATTAACATGGTTTCCTGAGCCCAGTGTATTCAATCCAACTTTTCGCTAATACAAAAACACAATCAATGAGCATAATTTAGAGTTGCAGCATTCTGTATTTATTATTACTATAACTGCATCACTGGAACTTATATATTGTGGCGAGCCAGCAAAGGCAATATTTTTCTTCATGACATTTCTTATCAGTACTCATTTATTTGTTAAATATATTCAAGGCATTTTTATTTTGTATCGTAGCTTCCATATGTCAATGGCAGACGATAAAAGTGAGAATGATTCCTGGTCAGCCATGTGTTGGAAATAAATTGAGCCCCTACTATCACTATCCCTAGCTCTTGGCTGTAATATGCATGTAAGAGTGTATGGCCTGAAATTTTTGGATAGCAGGGTGACCCCCGCCACTTGGAGAGTCGGCGGAGAACATACATACTGCCATCAATAAGTCCAACAGGCATGCTGTCATTTTACACTCAAATGAGCATTGATTGGCAGCAGGCGTGACTTCGATATGGATTTCAAAGGAAATCCTGCCTTGGAGAGCTGACGGTCAATCAGATTGGCCAACAGCTCTCCAGTCCACCCAGACAAAGCGCTGCAGTGGCCAGAAAAAGTAATTGCAGCACCGTACCTGGGACTATATGCAAGAAGCCAGTGAGAGGGCGAGTTGTGGGGATCCCGGGGAGGGGAGGGGATGGCCTAGTGGACCATAGAGAGGGGGGGGGGGGAAACAATTGTATAAACAGTGGACAGGCTGGGGGGGGAGGAGAGATCAATAACTTGGTGTCAATAACACAAAGATCAATTCCTGTTCAGGACCTTTTTCGTTAACCTATCTGTAGTGGAGCTCATGGCACGATAGGTCAGACTTGCCTTCAGTCACAAAGCTGATGAGGAAAATCTGAGACTAACCTTTTTTCATAGAATCATAGAATTTACAGTGCAGAAGGAGGCCATTTGGCCCATCAAGTCTGTACCAGCCCTTGGAAAGAGCACCCTACTTAAGCCCACACCTCCACCCTATCCCTGTAACCCTACCTAACGTTCTTTCTTGAGTTTGTTGTTAACCAGTTAAAAATTATGAGAACTATGACAATTACTATCTGCCAGCATGACTTTTAATTAGGTTTACTGAAGTGATTTCCAAAAAAAATATTTAAAAATGTTACTCATCTCTCTCAAGATCATTAAGGCCAAGCAGGAAAGTAGAGTTAAGGCCACCATCAGATCAGCCAGGATCGTACTGAATGGGAGAGCAGGATCAATA